>NC_054469.1:47744329-48063367 GCF_017639515.1 Carcharodon carcharias
TCCAGAATGGCTTACAAGTTGCTCCATATTGTATCTGTACTAATGGGGCTGTTCAAAGGATTTTTTTTAATGTCAGTTTGTAGCAGTGGAACTTAGG
This sequence comes from Carcharodon carcharias, assembly GCF_017639515.1. Classification (NCBI taxonomy): domain Eukaryota; kingdom Metazoa; phylum Chordata; class Chondrichthyes; order Lamniformes; family Lamnidae; genus Carcharodon; species Carcharodon carcharias. The sequence continues at coordinate 47,744,427 of NC_054469.1, forward strand.
ACATGTGTTTTACATGCTTCTTGGAAAGCAGCATCATTATCCACTTCCATGGTGTCCTTTATATTGAAAATATTGGGTAGAGGAAGTTCAGACAACAGCGATAAGTGGAACTATTCTATTTTCATCAGCAAAACCATTGTTAACTTACAGCTTTTGTGCACCATCCACAATATTTTCCAGTTTGTATACATTCTTCACATGATTTTGCATTGGCTTTTATACATTCACTGGGATCTGTAATAAGAAACAGAGGACCACTGTAATATGTTTGCAATAATTTATGTTTTTAACTTTACAGGAAAATTTCTCCAAAATTAGCAATTTAAGCCAGATTAAATCAAAACAGTTCCTGTGATTGACTAAAACTACATACAGCCAGGATTGGTTAATACTGGATACGGCCAGGAATGTCTTAAATTGTCCACTAGATGGTAATCTAGCAATGGTAAGCACCTCGGGACCAAAAATCCATGGGTCAGTGATTTACACCAATGTGATCTATGTCAGTGAACCTGCTTGAGTATGCAGTATCAGCCGGAAGAGTACCTCAGTAACATCTATGACGGGTCCTACTGTCACTAGCGGTGCTTCTAAAGGCACCTGCCACCTTCAGGATGTTGAAAATTGTGACGTAGGTGCCTGGGATAGGTGGGCTATAAGGGTCCACCTTTGGAAATCTCCTGACTGTGCCCTCAGTGACCCGTTATGATTCTATTTTGATTTTCCAAATCTTTCTCACTGGGGGCCACACCATGGCTTAGGTTTAGGCCCCTGTGGTGGGACCCACAACCTCCACTGAAAATGTTAATATTCTCAGTATGCTACCAACTTTAGCAGAGGAGAATTAAAGAGTGAAGCTCAAAGAAAAATTTAGGAAAGTTAAAAATAATCTCATTCTCTGACAAACAACTGAGTTTCAATCTTAAAGTGGTTATAGGTTAATGATAAAGTGTGAAAAATATCATTTTGTGACAGTTTAGATAAAGTCCACCATTGAACACTATGAAGTAGATTATCAGTAATTGCCACTGCATCCACCGCAGGCCCCTGACAATTGATGAAACACCCCTCCCTATTGAAGAGTATAAACTCAAATGACTTACAACACTGTAAGTTCACCACATTTCTGAGCTAGGCTTCTAGTAACTTGAGTCATCATAAAAATAGAAGTATCTTTTGGGAAATGTGGGGCAATTTTTGATGTGTGTTTGAACATCTTAAATTAGAACTGGCATTTATATAGCACCTTATCACATCCACAGGACATCCAAAGCACTTGACAGTCAATTAATTACTTTTGACGTTTAGTCACTAAAATTCTGAAGGCGAATATGGCAAAGTCTACTTCAGTGATGTAGATAGATTGAAGAAGCTGGGTCTATTTCGCTTGGAGAAGCGAAGGTTGAGAGGAGATTTGATAGAGCTATTCAAAATCCTGAGGGGCCTGGACAGAATAGATAGGAATAAACTGTTCCAATTGGTGGAACAAGAGGAGGGCCAGACTTAAGGAATTGACAAAAGAAGCAATGACGACATGAGGAAAAATCTTTTCATGCAGCGAGTGGTTAGGATCTGGAATGCACTGCCTGACAGTGTGGTGGATGCAGGTTCAACTGAGGCATTCAAAAGGGAATTGGTTAATTATCTGAAAAGGAAGAATATACAGGGTTACAAGTTGGGGAATGGCACTAGGCAAATTGTTCCAACAGAGAGCCTGCGCAGACATGACGGGCCAAATGGCCTGCTTCAGTGCTCTAAAAATTCAGTGATCCTGTGAATTCCCACTAACTGCAATGGACCAGTAAATCAGTTTTGGTTTTAGTGTTTGAAGGATAATTTCTGGTAAAGCCACCAAGGGGTGAATTTTACAGGGGGTTGGAGGGGGGGAGGGTGGGGTGGGGCGTTATTGCTCCCACCATAGATAGAAAACTTTATAAAAGGCCTCCCCACAGCAATACAGTGGTGAGCCTTCCCCTCAGTGGAAGAAAGTCCCACCCTCAAGAGCTGCCGGCCAATGTCTTGCAGCACTTGTAGAGGGCGCTGCTAGGACTGCTTTCAGTCCCACGAAGAAGACAGCATTGGTACCGGGGTGAGGCCAGTCTGGGGTTTTTGGGCGGGGAGGGATCAGGCATCCTAGGGTAAGAGGAGAGGGGTGTTTGGGGCAGTTGGGTTTTAGAGGTCAGGGAGAGGCACAAAGAGGGGTATCATCTTGGGGTTGGGTTGCCCCCGTCCGCACAAGGCACCCCTCCAAAGGAGGTGCCCCCCTTTCTTCACGCCTTTTCAACTTTCCACTCTCAACCACCTACCTCTGCCAACTGTATTAAGGCGTGGGCAGCATAACATTCAGGTCAATTGGGTTGTTAACAAACTCAGTTGCACATTAATGATTCTTTTAAAAACTGCAGGCAGGCTGCCAATTTCCGCACCCACCCGACTATCTTATTTTGGTAAACTAGCATGTTGACATTGGTCCCCTTGATTTTATTCAAATAATGTCCAGACTGCAATTTAATCTACATCACATCTCTGACAATGCAGCGTTGAAGTTACCAACCTGAAATATGTGCTCAAGTTTTGCTTTGAGGTTAAATTAGCCTGACTTAGAGGCACAAGTGCTACACTGACTCAAGCTGCCACTTGTGTGTTAAATGTTCAGGAATAAATCATATTAGTTTAAAAGACGTTACCTGAGCGAGCTAGACTCTTCCACATGCAGCAACAAATCAGTATTGCGTTTAGGATATACTTTAAACCCATCTGAAAGAAAAAATACAATTCTAATATATATCCAATAGTATAATACCATCCTTGCATCATTACAGCATATAAGACTTCAGTTTTAGAAATAGTGCAAATTTTAATAGATAGTACTTGACTTGAATATTCAAAATTGTTCCATGGATTCTATTTGCCCTTCAGTATGTTATTAGTAAAAAAAAGCTTCAATTAATTTTATAAATTTAGCAATAACCAAAAATGATCATAAATAATCTGTTCTGGTGTTTGTAGCTCCACTTTTTTTCTGCAATGTCTTAAAACTATTTCCCTCGCCACAGCCTCTCACATTTCTTAAGAATTCAAGGCCCAAAACTACCAAGGCATCAGCGCAAATGTGCCTGTTAAAACATTGGCTAAAATTTTCCGTTTGGCGGGCGGAGCAGGAGCGGGCACAGGCAGGCGCGGTCCCCCCTTTCCAGTGCAAGATTGTGGAGAGCGCAGCATGCAACCACTATCACCGAGACATGATCTGGGGGGTACTGGAGTGCGCCCCCTCAGTGGTCCAGGCATTGGAAGCGCATCTTGAGAAGACCGATGGCTCTCTCCACCACAGCCCTTGTAGAGGCATGGCTCCTATTGTAATGCTGCTCAGCATCTGATATTGGATGGCGGAGAGGCATCATGAGCCACCTTCTGAGGGGATAGCCCTTGTCACCCAGCAGTCATCCATCCAGCTAAGCTGGAGCACTGAAGAGGCCCACGACCTGGGAGTGTCTGAGGATGTAGGCGTTGTGGGAGCTGCCTGGGTACCTTGCACAGACTTGTAAAATCTGCATCCTGTGGTTACACACTATCTGCACGTTCATGGAGTGGAAGCCCTTCCTGTTGACGAAGGCACCAGCTCACCTTCTGGCGCCTTGATGGCCACATGTGTACAGTCTATTGCATCCTGGACATGTGGGAAGCCAGCAATGGCTGGGAAGCCAGCAATGGCTGCGAAGCCTCTGGCTCGCTGTGTCTGACTTGCCTGGTCGCAGCGAAAGTGGATGAAGATCAATGCCCATCTGAACAGAACTTCTGTGACCTGCTTGACACAAGCAGCTGATTGGGAGATACCACAAAGATCACCCACCAAGCGCTGGAATTAGCCAGAGGCATAGAAGTTGAGGACAACTGTGACCTTTAGAGCCACCGGCATGGGGTGTCCACCCACACATTTATGGGAGATCTCAGGGCCAATTATCTGACAGATGTAGTTGACTTTCTCCCTTGACAGCTGAAGCCTCCTTCGGCGCTGCACCTCAGTCATATTGAGCTAGCTGCTTTGCCACCTGTAAACCCTGGCAGCAGGATAGTGGCATCTTCTGCGGCGCCTTCCACCTTGGACTACCTCTTGGCCCTGCGCCCCTTGTGCCGGCGCCTGTACTCCCAAAGGTGGCTCCCTTGGAGGTTGATTGTGCACTCTGGCCTCCACCTTATTCTAGCTCTCCCTTCCTACTCAGAGGAGCTGACTCCAGCGGACATGTCAGAACCCATACCCAGGCTGAAGGAAGGCCTCTAGAAAGCTGCAGGCCCAATAAAGATTCCTGACTGCAGAGTGCTGACCTGAAGGTTCAAAGTACACAGAAAGCTGCTGGAATTTGTTCTGAACTGGTACAGATCACACAGGCAAATTTAAAAAACTTTCTGAAATAGATACTCACAGACCAGACTGACAACCCCACTGAGCCCTCTTATCCCGCCTGTGGATGAGTTTTATTAAAAAGCCGCTTACCCGCCTGCCCGTTGCACCCATGCGCTGAGCCGAAGATCGTACAGGCGCCTGAAAATCGGCATTGATTGCTGAATTAATGGCCTTAATTAGCCCGTTAATTAATGGCGGGTGCGCTTCAAACTTCATTGCGCCCGCCCAGTGAAATATTGCGATGGCACGCGGTGATGTCGGGATGCTTGTCTGACATCACCGCGTGTCATTTTACGCGATGACCCCCACACATCATGCAGAAAATTCTGCCCATTAACTTCAAAGTACATGTTTGTTACGTTCCAATGTAAGCTTTTATTTTCTGCAACTCAGAGGCTTGTCATTGCATATAGAGTATGGAAGACAATTCTTACAATGGGAAAGTCTTTAACACTGAGATAAATATATTTTGCAATTTGAAACTCAATTTTCACAATGAGCTATTTTATCAAGGCAGTTCCTTTTTGTGTAATGGAGGAAGCATCTCATTAGAAATTGCTGTTAAATCACATGCAGAGCCTCAGGGTGTGGCACCTGCTACTGCAATTTTAACAACGTCAAAAATGTCAAAGTTTCAGAACATTATTTCACTGCAGATGTACATTTTGTATTTGAAGATAAAGCGTAAGATGTTGAGTTCAACAACAAAAATCTAGTGTATCAAATTAAGTCACAGCAGATTTGATAACAAGATTTCTGATGGAGTTTAGAAACTGCTTTGATAAAATGTCACTAGTTATTGAATTAGAATTGTGATGAGATGGTACAGGATTTCACTACATATTTGAAACAGTATTTCAAGATTTCTCCACCTGACAAAATTAAGGTACATTTTTTACAAAATCCAAATTAGGTGATAGTGCACAAATTAAATGGAATTGGACAGATCTCCCACACTTTAGAATCCATTTTCTCAAAAGTCATAGGTAGGATTCTATAAAATCTGCAATTTTAGTATTAAAATACTCAATTTCCAAAGAGTTAAATACCTACTGGAACTTAATTAGATTTTACACATTCAACGCTGAGCACATCTGGGTTAAATATAACCTAATCTTGCATTTCTTAAATGAATTTTATCTGAATTCAAAGGAATTGGGAGAAGTAACCAACAATAAAGCAGTCCATTATAGTACATGAGAGGATAAATCTCTTTGAGGCTATTTTGTGTAAACATGTGATCAACAAATGATAACCAAAGGAGCTTATCTGCACTCAATGTGTAGCTATAAAGTCCTCAAAGCCACATATAATTCAGACGTCGCTGGGTTCACATGTTTGAATTTGACCAGTGTCAGCCTTGGCTCAGTCGCTCGCACTCTTATTTGCTGAGTCAGAGAAATTGTGAATTCCAGGCCTATTCCAGAGTCTAGTGCACAAAAGTCTAGACTGACACTCCAGTGTTGTATTGAGGGAGTGCTGCACTGTTGAAGGTGCTTTCTTTCCAATGAGATGTCTGCCCCCTTCATGAAATATCCTGTGGCATTATTTTGAACAGCAAGTGTTCTGTCAAATGTGCATTCCTCAGTCAGTGAAAACAGATTATCTGGTCATCATATTGCTTTCTGTGGGAGCTTGCTGTGCACAAATTGGCTGCTAAATTTTCTACATTTCAACAGTGAATACACTTAAAAGTATTTTGTTAGCTGGAGAGTACTTTGGGGTGTCCTTAAGTTGTGAAAGGTGCTATATAAATGTAAGCCTCTCGTTCTTCCCTTACATTCTTACATTACATTCTTTCTTCTGGCATTTCACAATGTTCTATTCGCAGTGCTACTCCCTCATAGGTGGAAAATTTTGAACTCCCCAATAAAGAAACTGTGCTGTGATTAGACCTTTCTACAATAGGCCTGTGAAATTTGATATGGTGTAACCAGTGACATCCAAAGTAAATTAAACCAACAATATGGACAGTGAGTGGCAAAACTGAACATTGTGAAGAACAGGGCACCAAATCTGAACATTAGGAAGAATGGATATGGTCCTGGAATCAGCAGATTCAAAAATCAGGAAAAAAAGAGGCAAAACCAGTGTTTTTCCTGAGAGACAGAGCTGGGCAGGGCTTGTCACTACCACAGATGCAGACCAAATACTGACACCAAATCAAGTGGGTAGTGGAAGCTATAGGGAAAATCAGGGGTGCTAATTTCAACATAAATGATTCCAAAGTGTTGGTTTAGTGAGCAGCTATGATACATGGTGTGGCACTGACCTTAATACAGATCAGGAAGAAACCTGGTTCAACCGTAGTCAGTGTTGAATCAGCTGTTTCCAGCCGAGGTGGAGGTTGGGCAGCAATGTCTTCAGTGTTTTCACTGAATGTGGTCACTATCCGACATTCCCTGCTGGATGAATGCAGAGAGGGCAAGGACAGGATCAAACTGCATTGCTTCAATGAACAAATATCCTACAAATATTTACAGTATAGTAAAAGAAAAGAAGACATGCATTTATCTAGAGCTTTTCACACCAACCACTGGAAGTCTAAAAGTGTTTTACAGCTAATGAAGTAATTTTCAAGTGTAGCCACTGTTGAAATGTAGGTGGTGTGGCAGCCAATTTGTGCACAGCAGGTTCCCACAAACAGCAATGTGATAATGAGCAGATAATCCATTCTTGTGATATTGATTGAGGGATAAATATTGGCAAGGGCACTGGGAATAACTCCCCTGCTCTTCTTTAAAATAGTGCCATGGGATCTTTTACGTCCATCCAAGCCTCACCTTAATATCTCATCCACCAATACGGCACCTCTACCAGTGCAGTTCTCCCTCAGTACTGCACTGCAATGTCAGCATGTACACACGTCCTTGGGTGGGACTTGAATCCAGAACTTTGTGACTCAAATGTGAGACTGCTATCAATTGAGCTACGGCTGTCACCAAGAGCTGCATTGTTGCGGGGCCAGAAGGTCTTCAGAGCTATTTAAAAATGGCAGGCAGGACCTGATTCCAGGATTCCCATCCCCATTCTCAGTGCCCCCAACTTATTTATTTATTCATTCATGGGATGTGGGCTTCGCTGGCTGGGCCAACATTTACTGCCCATCCCCAGCTGCCCTTGAGAAGGTGGGGGTGAGCTGCCTTTTTGGACTGCTGCAGTCAATGTGGTGTAGGTACACCCACAGTGCTGTTAGGAAGGGAGTTCCAGGATTTTGACCCAGCAACAGCGAAGGAATGGCGATATATTTTCAAGTCAGGATGGTGAATGACTTGGAGGGAAAATTCTATGTGGTTGTGTTCCCAACTATCTGCTGCTCTTGTCCTTCTAGTGGTAGTGGTCATGTGTTTGGAAGGCGCTGTCTAAGGAGCCTTGGTGAATTCCTGCAGTGCATCTTGTAGGTGGTACACACTGCTGCTACTGTGCGTCGGTATAGATGGTGGACAGGCTTTGGGCAGTCAGGAGGTGAGTTACTCATTGCAGATTCCTAGCCTCTGACCTGCTCTTGTAGCCACAGTATTTATATGGCTAGCCCAGTTCAATTTCTAGTCAATGGTAACCCCCAGGATGTTGATTGTGGGAGATTCAGTGACGGTTATGCCATTGAACATCAAGGGGTGATGGTTAGATTCTTTCTTGTTGGAGATGGTCATTGCCTGACACTTGTGTGGTGCGAATGTTACTAGCCACTTGTCAGCCCAAGCCTGGATATTGCCCAGGTGTTGCTGCATTTGGATATGGACTACTTCCGCATCTGAGGAGTCATGAATGGTGCTGAACATTGTGCAATCATCAGCGAACATCCCCATTTCTGACCCTATGATGGAAGGAAGGTCATTGATGAAGGAGCTGAAGATGGTTGGGCCAAGGTCACTACCCTGAGGAACTCCTACAGTGATGTTCTGGAGCTGAGATGACTGACCACCAACCACAACCATCTTCCTTTGTGCTAGATATTACTCCAACCAGCGGAGAGTTTTCCCCCTAGTTCCCATTGACTCCAGTTTTGCTAGGGCTCCTTGATGCTACACTCGGTCAAATGCTGCATTGATGTCAAGGGCAGTCACTCTCACCTCACCTCGGGGGAGTTCAGCTATTTTGTCCATATTTGAACCAAGGCTGTAATGAAGTCAGGAGCTGAGTGGCCTTGGCAGTGGGTGTCAGTGAACAGGTTATTGCTAAGCAAGTGCTGCTTGATAGCACTGTTGATGACCCCTTCCATTACTTTACTGATGATCGAGGGTAGACTGATGGGGCGGTAATTGGCCGGGTTGAATTTGTCCTGCTCTTTGTGTACAGGACATACCTGGGCAATTTTCCACATAGCTGGGTAGATGCCAGTGTTGTAGCTGTACTGGAACAGCTTGGCCAGTGGCGCAGCAAGTTCTGGAGCACAGGTCTTCAGTACTATTGCTGGAGTATTGTGAGGGCCCATAGCCTTTGCAGTATCCAATGCCTTCAATTATTTCTTGATATCACATGGAGTGAATCAAATTGGCTGAAGACTGGCATCTGTGATGCTGGGAACCTCCAGAGGAGGCAGAGACAGATCATCCACTTGGCGCTTCTGGCTGAAGATTATAGCAAATGCTTCAGCCTTATCTTTTCCAATGATGTGCAGGGCTTCTCCATCATTGAGGATAGGGATAATTGTGGAGCCTCCTCCTCCAGTGAGTTGTTTAATTGTCCACCAGCATTCACAACTGGATGTGGCAGGACTGCAGAACTTAGATCTGATCCATTGGTTGTGAGATTGCTTAGCCCTGTCTATCACTTGCAGCTTATGCTGTTTGGCACCCAAGTAGTCCTGTGTTATACTTCAACAGGTTGACACCTCATTTTTAGGTATGCCTGGTGCTGCTCCTGGCATGCCCTCCTGTACTCTTTATTGAACCAGGGTTAACACCCCGACTTGATGGTAATAGGATAGTGGGGGGATATACTGGGCCATGGGGTTACAGATTGTAAACAAAAACAGAAACAGAAATACCTGGAAAATTTCAGCAGGTCTGGCAGCATCGGCAGAGAAGAGTACAGTTGATGTTTCGAGTCCTCATGATCCTTCAACAGAACTAAGTAAAATTAGGAAAGGGGTGAAATATAAGCTGGTTTAAAGGGGGAGGGGGGTTTGTTGGGACAAGCAGCCAGTGATAGGAGGAGATAACCAAAAGTTGTCACAGACAAAAGAACAAAGAGGTGTTGAAAGTGGTGATTTTATCTAAATGAGTGTGCTAATTAAGAGTATAAGACAGGACAGATAAGGTACAGATAGCTCTGGTGGGGCTGGGGGAATACTAAAAGGTAGAAATAAACAATGGTGGAAATACATTTAAAATTAGTGGAAATGGGTGGGAAAAGAAAAAAATCTATATAAATTATTTAAAAAAAACAAAAAGGAGGGGGAAGAAATGGGAGGGGGTGGGGATGGAGGAGAGAGTTCAAGATCTAAAATTGTTGAACTCCGGAAGGCTGTAAAGTGCCTAGTCGGAAGATGAGGTGCTGTTCCTCCAGTTTGCGTTGATCTTCACTGGAACAATGCAGCAAGCCAAGGATGGACATGTGGACATGAGAGCAGGGTGGAATGTGGAAATGGCAAGCGACAGGGAGGTCTGGGTCATTCTTGCATTCTACCTTGAAGAAGTTTTGTTCTACTCTGTCAGGATTTTCGATATTTCACCCCTTTCCTAATTTTAATTAGTTCTGTTGAAGGGTCATGAGGACTTGAAACATCAACTGTATTCTTCTCCGCCGATGCTGCCAGACCTGCTGAGTTTTTCCAGGTATTTCTGTTTCTGTTTTGGTTTTGGATTTCCGGCATCTGCAGTTTTTTGTTTTTATCTCTAGGTTACAGATTGTGTTCAAGTACAATTCTGCTGCTGCTGATGGCCCACAGAGCCTCATGTATGTCCAGTCTTGAGTTGCTAAATCTGTTCAAAATCTATCCCATTTAGCACGATGGTGGTGTCACAAAACACGATGGAGGGTGTCAACAATGTGAAGGCAGGACTTCGTCTCCACAATGACTGTGTCGTGGTCACCCCTACCAATACTGTAATGGACAGATGCAGCTGCGGCAGGTAGCTTGGTGAGGATGAGGTCAAGCATGTTTTTTCCTCCTGTTGGTTCCCTCACCACCTTCCACAGACCAGTCTAGCAGCTATGTCCTTTAGGACTCAGCCAGCTCGGTCAGTAGTGGTGCTGCCAAGCCACTCTTGGTGATGGACATTGAAGTCTCCCAATCTGCGCTCTTGCCACCCTCAGTGCTTCAAGTGATGTTCAACATGGAGGAGCACTGATTCATCAGCAGAGGGAGGGCGTTATGTGGCAATCAACAGGAGGTTTCTTTGCCCATGCTTGACCTGATGATTGAGACTTTATGGGCTCGGGAGTCAATGTTGAGGACTCCCAGGGCACCTCCCTCCCAACTGCATACTGCTGTACCACTACCTCTGCCAGTGGGACAGGACATACCGAGGGATGGTGATGGTGGTGTCTGGGACATTATCTGTAAGATACGATTCCATGAGGATGATTATGTTAGACTATTGCTTGACTAGTCTGTGAGACAGCTCTCCCAACTTTGGCACCAGTCCCCAGATGTTGGTAAGGAGGACATTGCAGGGTCGACAGGGCTGAGTTTGCCATTATAAAGGCAAAATACTGCGGATGCTGGAAATCTGAAACAAAAACAAAAAATGCTGGAAAAACTCAGCAGGTCTGACAGCTTTTGTGGAGAGAAAGACAGAGTTAACATTTCAAGTCCGTATGACTCTGTCTTTCTCTCCACAGGTGCGTCAGACCTGCTGAATTTTTGCAGCATTTTTTGTTTTCGTTTCTGAGTTTGCAGTTGTCATTTCCGGTGTCTAGGTCGATGCCGGGTTGTCCATCTGGTTTCATTCCTTTTTTGATACAACTTAGTGTCTTGCTAGGCCATTTCAAAGGGCATTTAAGAGTCAACCACACTGCTGTGGGTCTGGAGTCACGCGTAGGCCAGACCAGGTTAAGGACAGCAGATTTCCTTCCCTAAAGGACATTAGTGAACCAGATGGGTTTTTACAACAATTGACAACAGTTTCATGGTCATCATTAGACTTTTAATTCCAGATTTTTATTGAATTCAAATTCCACCATTTGCTATGGTGGGATTTAAACTCATGTCCCCAGAGCATTAGATTGAGTCTCTGGATTACTAGTCCAGCACCAATAGCACTACACCATCTCCTCCCCAGGCACAGGATAAGGTTGTGGATAGCAAGCCCATAACCTGCATTCCAAACTTGGCTGGCTCTATTGTGGGGGGTAGGCATCTCCTAGCTCCCCGGAGCAAAAGCAGGGCGTAAAGGGGGTCAAGGAAATTTCTGCCTTGACAGTGATAATCCAGTCCTAACTCTACTTGAATGATGACCAATGGGTCAGTTTTTATTAATCCATTCTTGGGATGGGCATCACAAGCAAGTCCAGCATTTCATTACCCATCCCTGGTTGCCCTCAAGAAGGTGGTGATGAGCCTCCTTCCTGAACCTTTGTAGTCTGAGTAGTAAAAGAACTTCCACAATGATGTCAGATTGAGAATTCCACCATTTTGACCTACTAGTAATGAGGGAATGGTAACATACATCCAAGGCATAATGGTGTGTGGTTTGGTGGAGAACTTGGATGAACCATACTACACATTCAGGAAAGAGAAAAAAGGCAATGAAAATTGGCAAAAGAAAGCTCCAGGCATAATTACTACCTGCATTGCCAAAATAGGGCATTGACTTTGCATCTATACGATATCTGATCTGGTAGAGTGGAGATGGTTCCAACATGAGTGTCCGAAATACAAAACTCCCCATTCCAAACATTTTTCAATTTAAAACACATTAAAAAAATCATTAGCCAGAATCTTCGGGTCAGCATGAGGGGGCGGGCCCTGCTTGCCGACGCGTAAAATGATGCGCAGTGACATTGGGCGTGTGTCCCGACTTCACCGCGTGTCATTCGGATCTTCAGTTCGGCAGTTGCGCACCGGAGTCAGCTGCATGCCCGCCGAACTGTCAAAGGCCTATTAAGGCCATTTAGATTCCAATTCAAATAATTAACTGAGCCGTCCATCCAAACTTAAGGTTGGCGGCAGGCAAAGAGCCCAGGCGGCCTTCACATTTATCATGAAACCTCATCCACACGTCACACTGGGCAGGCCTTAATTGTCCCACCCATGTAAAATGGCGGCGCACAGCTGATTGCAGGCGGTGATCGGCTGCGCGCCCGCGCATGCCCACTCCTGCCCAACACCCCCCCTTCCCCCATTAAACTTTTCGCAAATAATAATGCACTCTTGGTATTAATAAAATTTAACACCAGGCTTGTCCAACATACACCTCCCGGGCCACAATCCAGGCCGCCATGCCTCTCCATGCGGCTTGTGGAGCCAGTGTTCAAAAAAAGATTCAGCGAGGAGCTGCTCCCGCAACCGCAGGAGAGAAATGGCCTGTGATTGGAGGAGCAGCATGAAGGTGAGTGGCCACGGTTCATTCTCTCTCTCACATTCCTGCACAGGCACCAGCCCCCTAAAGGAGCACAGGGGTCAAGATGGCAGAGCAAATCAGGGAATTCATGAGGAACAGCAATCACAGCAACCCAATACCAATCATCATTTTTGTATGAATTCCACCAAGGTCAGCTCGCAGTCTGTGCCACCAAAGTCGAATGCAAGGTCAGTGGTAGTTAAACCCAACTCCTTAGCTCAGCCTTGGTCCCCACCCCTCCCCTGGTGGCCAGGACTTGGGCCTAGTCTACTATAAAAGCAAAGTACTGCAAATGCTGGAAATCTGAAATCAAAACAGAAAATGCTGGAAAAACTCAGCAAGCGTGGCAGCATCTGTGGAGACAGAACCAGAGTTAATCTTTTGGTGTCCAATATGACTCTTCTCTGGAACTTCTTGGGGCCTAGTCTTTCCGTCTAGCTCTGCTTCTTAAGGGAAAAGAGGAAAAAGGTTTTATTGGTTAGCTCTGCTGCTTGGCACTTAACGGTCATTTTTATTAATTGCTCTTTTAGTTAAATTATCAATTTATTGCTTTGGCAATGTTGAATGCTGTACTAAACCTTATCTTTTGGAAATTTGCTCATCAGACCCTTGAGTGAGAAAACAATCGAAATGTGGCCCCTCATGTGGAAAAGTTGGACAATCCTGTTCTACACCAATTACTGCACCAAAAATCAAAAGTACCAGCTGAAGCAAATAATAAGATTTTTTATACCTCAAAACACTTCACAATCAAACTTTGAAAAGCCTGATAAAGGGGAAATCACATGAAATAGAAGCAGGAGTAAGCCATTTGGCCCATCGAGCCCATTCTGCCTTTTAATAAGATCATGGTTGCTTTGATTGTGGCCTTAACTCCACTTTCTTGCCTGTCCTTCGTAACCATCGAGTCCCTTGTAGATCGAAAATCTATCTAACTCAGCCTTGAATATATTCAATGACCTTACCTCTCTGTGGAAGAATTCCAAAGACTAACAACCCTGTCAGAGAAGAAATTCCCCCTCATCTCAGTCTTAAATGGGAGACCCCTTATTTATAAATTGTGCTCCCTGGTTCTAGATTCTCCCATGAGGGGAAACGTCCTCTCAGCATCTACTCTCTCAAGCCTCCTGAGAATGCAAGTTTAACTTTGGTGGTGGGAAGCTTTTAGAAACCATAATTCGGGACAAAATTAATAGTCACTCGGGCAGGTTAATTAAGGAAAGTCAGGATGGGCTTGTTAAGGCAAAATCACATTTAACTAACTTGCTTGAGCTTTTTGATGGAGTAACTTAGAGGGTTGATGAGAGTAATGCTGTTCATGTGGTGCATGGATTTCCAAAAGATATTTGATAAAGTGCCGCACAACAGAGTTAGAGTTCATGGAATGGGGCTGTAGCAACATGGGTATGAAATTGGCTGCGTGACAGGGGATGAGGCATATTTTGGTAGCTGCTGCAGTTCTTACAAGTATGTGAGCACAACAAAATGGCAAAAAGGCATTATGCACATACACTGTTAAAACAATTCTAACAGTGATTTGCTGAGCCAGAAATTATACAACATGATTCCTTTATGTTATATCATTGATAGACAGTTTAAAAAATATAATTTTAGAGTTAGAGTATGATTAATAGCTGATGTCCCTCATGACTGGATTTTTTTCCAAACACTGAGACTGAAATAGAACAAAGCAAATGAACAAAATATTTCTCAATATGGTAACAGTATGTACTCTGGGACTACAACGCACTAGGAAAAAAAACTATTCTGGCAAAGATTAACTAACAGTGAAGTTGTTTCCATATAAGGTCAGAACTTTACTGCCTGTTCAGAGGTCAATCTCTCAAACCCTCTTCAGCTAGTCAGCTTCCTTCAGCGTGCAAAATATTGATGTTACAAGCAAACTTGCTGGACGGCCGTCTATTTAACATTACGTTAATGTTTAATACATCTAGCATATGACAATGATTCTTCAGACATTGCGCTTCACAGTGTCACAAGCTGTTCCAGATAAAAAAAATCTATCTTAACCAAAAAAAAAGATTTTAAAAAAGCAGAAGAACATCAATCATCTCCTACTTTTTTCCCCTTTCTCTAAGCATGGTAAGCTGGCCTCTCTCCAACAGCAGAAGCAGAGCACTTAAATGCAGCTGCCAATCTCCAGAAATGTCCCTCAGCAATTAGCCTTTAATTGACCTCAAGATGTGTATATTTTGACCACCACTTTAAAGCATGAGGTTAACTACAATTCTACTTTCACATTTGAAGATCACAACCATATTTCAGACTACAGACTACCCATAAATGCCATTGGAGAGTGTCTAGAACAGTACTTCCCAAACTATTTTCAGATGTGAGCCCATTTTAGGTTCAGGGGTGTTTTAGGAAACCTGCAGCCCGATTCTACAATGGCTCCCTGTGGACTCTTCCCCTCTCAAAGACTACCTCCATGGCAACATGAATCACATTGGCCTCATATAAATGTAGAAATGCTAATTAGCTATCTTCTAGGCCCCCAAACTTCATTCCATTTTGGAATAAATGGACAGTTTAAACTATAACCCGTACATTCCGAACACCTTGCTGGGATTTGGAGGCTAACAGTCTATCCACTGCCAGCACGTTGCTTACAGGTTGCTTGCTTGCACCCTCCTCCCTCTATAGCAGCATCCAAGTTTGTTGCCAGGCAGTATTTAGAACAAGTCATATTACCCCCTTCATACCTCTGCATTACCCTAATTTTTTTTTATATTCATTGGACATGGACATCACTAGCTCAGCCAGCATTTATTGCCCATCCCTAATTGGCCTCATTCAGAGTCATTCACATTGCTGTGGGTCTGGAATCATGTGTAGGCCAGACCAGGTAAGGACAGCAGATTTCCTTCCTTAAAGGACATTAGTGAACCAAAATGGTTTTTATAACAATCAACAATGGTTTTATGGTCATCATCAGACTTTTAATTCCAGATTTTATTGAATTTAAATTCCACTATCTGCCATGATAGGATTTGAACCCAGGTCCCCAGAGCATTACCCTGGGTTTCTGGATTATTAGTCCAGTGACAATACCACTACACCATCACCTCCCCAACACAGTCCCAAAATATAACAATCTTATAAACTTGATATGTTAACACACTTCAGATCTTATGCTGCTAGGTAGGGAAGGATTTTGACCCCACAATGATGATAAAACTGTGATGTGTGTCAAAATGAAACATGGAGGGGAACTTGAAGGTGATAGGTCCCTCTCCTCAGGCACTGTCTCCCTTCAGTACAAAACCACATCATCACCTTGACATCTCTATCCACCTCCACTTCCTCCCTATACTCCTTGAACTTGCTGTCATCTCTGAAATCCATCTTTTCCATAATCTCATGTTTGAGTCTCTCCAGTCAGATTTATGCCCCTGTCACAGCACTGTAACGGTACTTATCAAAGTCACAAATTATATCCTCTGTGATTGTGACCACGGTCCACTTTTCCTCCTTTCCCTTTCACTCATCTCTGTAACCTTTGACATGAGAGACTATTCTTATCCAACACCTCTCATCCATTGTCCAGCTCAGTGAGGTCACTTGGTTCAACTCATGTCTATCCACCTTCAGCAATGATTTCTCTTTCCATCCCCACACCATTAGAGTCCTCCAAGGATCTATCCTTTGTCTCCTGATCTTCTTTAGCTGTGTGCTGCTTCTTGGCAACGTCCTTTGAAAACATGGCCTGGATTTTTGCAGAATTGTGACAACTCCAGGGAACTTCCAAAATGGCGAAGGGACCCATATCCAGAAGTCGCACCCCATTTCCATCAGAACATATTCACCCACGCAGGAAGAGTGCCTGGACATGTCTGCTACATATGGGAAGTGCGAACTCAGCAGGGCCATTTGAACTCAGTGCTGAATATGAGAATATAAGAAATAACAGACCCCATTTTCTCTGGAGCAAGGGGCTTATCCCACAGAGTGGGAGTTACAAATCTTTAGAGAAGTTGTAAGTGCTCTTGAAGGACAGATAAGGTCTGTAGAATTGTTAAGCTGTCAAGTTATTTAAATGGCCAGCACTTTAAAAAGTGAAAAATGTGCCTGCCTGTGTCTGTGAGAGTTGACAAAGGCAGGCACTTATCCCACTATTTTTCATTGAGGCCCTGTTTGATTCTTGCCCTTGATTTCTCTGCCTATCACTTTTCTTATTCCCCTTTCTGTCTTTTGTTCTTGTCCTTGATTCCCCCTCCTCTGACTCCTTGCATAGGTTCCCATCCCCCTGCCATTTTAGTTTAAAATCCTCCCCAACCACTCTAGCAAATAGTCCCCCTAGGACATCAGTCCTGGTCCTGCCCAGGTGTAACCCGTCCAGTTTGTACTGGTCCCACCTCCCCCGGAACTGGTCCCAATGTCCCAAGAATCTGAAACCCTCCCCCTCACACCATCTCTTCAGCCATGTATTCATCCGATATATCCTGCTGTTTCTACTCTGACTAGCATGTGCTGGTAGTAATCCTGAGATCACTACCTTTGAGGACCTACTTTTCAACTTACTTCTTAACTCCCTATATTCTGCTTTTAGGACCTCACCCCTTTTTTTACCTATGTCGTTTGTACCAATGTGTACCACGACCACTGGCTGTTCACCCTCCCCCTTCAGAATGTCCTGCAGCCGCTCTGAGACATCCTCGACCCTAGCACCAGGGAGGCAACATACCATCCTGGAGTCTCATTTGTGGCCACAGAAATACCTATCTATTCCCCTTACAATTGAATCCCCTATAACTATTGCATTCCTGCACTTTTTACTCCTCACCTGTGCAGCAGAGCCAACCGTGGTGCAACGAATTTGGCTGTTGCTGCTTTCCCCTGAGAGGCCATTCCCCTGAACAATATCCAAAGCAGTATATCTGTTTTGCAGGAGAATAGCTACAGGAGATTCCTGTACTGTCTGCCTAGTCTTCTTGCTCTGCCTGGTGGTCACCCATTCCCTTCCTGCCTGTGGACTCTTAGCCGGTGGTGTGACCATCTTTCTATACGTGCTGTCCATTATACTCTCCACCTCACGGATGCTCCACAGTGCCCCCAGCCACCGCTCCAGCTCCGAAACCCCAGCTTCCAGGAGCTGCAGCTGGAGACACTTCCTGCACACATGCTGGCCCCAGGCATTGGAAATGTTCCTGGCTTCCCACATAGATCAGGAGAAGCACACCATGCCTTTGAGCTCTCCTGTCATGACTTACCCCTTTAAATTAAATTAAACCTTTTGGAAGATACTTAATATCAAATAATATCAATTACTCTAGGACCCTTCTTCCCTGCTCCAAGTTGTTACAGAATAAAGCCCTTACAAAAGATGAACAACAAAATAAGACCTTAAAAACTATAAGCAGTAAAAGTAGTAAATACTTACCCAACCATACTCACAGTACTCAAAGGATCACCTTGTTCCCTCCTCACCAAATTCCTTCAGTCACCACCTCCAACTTAAGCACTCTACAGAAGCCCAAAAGCAGCACTCCAGTGCAGACAAAGTCAGCACAGGATCGACGCTTTTCTTTCTGAAGAAAGATAGAAAAGGAAAGGAGCACCTCCTCCCTCCTCACCCAACTCCCTAAGTCACCTCTGCTCCCGCAGCTCCTTTACAACTCCCAAATCCTCTCGCGCTCCTTTACAACTCCCAAATCCTCTCGCGCTCCTTTTCAACTCCCGATTCCTCTCGCGCTCCTTTTCAACTCCTGACTCCCGTCGTGCTCCTTTTCAAAACCCGACTCCTGTTGTGCTCCTTTTCAACTCACAAATCCTCTCGCGCTCCTTTTCAACTCCCGACTCCTGTTGTGATCCTTTTCAACTCACAACTCCTCTTGCGCTCCTTTTCAACTCCCAATTCCTCTCGCGCTCCTTTTCAACTCCCAACTCCTCTCGTGCTCCTTTTCAACTCCCAATTCCTCTCGCACTCCTTTTCAAATCCAAACTCCTTTCATGCTCCTTTTCAACTCCCGACTCCTCTCGTGCTCCTTTTCAACTCCCGATTCCTCTGTCACTCATTTTCAACTCCCGACGCCTTTCATGCTCCTTTTCAACTCCCGATTCCTCTCGCGCTCCTTTTCAACTCCTGATTCCCCTCACACTCCTTTTCAACTCCCAACTCCTCTCACACAACTTTTCAACTCCGGACTCCTCTCACGCTCCTTTTCAACTCCCGATTCCTCTCGCGCTCCTTTTCAACTCCAAACTCCTCTCGTGCTCCTTTTCAACTCCTGACTCCTATTCAACTCCTATACCTCTGAGACTCCTTTTCAAATCCCGACTCCTCTCGCGCTCCTTTTCAACTCCAAACTCCTCTCGCGCTCCTTTTCAACTCCAACTCCTCTCACACTCCTTTTCAACTCCCAACTCCTCTCGCGCTCCTTTTCAACTCCCAATTCCTTTCACGCTCCCTTTCAACTCCCGATTCCTCTGTCATTCATTTTCAACTCCCGACACCTCTCGTGCTCCTCTTCAGCTCCCGATTCCTCTCGTGCTCTATATCATCTCCCAACACCTCTCGCACTCCTTTTCAATTCCAAATTCCTCTCGCGCTCCTTTTCATCTCCCAACTCCTCTCTCACTCCTTTTCAACTCCCGACTCCTCTCGTGCTCCTTTTCAACTCCTGGCTCCTCTCGCGCTCCTTTTCAACTCCCGATTTCTCTCGCACTTCTTTTCAACACCCGATTCCTCTCTCACTTCCTTTCAACTCCCGATTCCTCTCGCACTCCTGTTCAACTCCAAATTCCTCTCGCGCTCCTTTTCATCTCCCAACACCTCTCGCGCTTCTTTTCAACTCGCGACTCCTCTCGTTCTCCTTTTCAACTCCCAACTCCTCTCGCGCTCCTTTTCAACTCCTGACTCCTCTCACGCTCCTTTTCAACTCCTGAATCCTCTCGCGCTCCTTAACAACTCTCAATTCCTCTCACACTCCTTTTCGACTCCCGACTCTGCTCGTGCTCCTTTTCAACTTCCAACTCCACTCGTGCTCCTTTTCAATTCCAAATTCCTCTCGCGCTCCTTTTCAACTCCAAATTCCTCTCGCGTTCCTTTTCAACTCCCAACTCCTCTCGTGCTCCTTTTCAACTCCCGTCTCCTCTCGCGTTCCTTTTCAACTCCCGATTCCTCTCACACTCCTTTTCGACTCCCGACTCTGCTCATGCTCATTTTCAACTCCCGACTCCACTCATGCTCCTTTTCAACTCCAAATTCCTCTCGTGCTCCTTTTCAAATCCAAATTCCTCACGCACTCCTTTTCAACTCCCGACTCCTCTCGCGCTCCTTTTCAATTCCAAACTCCTTTCACGCTCCTTTTCATCACCCGACTCCTCTCGCACTCCGTTTCAACTCCCGATTCCTCTCGCACTCCTTTTCAACTCCTGACTCCTCTCGCGCTCCTTTTAAACTCCCAACTCCTCTCACACTCCTTTTCAGCTCCGAACTCCTCTAGCGCTCCTTTTCAACTCCCGATTCTTCTCGCGCTCCTTTTCAACTCTCGATTCCTCTCACGCTCCTTTTCAACTCCCGACTCCTCTCGCGCTCCTTTTGAAACTCTGATTCCTCTCGCGCTCCTCTTCAACTCCCGATTCCTCTCGCGCTCCTTTTCAACTCCAAACTCCTCTCGCACGCCTTTTCAACTCCCAACTCCTCTCGCACTCCTTTTCAACTCCCGATTCCTCTCGCGCTGCTTTTCAACTGCCGATTCCTCTCACACTCTTCTTCAACTCCCGACTCCTCTCGCGCTCCATTTCAATTCCAAACTCCTCTCGCACTCCTTTTCACCTCCCGATTCCTCTCGCGATTCTTTTCAACTCCAATCTCCTCTCGCGCTCCTTTTCAACTCCTGATTCCTCTCGCGCTCCTTTTCAACTCCCGATTCTTCTCGCGCTCCTTTTCAACTCCCGATTCCTCTAGTGCTCCTTTTCAACTTTCAACTCCTCTCGCACTCCTTTTCAACTCCCAACTCCTCTCGCGCTCCTTTTCAACTCCCAATAGCTCTCACGCTCCTTTTCAATTCCAAATTCCTCTCATACTCCTTTTCAACTCCCAAATCCTCTCGCGCTCCGTTTTAACTCCCAACTCCTCTCACACTCCTTTTCGACTCCCGACTCGGCTCGTGCTCCTTTTCAACTCCCAATTCCTCTCGCACTCCTTATCAACTCCCGACTCCTCTCGTGCTCCTTTTCAACTCCTGACTCCTCTCGCGCTCCTTTTCAACATCCGACTCCTCTCGCACTCCTTTTCAACTCCCGATTCCTCTCGCACTCCTTTTCAACTCCTGACTCCTCTCGCGCTCCTTTTCAACATTCGACTCCTCTCGCACTCCTTTTCAACTCCCGATTCCTCTCACACTCCTTTTCAACTCCTGACTCCTCTTGCACTCCTTTTCAACTCCCGATTACTCTCGCGCTCCTTTTCAACTCCCGACTCCTTTCGCGCTCCTTTTCAACTCCCAACTCCTCTCGCACTCCTATTCCACTCCTGATTCCTCTCGCGCTCCTTTTCAACTCCGGATTCGTCTCGCGCTCCTTTTCAACTGCAAACTCCTCTCGCGCTCCTTTTAAACTCCCAACTCCTCTCACACTCCTTTTCAGCTCCCAACTCCTCTCACACACCTTTTCAACTCCCGACACCTCTCGTGCTCCTCTTCAGTTCCCGATTCCTCTCGTGCTCCATTTCATCTCCCAACACCTCTCGCACTCCTTTTCAATTCCAAATTCCTCTCGCGCTCCTTTTCATCTCCCAATTCGTCTCTCACTCCTTTTCAACTCCCGACTCCTCTCGTGCTCCTTTTCAACACCTGACTCCTCTCGTGCTCCTTTTCAACTCCTGGCTCCTCACGCGCTCCTTTTCAACTCCCGATTTCTCTCACACTTCTTTTCAACACCCAATTCCTCTCTCAATTCTTTTCAACTCCCGATTCCTCTCGCACTCCTTTTCAACTCCCAACTCCTCTCACACTCCATTTCAGCTCCCAACTCCTCTCGCGCTCCTTTTCAACTCCCGATTCCTTTCGCGGTCCGTTTCAACTCCCGATTCCTCTCGCGCTCCTTTTCAATTCCAAACTCCTTTCACGCTCCTTATCAACTCCCGACTCCTCTCGTGCTCCTTTTCAACTCCCGATTCCTCTGTCACTCAGTTTCAACTCCCGACTCCTTGCACGCTCATTTTCAACTCCCGATTCCTCTCGCGCTCCATTTCAACTCTCGACTTCTCTTGCGCTCCTTTTCAACTCCCAACTCCTCTCGTGCTCCTTTTCAACTCCCGATTCCTCTCGCGATTCTTTTCAACTCCAAGATCCTCTCGCGCTCCTTTTCAACTCCCGACTCCTTTTCAACTCCCAACTCATCTCACATTCCTTTTCAACTCCCAACTCCTCTCGCGCTCCTTTTCAACTCCCGATTCCTCTCATGCTCCTTTTCAACTCCTGACTCCTCTCGCGCTCCATTTCAACCCCAATTCCTCTCACGCTCCTTTTCAACTCCCGATTCCTCTCATGCTCCTTTTCAACTCCCGACTCCTCTCGCGCTCCTTTTCAACTCCCGATTCCTCTCGCACTCCTTTTCAACTCCCGATTCCTCTCGCGCTCCTTTTCAACTCCTGATTCCTCTAGTGCTCCTTTTCAACTTTCAACTCCTCTCGCACTCCTTTTCAACTCCCAACTCCTCTCGCGCTCCTTTTCAACTCCCAATACCTCTCACGCTCCTTTTCAATTCCAAATTCCTCTCACACTCCTTTTCAACTCCCAAATCCTCTCGCGCTCCGTTTTAACTCCCAACTCCTCTCACACTCCTTTTCGACTCCCGACTCTGCTCATGGTCCTTTTCAACTCCCGACTCCACTCGTGCTCTTTTTCAACTCCAAATTCCTCTCACGCTCCTTTTCAAATCCAAATTCCTCTCGCACTCCTTTTCAAATCCAAATTCCTCTCGCACTCCTTTTCAATCCCGACTCCTCTCGTGCTCATTTTCAACTCCTGACTCCTCTTGCGCTCCTTTTCAACACCCGACTCCTCTCGCACTCCTTTTCAACTACCGATTCCTCTCGCACTCCTTTTCAACTCCCAACTCCTCTCACACTCCATTTCAGCTCCCAACTCCTCTCGCGCTCCTTTTCAACTCCCAATTCCTCTCGCGGTCCGTTTCAACACTCGATTCCTCTAGCGCTCCTTTTCAATTCCAAACTCCTTTCACGCTCCTTATCAACTCCCGACTCCTCTCGTGCTCCTTTTCAACTCCCGATTCCTCTGTCACTCAGTTTCAACTCCCGACTCCTTGCACGCTCATTTTCAACTCCAGATTCCTCTCGCGCTCCATTTCAACTCTCGACTTCTCTCGCCCTCCTTTTCAACTCCCAACTCCTCTCGCGCCCCTTTTCACTCCCGATTCCTCTCGCGCTCCATTTCAACTCCAAGATCCTCTCGCGCTCCTTTTCAACTCCCGACTCCTTTTCAACTCCCAACTCCTCTCACACTCCTTTTCAACTCCCAACTCCTCTTGCGCTTCTTTTCAACTCCCGATTCCTCTCATGCTCCTTTCCAACTCCTGACTCCTCTCGCGCTCCATTTCAACCCCAATTCATCTCACAATCCTTTTCAACTCCCAATTCCTCTCATGCTCCTTTTCACCTCCCGACTCCTCTCGCGCTCCTTTTCAACTCCCGATTCCTCTCGCGCTCCTTTTCAACTCCCGATTCCTCTGTCACTCAGTTTCAACTCCCGACTCCTTGCACGCTCATTTTCAACTCCAGATTCCTCTCGCGCTCCATTTCAACTCTCGACTTCTCTCGCCCTCCTTTTCAACTCCCAACTCCTCTCGCGCCCCTTTTCACTCCCGATTCCTCTCGCGCTCCATTTCAACTCCAAGATCCTCTCGCGCTCCTTTTCAACTCCCGACTCCTTTTCAACTCCCAACTCCTCTCACACTCCTTTTCAACTCCCAACTCCTCTTGCGCTTCTTTTCAACTCCCGATTCCTCTCATGCTCCTTTCCAACTCCTGACTCCTCTCGCGCTCCATTTCAACCCCAATTCATCTCACAATCCTTTTCAACTCCCAATTCCTCTCATGCTCCTTTTCACCTCCAGACTCCTCTCGCTATTCTTTTCAGCTCCAATCTCCTCTCGCGATCTTTTCAACTCTCAATTCCTCTCGAGCTCCTTTTCAGCTCCCGATTCCTCTCGCGCTCCTTTTCAACTCCCGATTCCTCTAGTGCTCCTTTTCAACTTTCAATTCCTCTCGCGCTCCTTTTCAACTCCCGATTCCTCTAGTGCTCCTTTTCAACTTTCAATTCCTCTCGCGGTCGTTTTCAATTCCAAATTCCTCTCGTACTCCTTTTCAACTCCCAACTCCTCTCGCGCTCCGTGTTAACTCCCATCTCCTCTCACACTCCTTTTCAACTCCCGACTCCACTCGTGCTCCTTTTCAACTCCAAATTCCTCTCGCGCTCCTTTTCAAATCCAAATTCCTCTCGCACTCCTTTTCAACTCCCGACTCCTCTCGCGCTCCTTTTCAACTCCCGATTCCTCTCGCACTCCTTTTCAACTCCCAACTCCTCTCACACTCCTTTTCAGCTCACAACTCCTCTAGTGCTCCTGTTCAACTCCCGATTCCGCTCGCGGTCCTTTTCAACACCCAATTCCTCTCGCGCTCCTTTTCAATTCCAAACTCCTTTCACGCTCCTTTTCAACTCCCGACTCCTCCCGTGCTCCTTTTCAACTCTCGATTCCTCTGTCAATCATTTTCAACTCCCGACTCCTTTCACGCTCCTTTTCAACTCCCGATTCCTCTCGCGCTCCTTTTCAACTCTCGACTACTCTCGCGTTCCTTTTCGACTCCCAACTCCTCTTGCGCTCCTTTTCAACTCCAAGATCCTCTCGCGCTCCTTTTCAACTCCCGACTCCTTTTCAACTCCCAACTCCTCTCACGCTCATTTTGAACTCCCAACTCCTCTCGCGCTCCTTTTCAACTCCCAATAGCTCTCACGCTCCTTTTCAATTCCAAATTCCTCACACTCCTTTTCAACTTTCAAATCCTCTCGCGCTCCGTTTTAACACCCAACTCCTCTCACACTCCTTTTCGACTCCCGACTCTGCTCATGCTCCTTTTCAACTCCCGACTCCACTCGTGCTCCTTTTCAACTCCAAATTCCTCTCGCGCTCCTTTTCAAATCCAAATTCCTCTCGCACTCCTTTTCAACTCCCGTCTCCTCTCGCGCTCCTTTTCAACTCCCGATTCCTCTCACACTCCTTTTCAAATCCAAATTCCTCTCGCGCTCCTTTTCAACTCCCGATTCCTCTAGCGCTCCTTTTCAACTATCATCTCCTCTTCTGCTCCTTTTCAACTCCTGACTCCTCTCGCGCTCCTTTTCAACTGCCGATTCCTCTCACACTCTTTTTCAACACCCGACTCCTCTCACACTCCTTTTCGATTCCCGACTCTGCTCGTGCTCCTTTTCAACTCCAAATTCCTCTTGCGCTCCTTTTCAAATCCAAATTCCTCCCGCGCTCCTTTTCAAATCCAAATTCCTCTCGCGCTCCTTTTCAACTCCCGATTCCTCTCACACTACTTTTCGACTCCCGACTCTGCTCGTGCTCCTTTTCAAATCCCGACTCCACTCGCGCTCCTTTTAAACTCCAAATTCCTCTCGCGCTCCTTTTCAAATCCAAATTCCTCTCGCACTCCTTTTCAACTCCCGACTCCTCGCGTGCTCCTTTTTAACACCAAACTCCTCTCGCGCTCCTTTTCAACTCCCGATTCCTCTCACACTCCTTTTCGACTCCCGACTCTGCTCGTGCTCCTTTTCAACTCCAAATTCCTCTCGCGCTCCTTTTCAAATCCAAATTCCTCTCGCGCTCCTTTTCAACTCCCGACTCCTCTCGCACTCCTTTTCAACTCCCGATTCCTCTCGCACTCCTTTTCAACTCCTGACTCCTCTCGCGCTCCTTTTAAACTCCCAACTCCTCTCACACTCCTTTTCAGCTCCCAACTCCTCTAGCGCTCCTGTTCAACTCCCGATTCCTCTCGCGGTCCTTTTCAACACCCGATTCCTCTCGCGCTCCTTTTCAATTCCAAACTCCTTTCAAGCTGCTTTTCAACTCCCGACTCCTCTCACGCTCCTTTTCAACTCCCAGCTCCTCTCGCGCTCCTTTTCAACTCCCGATTCCTCTCGCGCTCCATTTCAACTCCTGATTCCTCTCGCACTCCTTTTCAACTCCCGAATCCTCTTGCGCTCCTTTTCATATCCCGATTCCTCTCACGCTCCTTTTCAACTCCCGACTCCACTCATGCTCCTTTTCAACTCCAAATTCCTCTCGCGCTCCTTTTCAAATCCAAATTCCTCTCACACTCCTTTTCAACTCCCAACTCCTCTCGTGCTCCTTTTCAATTCCAAACTCCTCTCGCACTCCTTTTCAACTCCCGATTCCTCTCGCGCTCCTTTTCAACTCCAAACTCCTCTCGCACTCCTTTTCAACTCCCAACTCCTCTCGCACTCCTTTTCAACTCCCGATTCCTCTCGCGCTGCTTTTCAACTGCCGATTCCTCTCACATTCTTTTTCAACTAGCGATTCCTCTCGCGCTCCTTTTCAACTCGCGACTCCACTCGTACTCCTTTTCAACTCCCGATTCCTCTCGCACTCCTTTTCAGCTCCCAACTCCTCTCGTGCTCCTTTTCAACTCCCGATTCCTCTCGCGGTCCGTTTCAACACCCGATTCCTCTGTCACTCAGTTTCAACTCCCGACTCCTTGCACGCTCATTTTCAACTCCTGATTCCTCTCGCGCTCCATTTCAACTCTCGACTTCTCTCGCGCTCCTTTTCAACTCCCGACTCCTTTTCAACTCCCAACTCCTCTCACACTCCTTTTCAACTCCCAACTCCTCTCGCACTCCTTTTCAACTCCCGAATCCTCTCACGCTCCTTTTGAACTCCTGACTCCTCTCGCGCTCCATTTCAACCCCAATTCCTCTCACGCTCCTTTTCAACTCCTGATTCCTCTCACACTCCTTTTCAACTCCCGACTCCTCTCGCGCTCCTTTTCAACTCCCGATTCCTCTCGCGCTCCTTTTCAACTCCCGATTCCTCTCGCGCTCCTTTTCAACTCCTGATTCCTCTAGTGCTCCTTTTCAACTTTCAACTCCTCTCGCACTCCTTTTCAACTCCCAACTCCTCTCGCGCTCCTTTTCAACTCCCAATAGCTCTCACGCACCTTTTCAATTCCAAATTCCTCACACTCCTTTTCAACTTTCAAATCCTCTCGCGCTCCGTTTTAACTCCCAACTCCTCTCACACTCCTTTTCGACTCCCGACTCTGCTCATGCTCCTTTTCGACTCCCGACTCTGCTCATGCTCCTTTTCAACTGCCGACTCCACTCGTGCTCCTTTTCAACTCCAAATTCCTCTCGCGCTCCTTTTCAAATCCAAATTCCTCTCGCACTCCTTTTCAACTCCCGACTCCTCTCGCGCTCCTTTTCAACTCCCGTCTCCTCTCGCGCTCCTTTTCAACTCCCGATTCCTCTCACACTACTTTTCGACTCCCGACTCTGCTCGTGCTCCTTTTCAAATCCTGACTCCACTCGTGCTCCTTTTAAACTCCAAATTCCTCTCGCGCTCCTTTTCAAATCCAAATTCCTCTCGCGCTCCTTTTCAACTCCCAAATCCTCTCGCGCTCCGTTTTAACTCCCAATTCCTCTCACGCTCCTTTTCAACTCCCAACTCCTCTCACACTCCTTTTCGATTCCTGACTCTGCTCCTGCTCCTTTTCAACTCCCGATTCCTCTCGCACTCCTTTTCAACTCCTGACTCCTCTCGCGCTCCTTTTCAACATCCGACTCCTCTCGCACTCCTTTTCAACTCCCGATTCCTCTCACACTCCTTTTCAACTCCCGATTACTCTCGCGCTCCTTTTCAACTCCCGACTCCTCTCACACTCCTTTTCAACTCCCGACACCTCTCGTGCTCCTCTTCAGCTCCCGATTCCTCTCGCACTCCTTTTCAACTCCTGACTCCTCTCGCGCTCCTTTTAAACTCCCAACTCCTCTCACACTCCTTTTCAGCTCACAACTCCTCTAGTGCTCCTGTTCAACTCCCGATTCCGCTCGCGGTCCTTTTCAACACCCGATTCCTCTCGCGCTCCTTTTCAGTTCCAAACTCCTTTCACGCTCCTTTTCAACTCCCGACTCCTCCCATGCTCCTTTTCAACTCTCGATTCCTCTGTCAATCATTTTCAACTCCCGACTCCTTTCACGCTCCTTTTCAACTCCCGATTCCTCTCGCGCTCCTTTTCAACTCTCGACTTCTCTCGCGTTCCTTTTCGACTCCCAACTCCTCTCGCGCTCCTTTTCAACTCCCGATTCCTCTTGCGCTCCTTTTCAACTCCAAGATCCTCTCGTGCTCCTTTTCAACTCCCAACTCCTTTTCAATTCCCAACTCCTCTCACACTCCTTTTCAACTCCCAGCTCCTCTCACGCTCCTTTTCAACTCCCGATTCCTCTCACGCTCCTTTTCAACTCCTGACTCCTCTCGCGCTCCATTTCAACCCCAATTCCTCTCGCGCTCCTTTTCAACTCCCGATTCCTCTCACGCTCCTTTTCAACTCCTGACTCCTCTCGCGCTCCATTTCAACCCCAATTCCTCTCGCGCTCCTTTTCAACTCCTGACTCCTCTCGCGCTCCATTTCAACCCCAATTCCTCTCGCGCTCCTTTTCAACTCCCGTTTCCTCTCGCGCTCCTTTTCACCTCCCGACTCCTCTCGCGCTCCTTTTCACCTCCCGATTCCTCTCGAGCTCCTTTTCAACTCCTGAATCCTTTCACACTCCTTTTCAACTCCCAACTCCTCTCGTGCTCCTTTTCAACTCCCAATAGCTCTCACGCTCCGTGTTAACTCCCATCTCCTCTCACACTCCTTTTCGACTCCTGACTCTGCTCGTGCTCCTTTTCAACTCCCAATTCCTCTCGCGCTCCTTTTCAACTCCCGACTCCTCTCGCACTCCTTTTCAACTCTCGACTCCTCTTGCGCTCCATTTCAGCTCCCAACTCCTCTCGCGCTCCTTTTCAGCTCCCGTTTCCTCTCGCGCTCCTTTTCAACTCCTGACTCCTCTCGCGTTCCTTTTCAACTCCAAACTCCTCTCGCGTTCCTTTTCAACTCCCGATTCCTCTTACACTCCTTTTCAACTCCCGATTCCTCTCGCACTCCTTTTCAACTCCCAACTCCTCTCACACTCCTTTTCAGCTCCCAACTCCTCTAGCGCTCCTGTTCAACTCCCGATTCCTCTCGCGGTCCTTTTCAACACCCGATTCCTCTCGCGCTCCTTTTCAATTCCAAACTCCTTTCACGCTCCTTTTCAACTCCCGACTCCTCTCGTGCTCCTTTTTAACTCCCAGCTCCTCTTGTGCTCATTTTAAACTCCCAACTCCTCTCGTGCTCCTTTGCAACTCCCGATTCCTCTCGCGCTCCATTTCAACTACCGATTCCTCTCGCGCTCCTTTTCAACTCCCGATTCCTTTTGCGTCCTTTTCAACTCCCGACTCCTCTCGCGTTCCTTTTCAACTCCCGATTCCTCTCGCGCTCCTCTTCAACTCCCGATTCCTCTCGCGCTCCTCTTCAACTCCCGATTACTCTCGCGCTCCTTTTCAACTCCAAACTCCTCTCGTGCTCCTTTTCAACTCCCGATTCCTCTCATGCTCCTTTTCAACTCCTGACTCCTCTTGCGCTCCATTTCAACCCCAATTCCTCTCGCGCTCCTTTTCAACTACGGATTCCTCTCGCGCTCCTTTTCAACTCCCGAATCCTCTCGCGCTCCTTTTCAACTCTCGATTCCTCTCACGCTCCTTTTCAACTCCCAACTCCTCTCGCACTCCTTTTCAACTCCCGATTCCTCTCGCGCTGCTTTTCAACTGCCGATTCCTCTCACATTCTTTTTCAACTAGCGATTCCTCTCGCGCTCCTTTTCAACTCGCGACTCCACTCGTACTCCTTTTCAACTCCCGATTCCTCTCGCACTCCTTTTCAACTCCCAACTCCTCTCACACTCCATTTCAGCTCCCAACTCCTCTCGCGCTCCTTTTCAACTCCCGATTCCTCTCGCGGTCCGTTTCAACACCCGATTCCTCTCGCGCTCCTTTTCAATTCCAAACTCCTTTCACGCTCCTTATCAACTCCCGACTCCTCTCGTGCTCCTTTTCAACTCCCGATTCCTCTGTCACTCATTTTCAACTCCCGACTCCTTGCACGCTCATTTTCAACTCCCGACTTCTCTCGCGCTCCTTTTCAACTCCAAGATCCTCTCGCGCTCCTTTTCAACTCCCGACTCCTTTTCAACTCCCAACTCCTCTCACACTCCTTTTCAACTCCCAACTCCTCTCGCGCTCCTTTTCAACTCCCGATTCCTCTCACGCTCCTTTTGAACTCCTGACTCCTCTCGCGCTCCATTTCAACCCCAATAACTCTCGCGCTCCTTTTCAACTCCCGATTCCTCTCATGCTCCTTTTCAACTCCTGACTCCTCTCGCGCTCCTTTTCAACTCCCGATTCCTCTCGCGCTCCTTTTCAACTCCCGACTCCTCTCGCGCTCCTTTTGAACCTCCGATTCCTCTCGCGCTCCTTTTCAACTCCTGACTCCTCTCACGCTCCTTTTCAACTCCAAACTCCTCTCGCGTTCCTTTTCAACTCCCGATTCCTCTTACACTCCTTTTCAACTCCCGATTCCTCTCGCACTCCTTTTCAACTCCCAACTCCTCTCACACTCCTTTTCAGCTCCCAACTCCTCTAGCGCTCCTGTTCAACTCCCGATTCCTCTCGCGGTCCTTTTCAACACCCGATTCCTCTCGCGCTCCTTTTCAATTCCAAACTCCTTTCACGCTCCTTTTCAACTCCCGACTCCTCTCGTGCTCCTTTTTAACTCCCAGCTCCTCTTGTGCTCATTTTAAACTCCCGAATCGTCTCGCGCTCCTTTTCAACTCCTGAATCCTCTCGCGCTCCATTTCAGCTCCCAACTCCTCTCGTGCTCCTTTGCAACTCCCGATTCCTCTCGCGCTCCATTTCAACTACCGATTCCTCTCGCGCTCCTTTTCAGCTCCCGTTTCCTCTCGCGCTCCTTTTCAACTCCCGATTCCTTTTGCGTCCTTTTCAACTCCCGACTCCTCTCGCGTTCCTTTTGAACCTCCGATTCCTCTCGCGCTCCTTTTCAACTCCCAACTCCTCTCGCACTCCTTTTCAACTCCCGATTCCTCTCACGCTCCTTTTGAACTCCTGACTCCTCTCGCGCTCCATTTCAACCCCAATAACTCTCACGCTCCTTTTCAACTCCCGATTCCTCTCATGCTCCTTTTCAACTCCCGACTCCTCTCACGCTCCTTTTCAACTCCCGATTCCTCTCATGCTCCTTTTCAACTCCCGACTCCTCTCGCGCTCCTTTTCAACTCCCGATTCCTCTCGCGCTCCTTTTCAACTCCCGATTCCTCTCGCGCTCCTTTTCAACTCCCGATTCCTCTAGTGCTCCTTTTCAACTTTCAACTCCTCTCGCACTCCTTTTCAACTCCCAATAGCTCTCACGCTCCTTTTCAATTCCAAATTCCTCACACTCCTTTTCAACTTTCAAATCCTCTCGCGCTCCGTTTTAACTCCCATCTCCTCTTACACTCCTTTTCAACTCCCGACTCCTCTCGCGCTCCTTTTCAACTCCCGTCTCCTCTCGCGCTCCTTTTCAACTCCCGATTCCTCTCGCACTCCTTTTCAACTCCCAACTCCTCTCACACTCCATTTCAGCTCCCAACTCCTCTCGCGCTCCTTTTCAACACCCGATTCCTCTCGCGCTCCTTTTCAATTCCAAACTCCTTTCACGCTCCTTATCAACTCCCGACTCCTCTCGTGCTCCTTTTCAACTCCCGATTCCTCTGTCACTCATTTTCAACTCCCGACTCCTTGCACGCTCATTTTCAACTCCCGACTTCTCTCGCGCTCCTTTTCAACTCCAAGATCCTCTCGCGCTCCTTTTCAACTCCCGACTCCTTTTCAACTCCCAACTCCTCTCGCACTCCTTTTCAACTCCCGATTCCTCTCACGCTCCTTTTGAACTCCTGACTCCTCTCGCGCTCCATTTCAACCCCAATAACTCTCACGCTCCTTTTCAACTCCCGACTCCTCTCGCGCTCCTTTTCAACTCCCGATTCCTCTCGCGCTCCTTTTCAACTCCCGATTCCTCTAGTGCTCCTTTTCAACTTTCAACTCCTCTCGCACTCCTTTTCAACTCCCAACTCCTCTCGCGCTCCTTTTCAACTCCCAATAGCTCTCACGCTCCTTTTCAATTCCAAATTCCTCACACTCCTTTTCAACTTTCAAATCCTCTCGCGCTCCGTTTTAACTCCCAACTCCTCTCACACTCCTTTTCGACTCCCGACTCTGCTCATGCTCCTTTTCAACTCCCGACTCCACTCGTGCTCCTTTTCAACTCCAAATTCCTCTCGCGCTCCTTTTCAAATCCAAATTCCTCTCGCACTCCTTTTCAACTCCCGTCTCCTCTCGCGCTCCTTTTCAACTCCCGATTCCTCTCACACTACTTTTCGACTCCCGACTCTGCTCGTGCTCCTTTTAAACTCCAAATTCCTCTCGCGCTCCTTTTCAAATCCAAATTCCTCTCGCGCTCCTTTTCAACTCCCAAATCCTCTCGCTCTCCGTTTTAACTCCCAACTCCTCTCACACTCCTTTTCGATTCCTGACTCTGCTCGTGCTCCTTTTCAAATCCAAATTCCTCTCACACTCCTTTTCAACTCCCGTCTCCTCTCGCGTTCCTTTTCAACTCCCGTCTCCTCTCGCGCTCCTTTTCAACTCCAAATTCCTCTCGCGCTCCTTTTCAACTCCCGTCTCCTCTCGCGCTCCTTTTCAACTCCAAATTCCTCTCGCGCTCCTTTTCAAATCCAAATTCCTCTCGCACTCCTTTTCAACTCCCAACTCCTCTCACACTCCTTTTCAGCTCCCAACTCCTCTAGCGCTCCTGTTCAACTCCCGATTCCTCTCGCGGTCCTTTTCAACTCCCGATTCCTCTCGCGCTCCTTTTCAACTCCCGACTCCTCTCGTGCTCCTTTTCAACTCCCAACTCCTCTCACACTCCTTTTCAAATCCCAGCTCCTCTCGCGCTCCTTTTCAACTCCTGAATCCTCTCGCGCTCCATTTCAGCTCCCAACTCCTCTCGCGCTCCTTTTCAACTCCAAGATCCTCTCGTGCTCCTTTTCAACTCCCAACTCCTCTCACACTCCTTTTCAACTCCCAACTCCTCTCGCGCTCCTTTTCAACTCCCGATTCCTCTCACGCTCCTTTTCAACTCCCGATTCCTCTCGCGCTCCTTTTCAACTCCCGTTTCCTCTCGCGCTCCTTTTCACCTCCCGACTCCTCTCGCGCTCCTTTTCAACTCTCAACTCCTCTCGCGCTCCTTTTCAACTCCCAACTCCTCTCGCGCTCCTTTTCAACTCCCGATTCCTCTCACACTCCTTTTCAACTCCCAACTCCTCTCGTGCTCCTTTTCAACTCCCAATTCCTCTCGCACTCCTTATCAACTCCCGACTCCTCTCGCGCTCCTTTTCAACCCCAATTCCTCTCGCGCTCCTTTTCAACTACGGATTCCTCTCACGCTCCTTTTCAACTCCCGACTCCTCTCGCGCGCACCTTTTCAACTCCCGTTTCCTCTCGCGCTCCTTTTCAACTCCCGAATCCTCTCGCGCTCCTTTTCAACTCTCGATTCCTCTCACGCTCCTTTTCAACTCCAAACTCCTCTCGCACTCCTTTTCAACTCCCAACTCCTCTCGCACTCCTTTTCAACTCCCGATTCCTCTCGCGCTGCTTTTCAACTGCCGATTCCTCTCACATTCTTTTTCAACTAGCGATTCCTCTCGCGCTCCTTTTCAACTCGCGACTCCACTCGTACTCCTTTTCAACTCCCGATTCCTCTCGCACTCCTTTTCAACTCCCAACTCCTCTCACACTCCATTTCAGCTCCCAACTCCTCTCGCGCTCCTTTTCAACTCCCGATTCCTCTCGCGGTCCGTTTCAACACCCGATTCCTCTCGCGCTCCTTTTCAATTCCAAACTCCTTTCACGCTCCTTATCAACTCCCGACTCCTCTCGTGCTCCTTTTCAACTCCCGATTCCTCTGTCACTCATTTTCAACTCCCGACTCCTTGCACGCTCATTTTCAACTCCCGACTTCTCTCGCGCTCCTTTTCAACTCCAAGATCCTCTCGCGCTCCTTTTCAACTCCCGACTCCTTTTCAACTCCCAACTCCTCTCACACTCCTTTTCAACTCCCAACTCCTCTCGCACTCCTTTTCAACTCCCGATTCCTCTCACGCTCCTTTTGAACTCCTGACTCCTCTCGCGCTCCATTTCAACCCCAATAACTCTCACGCTCCTTTTCAACTCCCGATTCCTCTCATGCTCCTTTTCAACTCCCGACTCCTCTCGCGCTCCTTTTCAACTCCCGATTCCTCTCGCGCTCCTTTTCAACTCCCGATTCCTCTCGCGCTCCTTTTCAACTCCCGATTCCTCTAGTGCTCCTTTTCAACTTTCAACTCCTCTCGCACTCCTTTTCAACTCCCAATAGCTCTCACGCTCCTTTTCAATTCCAAATTCCTCACACTCCTTTTCAACTTTCAAATCCTCTCGCGCTCCGTTTTAACTCCCATCTCCTCTCACACTCCTTTTCGACTCCCGACTCTGCTCATGCTCCTTTTCAACTCCCGACTCCACTCATGCTCCTTTTCAACTCCAAATTCCTCTCGCGCTCCTTTTCAAATCCAAATTCCTCTCGCACTCCTTTTCAACTCCCGACTCCTCTCGCGCTCCTTTTCAACTCCCGTCTCCTCTCGCGCTCCTTTTCAACTCCCGATTCCTCTCACACTACTTTTCGACTCCCGACTCCACTCGCGCTCCTTTTAAACTCCAAATTCCTCTCGCGCTCCTTTTCAAATCCAAATTCCTCTCGCGCTCCTTTTCAACTCCCAAATCCTCTTGCTCTCCGTTTTAACTCCCAACTCCTCTCACACTCCTTTTCGATTCCCGACTCTGCTCGTGCTCCTTTTCAAATCCAAATTCCTCTCGCGCTCCTTTTCAACTCCCGATTCCTCTCACACTACTTTTCGACTCCCGACTCTGCTCGTGCTCCTTTTCAAATCCAAATTCCTCTCGCGCTCCTTTTCAAATCCAAATTCCTCTCACACTCCTTTTCAACTCCCGACTCCTCGCGTGCTCATTTTTAACACCAAACTCCTCTCGCGCTCCTTTTCAACTCCCAATACCTCTCACGCTCCTTTTCAATTCCAAATTCCTCTCACACTCCTTTTCAACTCCCGTCTCCTCTCGCGTTCCTTTTCAACTCCCGATTCCTCTCACACTCCTTTTCAACTCCCGACTCCACTCATGCTCCTTTTCAACTCCAAATTCCTCTCGCACTCCTTTTCAACTCCCAACTCCTCTAGCGCTCCTGTTCAACTCCCGATTCCTCTCGCGGTCCTTTTCAACACCCGATTCCTCTCGTGCTCCTTTTCAACTCCCAACTCCTCTCACACTCCTTTTCAAATCCCAGCTCCTCTCGCGCTCCTTTTCAACTCCTGAATCCTCTCGCGCTCCATTTCAGCTCCCAACTCCTCTCGCGCTACTTTTCAACTCCCGATTCCTCTCGCGCTCCATTTCAACTACCGATTCCTCTCGCGCTCCTTTTCAACTCCCGAATCCTCTTGCGCTCCTTTTCATATCCCGATTCCTCTCACGCTCCTTTTCAACTCCCGACTCCTCTCGCGTTCCTTTTGAACCTCCGATTCCTCTCGCGCTCCTTTTCAACTCCAAACTCCTCTCGCGCTCCTTTTCAACTCCCGATTCCTCTCGCACTCCTTTTCAACTCCCAACTCCTCTCACACTCCTTTTCAGCTCCCAACTCCTCTCTCGCTCCTTTTCAACTCCCGATTCCTTTCGCGGTCCGTTTCAACTCCCGATTCCTCTCGCGCTCCTTTTCAATTCCAAACTCCTTTCACGCTCCTTATCAACTCCCGACTCCTCTCGTGCTCCTTTTCAACTCCCGATTCCTCTGTCACTCAGTTTCAACTCCCGACTCCTTGCACGCTCATTTTCAACTCCCGATTCCTCTCGCGCTCCATTTCAACTCTCGACTTCTCTCACGCTCCTTTTCAACTCCCAACTCCTCTCGCGCTCCTTTTCATATCCCGATTCCTCTCACGCTCCTTTTCAACTCCCGACTCCTCTCGCGTTCCTTTTGAACCTCCGATTCCTCTCGCGCTCCTTTTCAACTCCAAACTCCTCTCGCGCTCCTTTTCAACTCCCGATTCCTCTCGCACTCCTTTTCAACTCCCAACTCCTCTCACACTCCATTTCAGCTCCCAACTCCTCTCGCGCTCCTTTTCAACTCCCGATTCCTCTCGCGCTCCTTTTCAACTCCAAGATCCTCTCGCGCTCCTTTTCAACTCCCGACTCCTTTTCAACTCCAAACTCCTCTCGTGCTCCTTTTCAACTCCCGATTACTCTGTCACTCATTTTCAACTCCCGACTCCTTTCACGCTCCTTTTC
The DNA here is from genome assembly GCF_017639515.1 of Carcharodon carcharias. Lineage (NCBI taxonomy): Eukaryota > Metazoa > Chordata > Chondrichthyes > Lamniformes > Lamnidae > Carcharodon > Carcharodon carcharias. The sequence goes on from NC_054469.1 coordinate 47,780,919, forward strand.
AACTCCCGATTCCTCTCGCGCTCCTTTTCAACTCTCGACTTCTCTCGCGTTCCTTTTCGACTCACAACTCCTCTCGCGCTCCTTTTCAACTCCTGATTCCTCTTGCGCTCCTTTTCAACTCCGAGATCCTCTCGCGCTCCTTTTCAACTCCCGACTCCATTTCAACTCCCAACTCCTCTCACACTCCTTTTCAACTCCCGAATCATCTCGCGCTCCTTTTCAACTCCTGAATCCAATCGCGCTCCATTTCAACCCCAATTCCTCTCGCGCTCCTTTTCAACTCCCGATTCCTCTCACGCTCCTTTTCAACTCCCGAATCCACTCGTGCTCCTTTTCAACTCCAAATTCCTCTTGCGCTCCTTTTCAACTCCCGATTACTCTCGCGCTCCTTTTCAACTCCCGACTCCTTTCGCGCTCCTTTTCAACTCCCAACTCCTCTTGCACTCCTATTCAACTCCTGATTCCTCTCGCGCTCCTTTTCAACTCCCGATTCCTCTCGTGCTCCTTTTCAACTCCAAACTCCTCTCGCGCTCCTTTTAAACTCCCAGCTCCTCTCACATTCCTTTTCAGATCCCAACTCCTCTCGCGCTCCTTTTCAACTCCCGACTCCTCTCGTGCTCCTCTTCAGCTCCCGATTCCTCTCGTGCTCCATTTCATCTCCCAACACCTCTCGCACTCCTTTTCAATTCCAAATTCCTCTCGCGCTCCTTTTCATCTCCCAACTCCTCTCTCACTCCTTTTCAACTCCCGACTCCTCTCATGCTCCTTTTCAAAACCTGACTCCTCTCGTGCTCCTTTTCAACTCCTGGCTCCTCTCGCGCTCCTTTTCAACTCCCGATTTCTCTCGCCCTTCTTTTCAACACCCGATTCCTCTCTCAATTCTTTTCAGCTCCCGATTCCTCTCGCACTCCTTTTCAACTCCCGATTCCTCTCACGCTCCTTTTCAACTCCCAACACCTCTCGCGCTTCTTTTCAACTCGCGACTCCTCTCGTTCTCCTTTTCAACTCCCAACTCCTCTCGCACTCCTTTTCAACTCCTGACTCCTCTCACGCTCCTTTTCAACTCCTGAATCCTCTCGCGCTCCTTTTCAACTCTCGATTCCTCTCGCACTCCTTTTCAACTCCCGTCTCCTCTCGCGCTCCTTTTCAACTCCCGATTCCTCTCACACTCCTTTTCGACTCCCGACTCTGCTCATGCTCCTTTTCAACTCCAAATTCCTCTCGCGCTCCTTTTCAACTCCAAATTCCTCTCACACTCCTTTTCAACTCCCAACTCCTCTCGTGCTCCTTTTCAGCTCCCAACTCCTCTAGCGCTCCTGTTCAACTCCCGATTCCTCTCGCGCTCCATTTCAACTCCCGATTCCTCTCACGCTCCTTTTCAACTCCCGACTCCTCTCAGGTTCCTTTTGAACCTCCGATTCCTCTCGCGCTCCTCTTCAACTCCCGATCACTCTCGCGCTCCTTTTCAACTCCAAACTCCTCTCGCGCTCCTTTTCAAATCCAAATTCCTCTCGCACTCCTTTTCAACTCCCGACTCCTCTCGTGCTCATTTTCAACTCCTGACACCTCTCACGCTCCTTTTCAACACCCGACTCCTCTCGCACTCCTTTTCAACTCCCGATTCCTCTCGCACTCCTTTTAAACTCCCAACTCCTCTCACACTCCTTTTCAGCTCCCAACTCCTCTCTCACTTCTTTTCAACTCCCGATTCCTCTCGCACTCCTTTTCAACTCCAAATTCCTCTCGCACTCCTTTTCAACTCCTGACTCCTCTCACGCTCCTTTTCAACTCCTGATTCCTCTCGCGCTCCTTTTCAACTCTCGATTCCTCTCGCTCTCCTTTTCAACTCCCGTCTCCTCTCGCGCTCCTTTTCAACTCCCGATTCCTCTCACACTCCTTTTCGACTCCCGACTCCTATCGTGCTCCTTTTCAACTCCAAATTCCTCTCGCACTCCTTTTCAACTCCAAATTCCTCTCACACTCCTTTTCAACTCCCGACTCCTCTCGTGCTCCTTTTCAGCTCCCGTTTCCTCTCGCGCTCCTTTTCAACTCCCGATTCCTCTTGCGCTCCTTTTCAACTCCCGATTCCTCTCACGCTCCTTTTCAACTCCCGACTCCTCTCGGGTTCCTTTTGAACCTCCGATTCCTCTCGCGCTCCTCTTCAACTCCCGATCACTCTCGCGCTCCTTTTCAAGTCCAAACTCCTCTCGCGCTCCTTTTCAAATCCAAATTCCTCTCGCACTCCTTTTCAACTCCCGACTCCTCCCGTGCTCATTTTCAACTCCTGACTCCTCTCACGCTCCTTTTCAACTCCTGAATCCTCTCGCGCTCCATTTCAACCCCAATTCCTCTCGCGCTCCTTTTCAACTCCCGATTCCTCTCACGCTCCTTTTCAACTCTCGACTTCTCTCGCGCTCCTTTTCAACTCGAAGATCCTCTCGCGCTCCTTTTCAACTCCTGACTCATTTTCAAATCCCAACTCCTCTCGCACTCCTTTTCAACTCTCGACTTCTCTCGCGCTCCTTTTCAACTCGAAGATCCTCTCGCGCTCCTTTTCAACTCCTGACTCATTTTCAAATCCCAACTCCTCTCGCACTCCTTTTCAACTCCCGATTACTCTCGCGCTCCTTTTCAATTCCAAACTCCTTTCACGCTCCTTATCAAATCCCGACTCCTCTCGTGCTCCATTTCAACTCCCGATTCCTCTGTCACTCATTTTCAACTCCCGACTCCTTTCACGCTCCTTTTCAACACACGACTCCTCTCGCACTCCTTTTCAACTCCCTATTCCTCTCTCACTTCTTTTCAATTCCCAATTCCTCTCGCATTCCTTTTCAAATCCAAATTCCTCTCGCGCTCCTTTTCAACTCCCAACACCTCTCGCGCTTCTTTTCAACTCGCGAATCCTCTCGTTCTCCTTTTCAACTCCCAACTCCTCTAGCGCTCCTTTTCAACTCCTGACTCCTCTCACGCTCCTTTTCAACTCCTGAATCCTCTAGCGCTCCTTTTCAACTCTCGATTCCTCTCGCGCTCCTTTTCAACTCCCGTCTCCTCTCGCGCTCCTTTTCAAATCCCGATTCCTCTCACGCTCCTTTTCGACTCCCGACTCTGCTCGTGCTCCTTTTCAACTCCCGACACCACTCCTGCTCCTTTTCAACTCCAAATTCCTCTCGCGCTCCTTTTCAAATCCAAATTCCTCTCGCACTCCTTTTCAACTTCCGACTCCTCTCGTGCTCATTTTCAACTCCTGACTCCTCTCGCGCTCCTTTTCAACACGCGACTCCTCTCGCACTCTTTTTCAACTCCCGATTCCTCTCGCAATCATTTTCAACTCCTGACTCCTCTCGCGCTCCTTTTAAACTCCCAACTCCTCTCACACTCCTTTTCAGCTCCCAACTCCTGTCGGGCTCCTTTTCAACTCCCGATTCCTTTCGCGGTCCGTTTCAACACCCGATTCCTCTCGCGCTCCTTTTCAATTCCAAACTCCTTTCACGCTCCTTTTCACTCCCAACTCCTCTCTTGCTCCTTTTCAACTCCCGATTCCTCTGTCATTCATTTTCAACTCCCGACAACTTTCACACTCCTTTTCAACTCCCAATTCCTCTCGTGCTCCTTTTCAACTCTCGACTTCTCTCGCGCTCCTTTTCAACTCCCAACTCCTCTCGCGCTCCTTTTCAACTCCCGATTCCTCTCGCGCTCCTTTTCAACACCAAACTCCTCTCGCACTCCTTTTCAGCTCACAATTCCTCTAGCGCTCCTGTTCAACTCCCGATTCCTCTCGCACTCCTTTTCAACTCCCAACTCCTCTCACACTCCTTTTCAGCTCACAATTCCTCTAGCGCTCCTGTTCAACTCCCGATTCCTCTCGCGCTCCTTTTCAACTCCCGACTCCTCTCGTGCTCCTTTTCAACTCCCGATTACTCTGTCACTCATTTTCAACTCCCGACTCCTTTCACGCTCCTTTTCAACTCCCGATTCCTCTCGCGCTCCTTTTCAACTCTCGACTTCTCTCGCGTTCCTTTTCGACTCACAACTCCTCTCGCGCTCCTTTTCAACTCCCGATTCCTCTTGCGCTCCTTTTCAACTCCGAGATCCTCTCGCGCTCCTTTTCAACTCCCGACTCCATTTCAACTCCCAACTCCTCTCACACTCCTTTTCAACTCCCGAATCATCTCGCGCTCCTTTTCAACTCCTGAATCCAATCGCGCTCCATTTCAACCCCAATTCCTCTCGCGCTCCTTTTCAACTCCCGATTCCTCTCACGCTCCTTTTCAACTCCCGAATCCACTCGTGCTCCTTTTCAACTCCAAATTCCTCTTGCGCTCCTTTTCAACTCCCGATTACTCTCGCGCTCCTTTTCAACTCCCGACTCCTTTCGCGCTCCTTTTCAACTCCCAACTCCTCTTGCACTCCTATTCAACTCCTGATTCCTCTCGCGCTCCTTTTCAACTCCCGATTCCTCTCGTGCTCCTTTTCAACTCCAAACTCCTCTCGCGCTCCTTTTAAACTCCCAGCTCCTCTCACATTCCTTTTCAGATCCCAACTCCTCTCACACTCCTTTTCAACTCCCGACTCCTCTCGTGCTCCTCTTCAGCTCCCGATTCCTCTCGTGCTCCATTTCATCTCCCAACACCTCTCGCACTCCTTTTCAATTCCAAATTCCTCTCGCGCTCCTTTTCATCTCCCAACTCCTCTCTCACTCCTTTTCAACTCCCGACTCCTCTCGTGCTCCTTTTCAAAACCTGACTCCTCTCGTGCTCCTTTTCAACTCCTGGCTCCTCTAGCGCTCCTTTTCAACTCCCGATTTCTCTCACACTTCTTTTCAACACCCGATTCCTCTCTCAATTCGTTTCAACTCCCGATTCCTCTCGCACTCCTTTTCAACTCCCAACACCTCTCGCGCTTCTTTTCAACTCGCGACTCCTCTCGTTCTCCTTTTCAACTCCCAACTCCTCTCGCGCTCCTTTTCAACTCCTGACTCCTCTCACGCTCCTTTTCAACTCCTGAATCCTCTCGCGCTCCTTTTCAACTCTCGATTCCTCTCGCGCTCCTTTTCAACTCCCGTCTCCTCTCGCGCTCCTTTTCAACTCCCGTCTCCTCTCGCGCTCCTTTTCAACTCCCGATTCCTCTCACACTCCTTTTCGACTCCCGACTCTGCTCACGCTCCTTTTCAACTCCAAATTCCTCTCACACTCCTTTTCAACTCCCAACTCCTCTCGCGCTCCTTTTCAACTCCCGATTCCTCTTGCGCTCCATTTCAACTCCCGATTCCTCTCACGCTCCTTTTCAACTCCCGACTCCTCTCAGGTTCCTTTTGAACCTCCGATTCCTCTCGCGCTCCTCTTCAACTCCCGATCACTCTCGCGCTCCTTTTCAACTCCAAACTCCTCTCGCGCTCCTTTTCAAATCCAAATTCCTCTCGCACTCCTTTTCAACTCCCGACTCCTCTCGTGCTCATTTTCAACTCCTGACACCTCTCACGCTCCTTTTCAACACCCGACTCCTCTCGCACTCCTTTTCAACTCCCGATTCCTCTCGCACTCCTTTTCAGCTCCCAACTCCTCTCACACTCCTTTTCAGCTCCCAACTCCTCTCTCACTTCTTTTCAACTCCCGATTCCTCTCGCACTCCTTTTCAACTCCAAATTCCTCTCGCACTCCTTTTCAACTCCCAACACCTCTTGCGCTTCTTTTCAACTCGCAACTCCTCTCGTTCTCCTTTTCAACTCCCAACTCCTCTCGCGCTCCTTTTCAAATCCAAATTCCTCTCGCGCTCCTTTCCAACTCCCGTCTCCTCTCGCGCTCCTTTTCAACTCCCGACTCCTCTCACACACCTTTTCAAATCCCGACTCCACTCGTGCTCCGTTTAAACTCCAAATTCCTCTCGTGCTCCTTTTCAAATCCAAATTCCACTCGCACTCCTTTTCAACTCCCGACTCCTCGCGTGCTCATTTTCAACTCCTGACTCCTCTCGCGCTCCTTTTCAACACCAAACTCCTCTCGCACTCCTTTTCAGCTCACAATTCCTCTAGCGCTCCTGTTCAACTCCCGATTCCTCTCGCGGTCCTTTTCAACTCCCGACTCCTCTCGTGCTCCTTTTCAACTCCCGATTACTCTGTCACTCATTTTCAACTCCCGACTCCTTTCACGCTCCTTTTCAACTCCCGACTCCTCTCGCGCTCCTTTTCAACTCTCGACTTCTCTCGCGTTCCTTTTCGACTCACAACTCCTCTCGCGCTCCTGTTCAACTCCCGATTCCTCTCGCACTCCTTTTCAACTCCCAACTCCTCTCACACTCCTTTTCAGCTCACAATTCCTCTAGCGCTCCTGTTCAACTCCCGATTCCTCTCGCGCTCCTTTTCAACTCCCGACTCCTCTCGTGCTCCTTTTCAACTCCCGATTACTCTGTCACTCATTTTCAACTCCCGACTCCTTTCACGCTCCTTTTCAACTCCCGATTCCTCTCGCGCTCCTTTTCAACTCTCGACTTCTCTCGCGTTCCTTTTCGACTCACAACTCCTCTCGCGCTCCTTTTCAACTCCCGATTCCTCTTGCGCTCCTTTTCAACTCCGAGATCCTCTCGCGCTCCTTTTCAACTCCCGACTCCATTTCAACTCCCAACTCCTCTCACACTCCTTTTCAACTCCCGAATCATCTCGCGCTCCTTTTCAACTCCTGAATCCAATCGCGCTCCATTTCAACCCCAATTCCTCTCGCGCTCCTTTTCAACTCCCGATTCCTCTCACGCTCCTTTTCAACTCCCGAATCCACTCGTGCTCCTTTTCAACTCCAAATTCCTCTTGCGCTCCTTTTCAACTCCCGATTACTCTCGCGCTCCTTTTCAACTCCCGACTCCTTTCGCGCTCCTTTTCAACTCCCAACTCCTCTTGCACTCCTATTCAACTCCTGATTCCTCTCGCGCTCCTTTTCAACTCCCGATTCCTCTCGTGCTCCTTTTCAACTCCAAACTCCTCTCGCGCTCCTTTTAAACTCCCAGCTCCTCTCACCTTCCTTTTCAGATCCCAACTCCTCTCACACTCCTTTTCAACTCCCGACTCCTCTCGTGCTCCTCTTCAGCTCCCGATTCCTCTCGTGCTCCATTTCATCTCCCAACACCTCTCGCACTCCTTTTCAATTCCAAATTCCTCTCGCGCTCCTTTTCATCTCCCAACTCCTCTCTCACTCCTTTTCAACTCCCGACTCCTCTCGTGCTCCTTTTCAAAACCTGACTCCTCTCGTGCTCCTTTTCAACTCCTGGCTCCTCTCGCGCTCCTTTTCAACTCCCGATTTCTCTCACACTTCTTTTCAACACCCGATTCCTCTCTCAATTCTTTTCAACTCCCGATTCCTCTCGCACTCCTTTTCAACTCCCGATTCCTCTCACGCTCCTTTTCAACTCCCAACACCTCTCGCGCTTCTTTTCAACTCCTGACTCCTCTCGCTCTCCATTTCAACCCCAATTCCTCTCATGCTCCTTTTCGACTCCCGATTCCTCTCACGCTCCTTTTCAACAATCGACTTCTCTCGCGTTCCTTTTCGACTCCCAACTCCTCTCGCGCTCCTTTTCAACTCCCGATTCCTCTTGCGGTCCTTTTCAACTCCAAGATCCTCTCGCGCTCCTTTTCAACTCCTGACTCCTTTTCAACTACCAACTCCTCTCACACTCCTTTTCAACTCCCAGCTCCTCTTGCGCTTCTTTTCAACTCCCGATTCCTCTCGCGGTCCTTTTCAACACCCGATTCCTCTCGCGCTCCTTTTCAATTCCAAACTCCTTTCACGCTCCTTTTCAACTCCCGACTCCTCTCTTGCTCCTTTTCAACTCCCAATTCCTCTGTCATTCATTTTCAACTCCCGACTACTTTCACGCTCCTTTTCAACTCCCAATTCCTCTCGCGCTCCTTTTCAACTCCCGATTCCTCTCGCGCTCCTTTTCAACTCCTGACTCCTCTCGCTCTCCATTTCAACCCCAATTCCTCTCGCACTCCTTTTCAACTCCTGATTCCTCTCATGCTCCTTTTCAACTCCCGACTCCTCTCGCGCTCCTTTTCAACTCCCAACTCCTCTCGCGCTCCTTTTCAACTCCCGATTCCTCTCGCGCTCCTTTTCAACTCTCGATTCCTCTCACGCTCCTTTTCAAATCCCGACTCCTCTCGCGCTCCTTTTGAAACTCCGATTCCTCTCGCGCTCCTCTTCAACTCCCGATTCCTCTCGCGCTCCTTTTCAGCTCCAAACTCCTCTCACACTCCTTTTCAACTCCCAACTCCTCTCTCACTCCTTTTCAACTCCCGATTCCTCTCGCGCTGCTTTTCAACTCCCAACTCCTCTCGCGCTACTTTTCAACTCCCGATTCCTCTCGCGCTGCTTTTCAACTGCCGATTCCTCTCACACTCTTTTTCAACTCCCGACTCCTCTCGTGCTCCATTTCAATTCCAAACTCCTCTCGCATTCCTTTTCACCTCCCGATTCCTCTCAAGATTCTTTTCAACTCCAATCTCCTCTCGCGCTCCTTTTCAACTCCCGATTCCTCTCGCGCTCCTTTTCAACTCCTGATTCCTCTCGCGCTCCTTTTCAACTCCCGATTCCTCTCGCGCTCCTTTTCAACTTTCAACTCCTCTCGCGCTCCTTTTCAACTCCCAACTCCTCTCACGCTCCTTTTCAATTCCTGATTCCTCTCGCGCACCTTTTTAACTCCCAACTCCTCTCACACTCTTTTTCAACTCCCGACTCCACTCGTGCTCCTTTTCAACTCCAAATTCCTCTCGCGCTCCTTTTCAACTCCAAATTCCTCTCGCACTCATTTTCAACTCCCGACTCCTCTCGTGCTCCTTTTCAACTCCTGACTCCTCTCGTGCTCCTTTTCAACATCCGACTCCTCTTGCACTCCTTTTCAACTCCCAATTCCTCTCGCGCTACTTTTCAACTCCCGATTCCTCTCGCGCTGCTTTTCAACTGCCGATTCCTCTCACACTCTTTTTCAACTCCCGACTCCTCTCGTGCTCCATTTCAATTCCAAACTCCTCTCGCATTCCTTTTCACCTCCCGATTCCTCTCAAGATTCTTTTCAACTCCAATCTCCTCTCGCGCTCCTTTTCAACTCCTGATTCCTCTCGCGCTCCTTTTCAACTCCCGATTCCTCTCGTGCTCCTTTTCAACTCCCGATTCCTCTAGTGCTCCTTTTCAACTCCCGATTCCTCTCGCGCTCCTTTTCAACTCCAAACTCCTCTCGCACTCCTTTTCAACTCCCAACTCCTCTCACGCTCCTTTTCAATTCCTGATTCCTCTCGCGCACCTTTTTAACTCCCAACTCCTCTCACACTCTTTTTCAACTCCCGACTCCACTCGTGCTCCTTTTCAACTCCAAATTCCTCTCGCGCTCCTTTTCAACTCCAAATTCCTCTCGCGCTCCTTTTCAACTCCCGACTCCTCTCGTGCTCCTTTTCAACATCCGACTCCTCTTGCACTCCTTTTCAACTCCCGATTCCTCTCGCATTCATTTTCAACTCCTGACTCCTCTCACGCTCCTTTTCAGCTCCCAACTCCTCTCTCACTTCTTTTCAACTCCCGATTCCTCTCGCACTCCTTTTCAACTCCAAATTCCTCTCGCACTCCTTTTCAACTCCCAACACCTCTCGCGCTCCTTTTCAACTCGCAACTCCTCTCGTTCTCCTTTTCAACTCCCAACTCCTCTCGCGCTCCTTTTCAACTCCTGACTACTCTCACGCTCCTTTTCAACTCCTGATTCCTCTCGCGCTCCTTTTCAACTCTCGATTCCTCTCGCGCTCCTTTTCAACTCCCGTCTCCTCTCGCGCTCCTTTTCAACTCCCGATTCCTCTCACACTCCTTTTCGACTCCCGACTCCTATCGTGCTCCTTTTCAACTCCAAATTCCTCTCGCACTCCTTTTCAACTCCAAATTCCTCTCACACTCCTTTTCAACTCCCGACTCCTCTCGTGCTCCTTTTCAGCTCCCGTTTCCTCTCGCGCTCCTTTTCAACTCCCGATTCCTCTTGCGCTCCTTTTCAACTCCCGATTCCTCTCACGCTCCTTTTCAACTCCCGACTCCTCTCGGGTTCCTTTTGAACCTCCGATTCCTCTCGCGCTCCTCTTCAACTCCCGATCACTCTCGCGCTCCTTTTCAAGTCCAAACTCCTCTCGCGCTCCTTTTCAAATCCAAATTCCTCTCGCACTCCTTTTCAACTCCCGACTCCTCCCGTGCTCATTTTCAACTCCTGACTCCTCTCACGCTCCTTTTCAACTCCTGAATCCTCTCGCGCTCCATTTCAACTCCCAAATCCTCTCGCGCTCCGTTTTAACTCCCAACTCCTCTCACACTCCTTTTCGACTCCCGACTCTGCTCGTGCTCCTTTTCAACTCCTGACTCCTCTCACGCTCCTTTTCAACTCCTGAATCCTCTCGCGCTCCATTTCAACCCCAATTCCTCTCGCGCTCCTTTTCAACTCCCGATTCCTCTCACGCTCCTTTTCAACTCTCGACTTCTCTCGCGCTCCTTTTCAACTCGAAGATCCTCTCGCGTTCCTTTTCAACTCCTGACTCATTTTCAAATCCCAACTCCTCTCGCACTCCTATTCAACTCCCGATTACTCTCGCGCTCCTTTTCAACTCCCGATTCCTCTCGCGCTCCTTTTCAAATCCAAACTCCTTTCACGCTCCTTATCAAATCCCGACTCCTCTCGTGCTCCATTTCAACTCCCGATTCCTCTGTCACTCATTTTCAACTCCCGACTCCTTTCACGCTCCTTTTCAACACACGATTCCTCTCGCACTCCTTTTCAACTCCCGATTCCTCTCTCACTTCTTTTCAATTCCCAATTCCTCTCGCATTCCTTTTCAACTCCAAATTCCTCTCGCGCTCCTTTTCAACTCCCAACACCTCTCGCGCTTCTTTTCAACTCGCGACTCCTCTCGTTCTCCTTTTCAACTCCCAACTCCTCTCGCACTCCTTTTCAACTCCTGACTCCTCTCACGCTCCTTTTCAACTCCTGAATCCTCTAGCGCTCCTTTTCAACTCTCGATTCCTCTCGCGCTCCTTTTCAACTCCCGTCTCCTCTTGCGCTCCTTTTCAAATCCCGATTCCTCTCACGCTCCTTTTCAACTCCCGTCTCCTCTTGCGCTCCTTTTCAAATCCCGATTCCTCTCGCGCTCCTTTTCAACTCCCGACACCACTCCTGCTCCTTTTCAACTCCAAATTCCTCTCGCGCTCCTTTTCAAATCCAAATTCCTCTCGCATTCCTTTTCAACTCCAAATTCCTCTCGCGCTCCTTTTCAACTCCCAACACCTCTCGCGCTTCTTTTCAACTCGCGACTCCTCTCTTTCTCCTTTTCAACTCCCAACTCCTCTCGCGCTCCTTTTCAACTCCTGACTCCTCTCACGCTCCTTTTCAACTCCTGAATCCTCTAGCGCTCCTTTTCAACTCTCGATTCCTCTCGCGCTCCTTTTCAACTCCCGTCTCCTCTCGCGCTCCTTTTCAAATCCCGATTCCTCTCACGCTCCTTTTCGACTCCCGACTCTGCTCGTGCTCCTTTTCAACTCCCGACACCACTCCTGCTCCTTTTCAACTCCAAATTCCTCTCGCGCTCCTTTTCAAATCCAAATTCCTCTCGCACTCCTTTTCAACTTCCGACTCCTCTCGTGCTCATTTTCAACTCCTGACTCCTCTCGCGCTCCTTTTCAACACGCGACTCCTCTCGCACTCTTTTTCAACTCCCGATTCCTCTCGCAATCATTTTCAACTCCTGACTCCTCTCGCGCTCCTTTTAAACTCCCAACTCCTCTCACACTCCTTTTCAGCTCCCAACTCCTGTCGGGCTCCTTTTCAACTCCCGATTCCTTTCGCGGTCCGTTTCAACACCCGATTCCTCTCGCGCTCCTTTTCAATTCCAAACTCCTTTCACGCTCCTTTTCATTCCCAACTCCTCTCTTGCTCCTTTTCAACTCCCGATTCCTCTGTCATTCATTTTCAACTCCCGACAACTTTCACACTCCTTTTCAACTCCCAATTCCTCTCGTGCTCCTTTTCAACTCTCGACTTCTCTCGCGCTCCTTTTCAACTCCCAACTCCTCTCGCGCTCCTTTTCAACTCCCGATTCCTCTCGCGCTCCTTTTCAACTCCTGACTCCTCTCGCTCTCCATTTCAACCCCAATTCCTCTCACGCTCCTTTTCAACTCCTGATTCCTCTCATGCTCCTTTTCAACTCCCGACTCCTCTCGCGCTCCTTTTCAACTCCCAACTCCTCTCGCGCTCCTTTTCAACTCCCGATTCCTCTCGCGCTCCTTTTCAACTCTCGACTTCTCTCGCGCTCCTTTTCAACTCCCAACTCCTCTCGCGCTCCTTTTCAACTCCCGATTCCTCTCACGCTCCTTTTCAACTCCTGACTCCTCTCGCTCTCCATTTCAACCCCAATTCCTCTCGCGCTCCTTTTCAACTCCTGATTCCTCTCATGCTCCTTTTCAACTCCCGACTCCTCTCGCGCTCCTTTTCAACTCCCAACTCCTCTCGCGCTCCTTTTCAACTCCCGATTCCTCTCGCGCTCCTTTTCAACTCTCGATTCCTCTCACGCTCCTTTTCAAATCCCGACTCCTCTCGCACTCCTTTTGAAACTCCGATTCCTCTCGCGCTCCTCTTCAACTCCCGATTCCTCTCGCGCTCCTTTTCAGCTCCAAACTCCTCTCACACTCCTTTTCAACTCCCAACTCCTCTCGCACTCCTTTTCAACTCCCGATTCCTCTCGCGCTGCTTTTCAACTGCCGATTCCTCTCACACTCTTTTTCAACTCCCGACTCCTCTCGTGCTCCATTTCAATTCCAAACTCCTCTCGCACTCCTTTTCACCTCCCGATTCCTCTCGAGATTCTTTTCAACTCCAATCTCCTCTCGCGCTCCTTTTCAACTCCTGATTCCTCTCGTGCTCCTTTTCAACTCCCGATTCCTCTCGCGCTCCTTTTCAACTCCCGATTCCTCTCGCGCTCCTTTTCAACTCCCGATTCCTCTCGCGCTCCTTTTCAACTCCCGATTCCTCTCGTGCACCTTTTCAACTCCCGATTCCTCTAGTGCTCCTTTTCAACTTTCAACTCCTCTCGCGCTCCTTTTCAACTCCCGATTCCTCTCACACTCCTTTTCAACTCCCGATTCCTCTCGCGCTCCTTTTCAACTCCCGATTCCTCTCGCGCTCCTTTTCAACTCCCGATTCCTCTCGTGCACCTTTTCAACTCCCGATTCCTCTAGTGCTCCTTTTCAACTTTCAACTCCTCTCGCACTCCTTTTCAACTCCCAACTCCTCTCGCGCTCCTTTTCAACTCCCAATACCTCTCACGCTCCTTTTCAATTCCTGATTCCTCTCACGCTCCCTTTCAACTCCCGACTCCTCTCGCGCTCCGTTTTAACTCCCAACTCCTCTCACACTCTTTTTCGACTCCCGACACTGCTCGTGCTCCTTTTTAACTCCTGACTCCTCTCGTGCTCCTTTTCAACATCCGACTCCTCTTGCACTCCTTTTCAACTCCCGATTCCTCTCACACTCCTTTTCAACTCCCGATTCCTCTCGCGCTCCTTTTCAACTCCTGACTCCTCTCACTCTCCATTTCAACCCCAATTCCTCTCATGCTCCTTTTCGACTCCCGATTCCTCTCACGCTCCTTTTCAACACTCGACTTCTCTCGCGTTCCTTTTCGACTCCCAACTCCTCTCGCGCTCCTTTTCAACTCCCGATTCCTCTTGCGGTCCTTTTCAACTCCAAGATCCTCTCGCGCTCCTTTTCAACTCCTGACTCCTTTTCAACTACCAACTCCTCTCACACTCCTTTTCAACTCCCAGCTCCTCTTGCGCTCCTTTTCAACTCCCGACTCCTCTCGCGTTCCTTTTGAACCTCCGATTCCTCTCGCGCTCCTCTTCAACTCCCGATTACTCTCGCGCTCCTTTTCAACTCCAAACTCCTCTCGTGCTCCTTTTCAACTCCCGATTCCTCTCATGCTCCTTTTCAACTCCTGACTCCTCTTGCGCTCCATTTCAACCCCAATTCCTCTCGCGCTCCTTTTCAACTACGGATTCCTCTCACGCTCCTTTTCAACTCCCGACTCCTCTCGCGCGCTCCTTTTCAACTCCCGTTTCCTCTCGCGCTCCTTTTCAACTCCCGAATCCTCTCGCGCTCCTTTTCAACTCTCGATTCCTCTCACGCTCCTTTTCAACTCCAAACTCCTCTCACACTCCTTTTCAACTCCCAACTCCTCTCGCACTCCTTTTCAACTCCCGATTCCTCTCGCGCTGCTTTTCAACTGCCGATTCCTCTCACATTCTTTTTCAACTAGAGATTTCTCTCGCGCTCCTTTTCAACTCGCGACTCCACTCGTACTCCTTTTCAACTCCCGATTCCTCTCGCACTCCTTTTCAACTCCCAACTCCTCTCACACTCCATTTCAGCTCCCAACTCCTCTCGTGCTCCTTTTCAACTCCTGATTCCTCTGTCACTCATTTTCAACTCCTGACTCCTTGCACGCTCATTTTCAACTCCCGACTTCTCTCGCGCTCCTTTTCAACTCCAAGATCCTCTCGCGCTCCTTTTCAACTCCCGACTCCTTTTCAACTCCCAACTCCTCTCACACTCCTTTTCAACTCCCAACTCCTCTCGCACTCCTTTTCAACTCCCGATTCCTCTCACGCTCCTTTTGAACTCCTGACTCCTCTCGCGCTCCATTTCAACCCCAATAACTCTCACGCTCCTTTTCAACTCCCGATTCCTCTCATGCTCCTTTTCAACTCCCGACTCCTCTCGCGCTCCTTTTCAACTCCCGATTCCTCTCGCGCTCCTTTTCAACTCCCGATTCCTCTCGCGCTCCTTTTCAACTCCCGATTCCTCTAGTGCTCCTTTTCAACTTTCAACTCCTCTCGCACTCCTTTTCAACTCCCAATAGCTCTCACGCTCCTTTTCAATTCCAAATTCCTCACACTCCTTTTCAACTTTCAAATCCTCTCGCGCTCCGTTTTAACTCCCAACTCCTCTCACACTCCTTTTCGACTCCCGACTCTGCTCGTGCTCCTTTTCAACTCCCGACTCCACTCGTGCTCCTTTTCAACTCCAAATTCCTCTCGCGCTCCTTTTCAAATCCAAATTCCTCTCGCACTCCTTTTCAACTCCCGACTCCTCTCGCGCTCCTTTTCAACTCCCGTCTCCTCTCGCGCTCCTTTTCAACTCCCGATTCCTCTCACACTACTTTTCGACTCCCGACTCTGCTCATGCTCCTTTTAAACTCCAAATTCCTCTCGCGCTCCTTTTCAAATCCAAATTCCTCTCGCGCTCCTTTTCAACTCCCAAATCCTCTCGCTCTCCGTTTTAACTCCCAACTCCTCTCACACTCCTTTTCGATTCCCGACTCTGCTCGTGCTCCTTTTCAAATCCAAATTCCTCTCGCGCTCCTTTTCAACTCCCGATTCCTCTCGCGCTCCTTTTCAACTCCTGACTCCTCTCGTGCTCCTTTTCAACTCCCGATTCCTCTCGCGCTCCTTTTCAACTCCCGATTCCTCTCACACTACTTTTCGACTCCCGACTCTGCTCGTGCTCCTTTTCAAATCCAAATTCCTCTCGCGCTCCTTTTCAAATCCAAATTCCTCTCACACTCCTTTTCAACTCCCGACTCCTCGCGTGCTCATTTTTAACACCAAACTCCTCTCATGCTCCTTTTCAACTCCCAATACCTCTCACGCTCCTTTTCAATTCCAAATTCCTCTCGTACTCCTTTTCAACTCCCGTCTCCTCTCGCGTTCCTTTTCAACTCCCGATTCCTCTCACGCTCCTTTTCAACTCCAAATTCCTCTCGCGCTCCTTTTCAACTCCTGAATCCTCTCGCGCTCCATTTCAGCTCCCAACTCCTCTCGCGCTACTTTTCAACTCCCGATTCCTCTCGCGCTCCATTTCAACTACCGATTCCTCTCGCGCTCCTTTTCAGCTCCCGTTTCCTCTCGCGCTCCTTTTCAACTCCCGAATCCTCTTGCGCTCCTTTTCATATCCCGATTCCTCTCACGCTCCTTTTCAACTCCCAACTCCTCTCGCACTCCTTTTCAACTCCCGATTCCTCTCGCGCTCCTTTTCAAATCCAAATTCCTCTCGCGCTCCTTTTCAAATCCAAATTCCTCTCGCGCTCCTTTCCAACTCCCGTCTCCTCTCGCGCTCATTTTCAACTCCCGACTCCTCTCACACTCCTTTTCAAATCCCGACTCCACTCGTGCTCCGTTTAAACTCCAAATTCCTCTCGTGCTCCTTTTCAAATCCAAATTCCTCTCGCACTCCTTTTCAACTCCCGATTCCTCTCGCGCTCCTTTTCAACACCAAACTCCTCTCGCACTCCTTTTCAGCTCACAATTCCTCTAGCGCTCCTGTTCAACTCCCGATTCCTCTCGCGGTCCTTTTCAACTCCCGACTCCTCTCGTGCTCCTTTTCAACTCCCGATTACTCTGTCACTCATTTTCAACTCCCGACTCCTTTCACGCTCCTTTTCAACTCCCGATTCCTCTCGCGCTCCTTTTCAACTCTCGACTTCTCTCGCGTTCCTTTTCGACTCACAACTCCTCTCGCGCTCCTTTTCAACTCCCGATTCCTCTTGCGCTCCTTTTCAACTCCGAGATCCTCTCGCGCTCCTTTTCAACTCCCGACTCCATTTCAACTCCCAACTCCTCTCACACTCCTTTTCAACTCCCGAATCATCTCGCGCTCCTTTTCAACTCCTGAATCCAATCGCGCTCCATTTCAACCCCAATTCCTCTCGCGCTCCTTTTCAACTCCCGATTCCTCTCACGCTCCTTTTCAACTCCCGAATCCACTCGTGCTCCTTTTCAACTCCCGATTCCTCTCACACTCCTTTTCAACTCCCGATTACTCTCGCGCTCCTTTTCAACTCCCGACTCCTTTCGCGCTCCTTTTCAACTCCCAACTCCTCTTGCACTCCTATTCAACTCCTGATTCCTCTCGCGCTCCTTTTCAACTCCCGATTCCTCTCGTGCTCCTTTTCAACTCCAAACTCCTCTCGCGCTCCTTTTAAACTCCCAGCTCCTCTCACATTCCTTTTCAGATCCCAACTCCTCTCACACTCCTTTTCAACTCCCGACTCCTCTCGTGCTCCTCTTCAGCTCCCGATTCCTCTCGTGCTCCATTTCATCTCCCAACACCTCTCGCACTCCTTTTCAATTCCAAATTCCTCTCGCGCTCCTTTTCATCTCCCAACTCCTCTCTCACTCCTTTTCAACTCCCGACTCCTCTCATGCTCCTTTTCAAAACCTGACTCCTCTCGTGCTCCTTTTCAACTCCTGGCTCCTCTCGCGCTCCTTTTCAACTCCCGATTTCTCTCGCACTTCTTTTCAACACCCGATTCCTCTCTCAATTCTTTTCAACTCCCGATTCCTCTCGCACTCCTTTTCAACTCCCGATTCCTTTCACGCTCCTTTTCAACTCCCAACACCTCTCGCGCTTCTTTTCAACTCGCGACTCCTCTCGTTCTCCTTTTCAACTCCCAACTCCTCTCGCGCTCCTTTTCAACTCCTGACTCCTCTCACGCTCCTTTTCAACTCCTGAATCCTCTCGCGCTCCTTTTCAACTCTCGATTCCTCTCGCGCTCCTTTTCAACTCCCGTCTCCTCTCGCGCTCCTTTTCAACTCCCGATTCCTCTCACACTCCTTTTCGACTCCCGACTCTGCTCATGCTCCTTTTCAACTCCAAATTCCTCTCGCGCTCCTTTTCAACTCCAAATTCCTCTCACACTCCTTTTCAACTCCCAACTCCTCTCGTGCTCCTTTTCAGCTCCCGTTTCCTCTCGCGCTCCTTTTCAACTCCCGATTCCTCTTGCGCTCCATTTCAACTCCCGATTCCTCTCACGCTCCTTTTCAACTCCCGACTCCTCTCAGGTTCCTTTTGAACCTCCGATTCCTCTCGCGCTCCTCTTCAACTCCCGATCACTCTCGCGCTCCTTTTCAACTCCAAACTCCTCTCGCGCTCCTTTTCAAATCCAAATTCCTCTCGCACTCCTTTTCAACTCCCGACTCCTCTCGTGCTCATTTTCAACTCCTGACACCTCTCACGCTCCTTTTCAGCACCCGACTCCTCTCGCACTCCTTTTCAACTCCCGATTCCTCTCGCACTCCTTTTAAACTCCCAACTCCTCTCACACTCCTTTTCAGCTCCCAACTCCTCTCTCACTTCTTTTCAACTCCCGATTCCTCTCGCACTCCTTTTCAACTCCAAATTCCTCTCGCACTCCTTTTCAACTCCCAACACCTCTCGCGCTTCTTTTCAACTCGCAACTCCTCTCGTTCTCCTTTTCAACTCCCAACTCCTCTCGCGCTCCTTTTCAACTCCTGACTCCTCTCACGCTCCTTTTCAACTCCTGATTCCTCTCGCGCTCCTTTTCAACTCTCGATTCCTCTCACGCTCCTTTTCAACTCCCGTCTCCTCTCGCGCTCCTTTTCAACTCCCGATTCCTCTCACACTCCTTTTCGACTCCCGACTCCTATCGTGCTCCTTTTCAACTCCAAATTCCTCTCGCACTCCTTTTCAACTCCAAATTCCTCTCACACTCCTTTTCAACTCCCGACTCCTCTCGTGCTCCTTTTCAGCTCCCGTTTCCTCTCGCGCTCCTTTTCAACTCCCGATTCCTCTTGCGCTCCTTTTCAACTCCCGATTCCTCTCACGCTCCTTTTCAACTCCCGACTCCTCTCGGGTTCCTTTTGAACCTCCGATTCCTCTCGCGCTCCTCTTCAACTCCCGATCACTCTCGCGCTCCTTTTCAAGTCCAAACTCCTCTCGCGCTCCTTTTCAAATCCAAATTCCTCTCGCACTCCTTTTCAACTCCCGACTCCTCCCGTGCTCATTTTCAACTCCTGACTCCTTTCACGCTCCTTTTCACTCCCGACTCCTCTCTTGCTCCTTTTCAACTCCCGATTCCTCTGTCATTCATTTTCAACTCCCGACTACTTTCACGCTCCTTTTCAACTCCCAATTCCTCTCGCGCTCCTTTTCAACTCTCGACTTCTCTCGCGCTCCTTTTCAACTCCCAACTCCTCTCGCGCTCCTTTTCAACTCCCGATTCCTCTCGCGCTCCTTTTCAACTCCTGACTCCTCTCGCTCTCCATTTCAACCCCAATTCCTCTCGCGCTCCTTTTCAACTTCTGATTCCTCTCATGCTCCTTTTCAACTCCCGACTCCTCTCGCGCTCCTTTTCAACTCCCAACTCCTCTCGCGCTCCTTTTCAACTCCCGATTCCTCTCGCGCTCCTTTTCAACTCTCGACTTCTCTCGCGCTCCTTTTCAGCTCCCAACTCCTCTCGCGCTCCTTTTCAACTCCCGATTCCTCTCGCGCTCCTTTTCAACTCCTGACTCCTCTCGCTCTCCATTTCAACCCCAATTCCTCTCGCGCTCCTTTTCAACTCCTGATTCCTCTCATGCTCCTTTTCAACTCCCGACTCCTCTCGCGCTCCTTTTCAACTCCCAACTCCTCTCGCGCTCCTTTTCAACTCCCGATTCCTCTCGCGCTCCTTTTCAACTCTCGATTCCTCTCACGCTCCTTTTCAACTCCCGACACCACTCCTGCTCCTTTTCAACTCCAAATTCCTCTCGCGCTCCTTTTCAAATCCAAATTCCTCTCGCATTCCTTTTCAACTCCAAATTCCTCTCACACTCCTTTTCAACTCCCAACTCCTCTCGCACTCCTTTTCAACTCCCGATTCCTCTCGCGCTGCTTTTCAACTCCCGATTCCTCTCACACTCTTTTTCAACTCCCGACTCCTCTCGTGCTCCATTTCAATTCCAAACTCCTCTCGCACTCCTTTTCACCTCCCGATTCCTCTCGAGATTCTTTTCAACTCCAATCTCCTCTCGCGCTCCTTTTCAACTCCCGATTCCTCTCGCGCTCCTTTTCAACTCCCGATTCCTCTCGCGCTCCTTTTCAACTCCCGATTCCTCTCGTGCTCCTTTTCAACTCCCGATTCCTCTAGTGCTCCTTTTCAACTTTCAACTCCTCTCGCACTCCTTTTCAACTCCCAACTCCTCTCGCGCTCCTTTTCAACTCCCAATACCTCTCACGCTCCTTTTCAATTCCTGATTCCTCTCACGCTCCCTTTCAACTCCCGACTCCTCTCGCGCTCCGTTTTAACTCCCAACTCCTCTCACACTCTTTTTCGACCCCCGACACTGCTCGTGCTCCTTTTTAACTCCTGACTCCTCTCGTGCTCCTTTTCAACATCCGACTCCTCTTGCACTCCTTTTCAACTCCCGATTCCTCTCACACTCCTTTTCAACTCCCGATTCCTCTTGCGCTCCTTTTCAACTCCCGATTCCTCTCACACTCCTTTTCAACTCCCGATTCCTCTCGCGCTCCTTTTCAACTCCTGACTCCTCTCACTCTCCATTTCAACCCCAATTCCTCTCATGCTCCTTTTCGACTCCCGATTCCTCTCACGCTCCTTTTCAACACTCGACTTCTCTCGCGTTCCTTTTCGACTCCCAACTCCTCTCGCGCTCCTTTTCAACTCCCGATTCCTCTTGCGGTCCTTTTCAACTCCAAGATCCTCTCGCGCTCCTTTTCAACTCCTGACTCCTTTTCAACTACCAACTCCTCTCACACTCCTTTTCAACTCCCAGCTCCTCTTGCGCTTCTTTTCAACTCCCGATTCCTCTCGCGGTCCTTTTCAACACCCGATTCCTCTCGCGCTCCTTTTCAATTCCAAACTCCTTTCACGCTCCTTTTCAACTCCCGACTCCTCTCTTGCTCCTTTTCAACTCCCAATTCCTCTGTCATTCATTTTCAACTCCCGACTACTTTCACGCTCCTTTTCAACTCCCAATTCCTCTCGCGCTCCTTTTCAACTCCCAACACCTCTCGCGCTTCTTTTCAACTCGCGACTCCTCTCTTTCTCCTTTTCAACTCCCAACTCCTCTCGCGCTCCTTTTCAACTCCTGACTCCTCTCACGCTCCTTTTCAACTCCTGAATCCTCTAGCGCTCCTTTTCAACTCTCGATTCCTCTCGCGCTCCTTTTCAACTCCCGTCTCCTCTCGCGCTCCTTTTCAAATCCCGATTCCTCTCACGCTCCTTTTCGACTCCCGACTCTGCTCGTGCTCCTTTTCAACTCCCGACACCACTCCTGCTCCTTTTCAACTCCAAATTCCTCTCGCGCTCCTTTTCAAATCCAAATTCCTCTCGCACTCCTTTTCAACTTCCGACTCCTCTCGTGCTCATTTTCAACTCCTGACTCCTCTCGCGCTCCTTTTCAACACGCGACTCCTCTCGCACTCTTTTTCAACTCCCGATTCCTCTCGCAATCATTTTCAACTCCTGACTCCTCTCGCGCTCCTTTTAAACTCCCAACTCCTCTCACACTCCTTTTCAGCTCCCAACTCCTGTCGGGCTCCTTTTCAACTCCCGATTCCTTTCGCGGTCCGTTTCAACACCCGATTCCTCTCGCGCTCCTTTTCAATTCCAAACTCCTTTCACGCTCCTTTTCACTCCCAACTCCTCTCTTGCTCCTTTTCAACTCCCGATTCCTCTGTCATTCATTTTCAACTCCCGACAACTTTCACACTCCTTTTCAACTCCCAATTCCTCTCGTGCTCCTTTTCAACTCTCGACTTCTCTCGCGCTCCTTTTCAACTCCCAACTCCTCTCGCGCTCCTTTTCAACTCCCGATTCCTCTCGCGCTCCTTTTCAACTCCTGACTCCTCTCGCTCTCCATTTCAACCCCAATTCCTCTCGCGCTCCTTTTCAACTCCTGATTCCTCTCATGCTCCTTTTCAACTCCCAACTCCTCTCGCGCTCCTTTTCAACTCCCGATTCCTCTCGCGCTCCTTTTCAACTCTCGACTTCTCTCGCGCTCCTTTTCAACTCCCAACTCCTCTCGCGCTCCTTTTCAACTCCCGATTCCTCTCGCGCTCCTTTTCAACTCCTGACTCCTCTCGCTCTCCATTTCAACCCCAATTCCTCTCGCGCTCCTTTTCAACTCCTGATTCCTCTCATGCTCCTTTTCAACTCCCGACTCCTCTCGCGCTCCTTTTCAACTCCCAACTCCTCTCGCGCTCCTTTTCAACTCCCGATTCCTCTCGCGCTCCTTTTCAACTCTCGATTCCTCTCACGCTCCTTTTCAAATCCCGACTCCTCTCGCACTCCTTTTGAAACTCCGATTCCTCTCGCGCTCCTCTTCAACTCCCGATTCCTCTCGCGCTCCTTTTCAGCTCCAAACTCCTCTCACACTCCTTTTCAACTCCCAACTCCTCTCGCACTCCTTTTCAACTCCCGATTCCTCTCGCGCTGCTTTTCAACTGCCGATTCCTCTCACACTCTTTTTCAACTCCCGACTCCTCTCGTGCTCCATTTCAATTCCAAACTCCTCTCGCATTCCTTTTCACCTCCCGATTCCTCTCGAGATTCTTTTCAACTCCAATCTCCTCTCGCGCTCCTTTTCAACTCCCGATTCCTCTCGTGCTCCTTTTCAACTCCCGATTCCTCTAGTGCTCCTTTTCAACTCCCGATTCCTCTCGCGCTCCTTTTCAACTTTCAACTCCTCTCGCGCTCCTTTTCAATTCCTGATTCCTCTCGCGCTCCTTTTCAATTCCTGATTCCTCTCACGCTCCCTTTCAACTCCCGACTCCTCTCGCGCTCCGTTTTAACTCCCAACTCCTCTCAAACTCTTTTTCGACTCCCGACACTGCTCGTGCTCCTTTTCAACATCCGACTCCTCTTGCACTCCTTTTCAACTCCTGATTCCTCTCACACTCCTTTTCAACTCCCGATTCCTCTCACACTCCTTTTCAACTCCCGATTCCTCTCGCGCTGCTTTTCAACTCCTGACTCCTCTCGCTCTCCATTTCAACCCCAATTCCTCTCATGCTCCTTTTCGACTCCCGATTCCTCTCACGCTCCTTTTCAACACTCGACTTCTCTCGCGTTCCTTTTCGACTCCCAACTCCTCTCGCGCTCCTTTTCAACTCCCGATTCCTCTTGCGGTCCTTTTCAACTCCAAGATCCTCTCGCGCTCCTTTTCAACTCCTGACTCCTTTTCAACTACCAACTCCTCTCACACTCCTTTTCAACTCCCAGCTCCTCTTACGCTTCTTTTCAACTCCCGATTCCTCTCGCGGTCCTTTTCAACACCCGATTCCTCTCGCGCTCCTTTTCAATTCCAAACTCCTTTCACGCTCCTTTTCAACTCCCGACTCCTCTCTTGCTCCTTTTCAACTCCCAATTCCTCTGTCATTCATTTTCAACTCCCGACTACTTTCACGCTCCTTTTCAACTCCCAATTCCTCTCGCGCTCCTTTTCAACTCCCGATTCCTCTCGCGCTCCTTTTCAACTCCTGATTCCTCTCGCTCTCCATTTCAACCCCAATTCCTCTCGCGCTCCTTTTCAACTCCTGATTCCTCTCATGCTCCTTTTCAACTCCCGACTCCTCTCGCGCTCCTTTTCAACTCCCAACTCCTCTCGCGCTCCTTTTCAACTCCCGATTCCTCTCGCGCTCCTTTTCAACTCTCGATTCCTCTCACGCTCCTTTTCAAATCCCGACTCCTCTCGCACTCCTTTGGAAACTCCGATTCCTCTCGCGCTCCTCTTCAACTCCCGATTCCTCTCGCGCTCCTTTTCAGCTCCAAACTCCTCTCACACTCCTTTTCAACTCCCAACTCCTCTCGCGCTACTTTTCAACTCCCGATTCCTCTCGCGCTGCTTTTCAACTGCCGATTCCTCTCACACTCTTTTTCAACTCCCGACTCCTCTCGCGCTCCATTTCAATTCCAAACTCCTCTCGCATTCCTTTTCACCTCCCGATTCCTCTCAAGATTCTTTTCAACTCCAATCTCCTCTCGCGCTCCTTTTCAACTCCTGATTCCTCTCGCGCTCCTTTTCAACTCCCGATTCCTCTCGTGCTCCTTTTCAACTCCCGATTCCTCTAGTGCTCCTTTTCAACTTTCAACTCCTCTCGCACTCCTTTTCAACTCCCAACTCCTCTCGCGCTCCTTTTCAACTCCCAATTCCTCTCACGCTCCTTTTCAATTCCTGATTCCTCTCACGCTCCTTTTCAACTCCTGACTCCTCTCACGCACCTTTTTAACTCCCAACTTCTCTCACACTCTTTTTCGACTCCCGACTCCTCTCGTGCTCCTTTTCAACTCCCGATTCCTCTCACATTCCTTTTCAACTCCTGACTCCTCTCACGCTCCTTTTCAACTTCCAGCTCCTCTCGCGCTAATTTTCAACTCCCGATTCCTCTCACACTCCTTTTCCACTCCCGATTACTCTCGCGCTCCTTTTCAACTCCCGACTCCTTTCGCGCTCCTTTTCAACTCCCAACTCCTCTTGCACTCCTATTCAACTCCTGATTCCTCTCGCGCTCCTTTTCAACTCCTGGCTCCTCTCGCGCTCCTTTTCAACTCCCGATTTCTCTCGCACTTCTTTTCAACACCCGATTCCTCTCTCACTTCTTTTCAACTCCCGATTCCTCTCGCACTCCTTTTCAACTCCCAACTCCTCTCGCGCTCCTTTTCAACTCCTGACTCCTCTCACGCTCCTTTTCAACTTCCGACTCCTCTCGTGCTCCTTTTCAGCTCCCGATTCCTCTCACACTCCTTTTCAACTCCCGATTCCTCTTGCGCTCCTTTTCAACTCCCGATTCCTCTCACGCTCCTTTTCAACTCCCGACACCTCTCGGGTTCCTTTTGAACCTCCGATTCCTCTCGCGCTCCTCTTCAACTCCCGATCACTCTCGCGCTCCTTTTCAAGTCCAAACTCCTCTCGCGCTCCTTTTCAAATCCAAATTCCTCTCGCACTCCTTTTCAACTCTCGATTCCTCTCACGCTCCTTTTCAAATCCCGACGCCTCTCGCGCTCCTTTGGAAACTCCGATTCCTCTCGCGCTCCTCTTCAACTCCTGATTCCTCTCGCGCTCCTTTTCAGCTCCAAACTCCTCTCGCGCTCCTTTTCAACTCCCAACTCCTCTCGCGCTCCTTTTCAACTCCCAACTCCTCTCGCACTCCTTTTCAACTCCCAACTCCTCTCGCACTCCTTTTCAACTCCCGATTCCTCTCGTGCAGCTTTTCAACTGCCGATTCCTCTCACACTCTTTTTCAACACCCGACTCCTCTCGCGCTCCATTTCAATTCCAAACTCCTCTCGCATTCCTTTTCACCTCCCGATTCCTCTCGAGATTCTTTTCAACTCCAATCTCCTCTCGCGCTCCTTTTCAACTCCTGATTCCTCTCGCGCTCCTTTTCAACTCCCGATTCCTCTAGTGCTCCTTTTCAACTTTCAACTCCTCTCGCGCTCCTTTTCAACTCCCAATACCTCTCACGCTCCTTTTCAATTCCTGATTCCTCTCACGCTCCCTTTCAACTCCCGACTCCTCTCGCGCTCCGTTTTAACTCCCAACTCCTCTCACACTCTTTTTCGACTCCCGACACTGCTCGTGCTCCTTTTTAACTCCTGACTCCTCTCGTGCTCCTTTTCAACATCCGACTCCTCTTGCACTCCTTTTCAACTCCCGATTCCTCTCACACTCCTTTTCAACTCCCGATTCCTCTCACACTCCTTTTCAACTCCCGATTCCTCTCACACTCCTTTTCAACTCCCGATTCCTCTCACACTCCTTTTCAACTCCCGATTCCTCTCGCGCTCCTTTTCAACTCCAAGATCCTCTCGCGCTCCTTTTCAACTCCTGACTCCTTTTCAACTACCAACTCCTCTCACACTCCTTTTCAACTCCCAGCTCCTCTTGCGCTTCTTTTCAACTCCCGATTCCTCTCACGGTCCTTTTCAACACCCGATTCCTCTCGCGCTCCTTTTCAATTCCAAACTCCTTTCACGCTCCTTTTCAACTCCCGACTCCTCTCTTGCTCCTTTTCAACTCCCAATTCCTCTGTCATTCATTTTCAACTCCCGACTACTTTCACGCTCCTTTTCAACTCCCAATTCCTCTCGCGCTCCTTTTCAACTCCCGATTCCTCTCGCGCTCCTTTTCAACTCCTGACTCCTCTCGCTCTCCATTTCAACCCCAATTCCTCTCGCGCTCCTTTTCAACTCCTGATTCCTCTCATGCTCCTTTTCAACTCCCGACTCCTCTCGCGCTCCTTTTCAACTCCCAACTCCTCTCGCGCTCCTTTTCAACTCCCGATTCCTCTCGCGCTCCTTTTCAACTCTCGATTCCTCTCACGCTCCTTTTCAAATCCCGACTCCTCTCGCACTCCTTTTGAAACTCCGATTCCTCTCGCGCTCCTCTTCAACTCCCGATTCCTCTCGCGCTCCTTTTCAGCTCCAAACTCCTCTCACACTCCTTTTCAACTCCCAACTCCTCTCGCGCTACTTTTCAACTCCCGATTCCTCTCGCGCTGCTTTTCAACTGCCGATTCCTCTCACACTCTTTTTCAACTCCCGACTCCTCTCGCGCTCCATTTCAATTCCAAACTCCTCTCGCATTCCTTTTCACCTCCCGATTCCTCTCAAGATTCTTTTCAACTCCAATCTCCTCTCGCGCTCCTTTTCAACTCCTGATTCCTCTCGCGCTCCTTTTCAACTCCCGATTCCTCTCGTGCTCCTTTTCAACTCTCGATTCCTCTAGTGCTCCTTTTCAACTTTCAACTCCTCTCGCACTCCTTTTCAACTCCCAACTCCTCTCACGCTCCTTTTCAATTCCTGATTCCTCTCACGCTCCTTTTCAACTCCTGACTCCTCTCGCGCACCTTTTTAACTCCCAACTCCTCTCACACTCTTTTTCGACTCCCGACTCTGCTCGTGCTCCTTTTCAACTCCCGACTCCACTCGTGCTCCTTTTCAACTCCAAATTCCTCTCGCGCTCCTTTTCAACTCCAAATTCCTCTCGCACTCATTTTCAACTCCCGACTCCTCTCATGCTCCTTTTCAACTCCTGACTCCTCTCGTTCTCCTTTTCAACTCCCAATTCCTCTCACATTCCTTTTCAACTCCTGACTCCTCTCACGCTCCTTTTCAACTTCCAGCTCCTCTCGCGCTAATTTTCAACTCCCGATTCCTCTTGCGCTCCTTTTCAACTCCCGATTACTCTCGCGCTCCTTTTCAACTCCCGACTCCTTTCGCGCTCCTTTTCAACTCCCAACTCCTCTTGCACTCCTATTCAACTCCTGATTCCTCTCGCGCTCCTTTTCAACTCCCGATTCCTCTCGTGCTCCATTTCATCTCCCAACACCTCTCGCACTCCTTTTCAATTCCAAATTCCTCTCGCGCTCCTTTTCATCTCCCAACTCCTCTCTCACTCCTTTTCAACTCCCGACTCCTCTCGTGCTCCTTTTCAACTCCTGGCTCCTCTCGCGCTCCTTTTCAACTCCCGATTTCTCTCGCACTTCTTTTCAACACCCGATTTCTCTCTCACTTCTTTTCAACTCCCGATTCCTCTCGCACTTCTTTTCAACTCCCGATTCCTCTCGCACTCCTTTTCAACTCCAAATTCCTCTCGCGCTTCTTTAACTCGTGACTCTTCTCGTTCTCCTTTTCAACTCCCAACTCCTCTCGCGCTCCTTTTCAACTCCTGACTCCTCTCACGCTCCTTTTCAACTCCTGAATCCTCTCGCGTTCCTTTTCAAGTCTCGATTCCTCTCGCGCTCCTTTTCAACTCCCGTCTCCTCTCGCGCTCCTTTTCAACTCCCCATTCCTCTCACACTCCTTTTCGACTCCTGACTCTGCTCATGCTCCTTTTCAACTCCCGACTCCACTCGTGCTCCTTTTCAACTCCAAATTCCTCTCGCGCTCCTTTTCAACTCCAAATTCCTCTCACACTCCTTTTCAACTCCCAACTCCTCTCGTGCACCTTTTCAGCTCCCGTTTCCTCTCGCGCTCCTTTTCAACTCCCGATTCCTCTTGCGCTCCTTTTCAACTCCCGATTCCTCTCACGCTCTTTTTCAACTCCCGACTCCTCTCGGGTTCCTTTTGAACATTCGATTCCTCTTGCGCTCCTCTTCAACTCCCAATCACTCTCGCGCTCCTTTTCAACTCCAAACTCCTCTTGCGCTCCTTTTCAAATCCAAATTCCTCTCGCACTCCTTTTCAACTTCCGACTCCTCTCGTGCTCATTTTCAACTCCTGACTCCTCTCGTTCTCCTTTTCAACTCCCAATTCCTCTCACATTCCTTTTCAACTCCTGACTCCTCTCACGCTCCTTTTCAACTTCCAGCTCCTCTCGCGCTAATTTTCAACTCCCGATTCCTCTTGCGCTCCTTTTCAACTCCCGATTACTCTCGCGCTCCTTTTCAACTCCCGACTCCTTTCGCGCTCCTTTTCAACTCCCAACTCCTCTTGCACTCCTATTCAACTCCTGATTCCTCTCGCGCTCCTTTTCAACTCCCGATTCCTCTCGTGCTCCATTTCATCTCCCAACACCTCTCGCACTCCTTTTCAATTCCAAATTCCTCTCGCGCTCCTTTTCATCTCCCAACTCCTCTCTCACTCCTTTTCAACTCCCGACTCCTCTCGTGCTCCTTTTCAACTCCTGGCTCCTCTCGCGCTCCTTTTCAACTCCCGATTTCTCTCGCACTTCTTTTCAACACCCGATTTCTCTCTCACTTCTTTTCAACTCCCGATTCCTCTCGCACTTCTTTTCAACTCCCGATTCCTCTCGCACTCCTTTTCAACTCCAAATTCCTCTCGCGCTTCTTTAACTCGTGACTCTTCTCGTTCTCCTTTTCAACTCCCAACTCCTCTCGCGCTCCTTTTCAACTCCTGACTCCTCTCACGCTCCTTTTCAACTCCTGAATCCTCTCGCGTTCCTTTTCAAGTCTCGATTCCTCTCGCGCTCCTTTTCAACTCCCGTCTCCTCTCGCGCTCCTTTTCAACTCCCCATTCCTCTCACACTCCTTTTCGACTCCTGACTCTGCTCATGCTCCTTTTCAACTCCCGACTCCACTCGTGCTCCTTTTCAACTCCAAATTCCTCTCGCGCTCCTTTTCAACTCCAAATTCCTCTCACACTCCTTTTCAACTCCCAACTCCTCTCGTGCACCTTTTCAGCTCCCGTTTCCTCTCGCGCTCCTTTTCAACTCCCGATTCCTCTTGCGCTCCTTTTCAACTCCCGATTCCTCTCACGCTCTTTTTCAACTCCCGACTCCTCTCGGGTTCCTTTTGAACATTCGATTCCTCTTGCGCTCCTCTTCAACTCCCAATCACTCTCGCGCTCCTTTTCAACTCCAAACTCCTCTTGCGCTCCTTTTCAAATCCAAATTCCTCTCGCACTCCTTTTCAACTTCCGACTCCTCTCGTGCTCATTTTCAACTCCTGACTCCTCTCACGCTCCTTTTCAACTCCCGATTCCTCTCGCACTCCTTTTCAACTCCTGACTCCTCTCGCGCTCCTTTTAAACTCCCAACTCCTCTCACACTCCTTTTCAGCTCCCAACTCCTCTCGTGCTCCTTTTCAACTCCCGATTCCTCTCGCGGTCTGTTTCAACACCCGATTCCTCTCGCGCTCCTTTTCAATTCCAAACTCCTTTCACGCTCCTTTTCAACTCCCGACTCCTCTCGTGCTCCTTTTCAACTCCCGATTCCTCTGTCACTCATTTTCAACTCCCGACTCCTTTCACGCTCCTTTTCAACTCCCGATTCCTCTCACGCTCCTTTTCAACACTCGACTTCTCTCGCGTTCCTTTTCGACTCACAACTCCTCTCGCGCTCCTTTTCAACTCCCGATTCCTTTTGCGGTCCTTTTCAACTCCAAGATCCTCTCGCGCTCCTTTTCAACTCCTGACTCCTTTTCAACTCCCAACTCCTCTCACACTCCTTTTCA
Organism: Carcharodon carcharias; assembly: GCF_017639515.1. Classification (NCBI taxonomy): domain Eukaryota; kingdom Metazoa; phylum Chordata; class Chondrichthyes; order Lamniformes; family Lamnidae; genus Carcharodon; species Carcharodon carcharias. Next base: position 47,810,694 of record NC_054469.1, read on the forward strand.
ACTCCCAGCTCCTCTCGCGCTCCTTTTCAACTCCCAATTCTTCTCGCGCTCCTTTTCAACTCCTGATTCCTCTCGCGCTCCATTTCAACCCCAATTCCTCTCGCGCTCCTTTTCAACTCCCGATTCCTCTCACGCTCCTTTTCAACTCTCGACTTCTCTCGCGCTCCTTTTCAACTCCCAACTCCTCTCACGCTCCTTTTCAACTCCCGATTCCTCTCGCACTCCTTTTCAACTCGAAGATCCTCTCGCGCTCCTTTTCAACTCCTGACTCATCTTCAAATTCCAACTCCTCTCGCACTCTTATTCAACTCCCGATTACTCTCGCGCTCCTTTTCAACTCCCGATTCCTCTCGCACTCCTTTTCAATTCCAAACTACTTTCACGCTCCTTATCAACTCCCGACTCCTCTCGTGCTCCATTTCAACTCCCGATTCCTCTGTCACTCATTTTCAACTCCCGACTCCTTTCACGCTCCTTTTCAACACCCGACTCCTCTCGCACTCCTTTTCAACTCCCGCTTCCTCTCTCAGTTCTTTTCATCTCCCAATTCCTCTCGCACTCCTTTTCAACTCCAAATTCCTCTCGCGCTCCTTTTCAACTCCCAACACCTCTCGCGCTTCTTTTCAACTCGCGACTCCTCTCGTTCTCCTTTTCAACTCCCAACTCCTCTCGCGCTCCTTTTCAACTCCTGACTCCTCTCACGCTCCTTTTCAACTCCTGAATCCTCTAGCGCTCCTTTTCAACTCTCGATTCCTCTCGCGCTCCTTTTCAACTCCCGTCTCCTCTCGCGTTCCTTTTCAAATCCCGATTCCTCTCACGCTCCTTTTCGACTCCCGACTCTGCTCGTGCTTCTTTTCAACTCCCGACACCACTCCTGCTCCTTTTCAACTCCAAATTCATCTCGCGCTCCTTTTCAAATCCAAATTCCTCTCGCACTCCTTTTCAACTCCCGACTCCTCTCGTGCTCATTTTCAACTCCTGACTCCTCTCGCGCTCCTTTTCAACACGCGACTCCTCTTGCACTCCTTTTCAACTTCCGATTCCTCTCGCAATCATTTTCAACTCCTGACTCCTCTCGCGCTCCTTTTAAACTCCCAACTCCTCTCACACTCCTTTTCAGCTCCCAACTCCTGTCGGGCTCCTTTTCAACTCCCGATTCCTTTCGCGGTCCGTTTCAACACCCGATTCCTCTCACGCTCCTTTTCAATTCCAAACTCCTTTCACGCTCCTTTTCACTCCCGACTCCTCTCTTGCTCCTTTTCAACTCCCAACTCCTCTCGCGCTCCTTTTCAACTCCCAACTCCTCTCGCGCTCCTTTTCAACTCCAAACTCCTCTCACACTCCTTTTCAACTCCCAACTCCTCTCGCACTCCTTTTCAACTCCCGATTCCTCTCGCGCTCCTTTTCAACTCCTGATTCCTCTCGTGCTCCTTTTCAACTTTCAACTCCTCTCACACTCCTTTTCAACTCCCAACTCCTCTCACGCTCCTTTTCAATTCCTGATTCCTCTCACACTCCTTTTTAACTCCCAACTCCTCTCACACTCTTTTTCGACTCCCGACTCTGCTCGTGCTCCTTTTCAACTCCCGACTCCACTCGTGCTCCTTTTCAACTCCAAATTCCTCTCGCGCTCCTTTTCAACTCCAAATTCCTCTCGCGCTTCTTTTCAACTCCCGATTCCTCTCGCGCTCCTTTTCAGCTCCAAACTCCTCTCACACTCCTTTTCAACTCCCAACTCCTCTCGCGCTACTTTTCAACTCCCGATTCCTCTCGCGCTGCTTTTCAACTGCCGATTCCTCTCACACTCTTTTTCAACTCCCGACTCCTCTCGTGCTCCATTTCAATTCCAAACTCCTCTCGCACTCCTTTTCACCTCCCGATTCCTCTCAAGATTCTTTTCAACTCCAATCTCCTCTCGCGCTCCTTTTCAACTCCTGATTCCTCTCGCGCTCCTTTTCAACTCCCGATTCCTCTCGTGCTCCTTTTCAACTCTCGATTCCTCTAGTGCTCCTTTTCAACTTTCAACTCCTCTCGCACTCCTTTTCAACTCCAAACTCCTCTCACGCTCCTTTTCAATTCCTGATTCCTCTCACGCTCCTTTTCAACTCCTGACTCCTCTCGCGCACCTTTTTAACTCCCAACTCCTCTCACACTCTTTTTCGACTCCCGACTCCTCTCATGCTCCTTTTCAACTCCTGACTCCTCTCGTTCTCCTTTTCAACTCCCAATTCCTCTCACATTCCTTTTCAACTCCTGACTCCTCTCACGCTCCTTTTCAACTTCCAGCTCCTCTCGCGCTAATTTTCAACTCCCGATTCCTCTCACACTCCTTTTCAACTCCCGATTACTCTCGCGCTCCTTTTCAACTCCCGACTCCTTTCGCGCTCCTTTTCAACTCCCAACTCCTCTTGCACTCCTATTCAACTCCTGATTCCTCTCGCGCTCCTTTTCAACTCCCGATTCCTCTCGCGCTCCATTTCATCTCCCAACACCTCTCGCACTCCTTTTCAATTCCAAATTCCTCTCGCGCTCCTTTTCATCTCCCAACTCCTCTCTCACTCCTTTTCAACTCCCGACTCCTCTCGTGCTCCTTTTCAACTCCTGGCTCCTCTCGCGCTCCTTTTCAACTCCCGATTTCTCTCGCACTTCTTTTCAACACCCGATTTCTCTCTCACTTCTTTTCAACTCCCGATTCCTCTCGCACTTCTTTTCAACTCCCGATTCCTCTCGCACTCCTTTTCAACTCCAAATTCCTCTCGCGCTTCTTTAACTCGTGACTCTTCTCGTTCTCCTTTTCAACTCCCAACTCCTCTCGCGCTCCTTTTCAACTCCTGACTCCTCTCACGCTCCTTTTCAACTCCTGAATCCTCTCGCGTTCCTTTTCAAGTCTCGATTCCTCTCGCGCTCCTTTTCAACTCCCGTCTCCTCTCGCGCTCCTTTTCAACTCCCCATTCCTCTCACACTCCTTTTCGACTCCTGACTCTGCTCATGCTCCTTTTCAACTCCCGACTCCACTCGTGCTCCTTTTCAACTCCAAATTCCTCTCGCGCTCCTTTTCAACTCCAAATTCCTCTCACACTCCTTTTCAACTCCCAACTCCTCTCGTGCACCTTTTCAGCTCCCGTTTCCTCTCGCGCTCCTTTTCAACTCCCGATTCCTCTTGCGCTCCTTTTCAACTCCCGATTCCTCTCACGCTCTTTTTCAACTCCCGACTCCTCTCGGGTTCCTTTTGAACATTCGATTCCTCTTGCGCTCCTCTTCAACTCCCAATCACTCTCGCGCTCCTTTTCAACTCCAAACTCCTCTTGCGCTCCTTTTCAAATCCAAATTCCTCTCGCACTCCTTTTCAACTTCCGACTCCTCTCGTGCTCATTTTCAACTCCTGACTCCTCTCACGCTCCTTTTCAACTCCCGATTCCTCTCGCACTCCTTTTCAACTCCTGACTCCTCTCGCGCTCCTTTTAAACTCCCAACTCCTCTCACACTCCTTTTCAGCTCCCAACTCCTCTCGTGCTCCTTTTCAACTCCCGATTCCTCTCGCGGTCTGTTTCAACACCCGATTCCTCTCGCGCTCCTTTTCAATTCCAAACTCCTTTCACGCTCCTTTTCAACTCCCGACTCCTCTCGTGCTCCTTTTCAACTCCCGATTCCTCTGTCACTCATTTTCAACTCCCGACTCCTTTCACGCTCCTTTTCAACTCCCGATTCCTCTCACGCTCCTTTTCAACACTCGACTTCTCTCGCGTTCCTTTTCGACTCACAACTCCTCTCGCGCTCCTTTTCAACTCCCGATTCCTTTTGCGGTCCTTTTCAACTCCAAGATCCTCTCGCGCTCCTTTTCAACTCCTGACTCCTTTTCAACTCCCAACTCCTCTCACACTCCTTTTCAACTCCCAGCTCCTCTCGCGCTCCTTTTCAACTCCCAATTCTTCTCGCGCTCCTTTTCAACTCCTGATTCCTCTCGCGCTCCATTTCAACCCCAATTCCTCTCGCGCTCCTTTTCAACTCCCGATTCCTCTCACGCTCCTTTTCAACTCTCGACTTCTCTCGCGCTCCTTTTCAACTCCCAACTCCTCTCACGCTCCTTTTCAACTCCCGATTCCTCTCGCACTCCTTTTCAACTCGAAGATCCTCTCGCGCTCCTTTTCAACTCCTGACTCATCTTCAAATTCCAACTCCTCTCGCACTCTTATTCAACTCCCGATTACTCTCGCGCTCCTTTTCAACTCCCGATTCCTCTCGCGCTCCTTTTCAATTCCAAACTACTTTCACGCTCCTTATCAACTCCCGACTCCTCTAGTGCTCCATTTCAACTCCCGATTCCTCTGTCACTCATTTTCAACTCCCGACTCCTTTCACGCTCCTTTTCAACACCCGACTCCTCTCGCACTCCTTTTCAACTCCCGCTTCCTCTCTCAGTTCTTTTCATCTCCCAATTCCTCTCGCACTCCTTTTCAACTCCAAATTCCTCTCGCGCTCCTTTTCAACTCCCAACACCTCTCGCGCTTCTTTTCAACTCGCGACTCCTCTCGTTCTCCTTTTCAACTCCCAACTCCTCTCGCGCTCCTTTTCAACTCCTGACTCCTCTCACGCTCCTTTTCAACTCCTGAATCCTCTAGCGCTCCTTTTCAACTCTCGATTCCTCTCGCGCTCCTTTTCAACTCCCGTCTCCTCTCGCGTTCCTTTTCAAATCCCGATTCCTCTCACGCTCCTTTTCGACTCCCGACTCTGCTCGTGCTTCTTTTCAACTCCCGACACCACTCCTGCTCCTTTTCAACTCCAAATTCATCTCGCGCTCCTTTTCAAATCCAAATTCCTCTCGCACTCCTTTTCAACTCCCGACTCCTCTCGTGCTCATTTTCAACTCCTGACTCCTCTCGCGCTCCTTTTCAACACGCGACTCCTCTTGCACTCCTTTTCAACTCCCGATTCCTCTCGCAATCATTTTCAACTCCTGACTCCTCTCGCGCTCCTTTTAAACTCCCAACTCCTCTCACACTCCTTTTCAGCTCCCAACTCCTGTCGGGCTCCTTTTCAACTCCCGATTCCTTTCGCGGTCCGTTTCAACACCCGATTCCTCTCACGCTCCTTTTCAATTCCAAACTCCTTTCACGCTCCTTTTCACTCCCGACTCCTCTCTTGCTCCTTTTCAACTCCCAACTCCTCTCGCGCTCCTTTTCAACTCCCAACTCCTCTCGCGCTCCTTTTCAACTCCAAACTCCTCTCACACTCCTTTTCAACTCCCAACTCCTCTCGCACTCCTTTTCAACTCCCGATTCCTCTCGCGCTCCTTTTCAACTCCCGATTCCTCTCGTGCTCCTTTTCAACTCCCGATTCCTCTAGTGCTCCTTTTCAACTTTCAACTCCTCTCGCACTCCTTTTCAACTCCCAACTCCTCTCACGCTCCTTTTCAATTCCTGATTCCTCTCACGCTCCTTTTCAACTCCTGACTCCTCTCGCGCACCTTTTTAACTCCCAACTCCTCTCACACTCCTTTTCAACTCCCGACTCCACTCGTGCTCCTTTTCAACTCCAAATTCCTCTCGCGCTCCTTTTCAACTCCAAATTCCTCTCGCACTCATTTTCAACTCCCGACTCCTCTCATGCTCCTTTTCAACTCCTGACTCCTCTCGTTCTCCTTTTCAACTCCCAATTCCTCTCACATTCCTTTTCAACTCCCGACTCCTCTCATGCTCCTTTTCAACTCCTGACTCCTCTCGTTCTCCTTTTCAACTCCCAATTCCTCTCACATTCCTTTTCAACTCCTGACTCCTCTCACGCTCCTTTTCAACTTCCAGCTCCTCTCGCGCTAATTTTCAACTCCCGATTCCTCTCACACTCCTTTTCAACTCCCGATTACTCTCGCGCTCCTTTTCAACTCCCGACTCCTTTCGCGCTCCTTTTCAACTCCCAACTCCTCTTGCACTCCTATTCAACTCCTGATTCCTCTCGCGCTCCTTTTCAACTCCCGATTCCTCTCGTGCTCCATTTCATCTCCCAACACCTCTCGCACTCCTTTTCAATTCCAAATTCCTCTCGCGCTCCTTTTCATCTCCCAACTCCTCTCTCACTCCTTTTCAACTCCCGACTCCTCTCGTGCTCCTTTTCAACTCCTGGCTCCTCTCGCGCTCCTTTTCAACTCCCGATTTCTCTCGCACTTCTTTTCAACACCCGATTTCTCTCTCACTTCTTTTCAACTCCCGATTCCTCTCGCACTTCTTTTCAACTCCCGATTCCTCTCGCACTCCTTTTCAACTCCAAATTCCTCTCGCGCTTCTTTAACTCGTGACTCTTCTCGTTCTCCTTTTCAACTCCCAACTCCTCTCGCGCTCCTTTTCAACTCCTGACTCCTCTCACGCTCCTTTTCAACTCCTGAATCCTCTCGCGTTCCTTTTCAAGTCTCGATTCCTCTCGCGCTCCTTTTCAACTCCCGTCTCCTCTCGCGCTCCTTTTCAACTCCCCATTCCTCTCACACTCCTTTTCGACTCCTGACTCTGCTCATGCTCCTTTTCAACTCCCGACTCCACTCGTGCTCCTTTTCAACTCCAAATTCCTCTCGCGCTCCTTTTCAACTCCAAATTCCTCTCACACTCCTTTTCAACTCCCAACTCCTCTCGTGCACCTTTTCAGCTCCCGTTTCCTCTCGCGCTCCTTTTCAACTCCCGATTCCTCTTGCGCTCCTTTTCAACTCCCGATTCCTCTCACGCTCTTTTTCAACTCCCGACTCCTCTCGGGTTCCTTTTGAACATTCGATTCCTCTTGCGCTCCTCTTCAACTCCCAATCACTCTCGCGCTCCTTTTCAACTCCAAACTCCTCTTGCGCTCCTTTTCAAATCCAAATTCCTCTCGCACTCCTTTTCAACTTCCGACTCCTCTCGTGCTCATTTTCAACTCCTGACTCCTCTCACGCTCCTTTTCAACTCCCGATTCCTCTCGCACTCCTTTTCAACTCCTGACTCCTCTCGCGCTCCTTTTAAACTCCCAACTCCTCTCACACTCCTTTTCAGCTCCCAACTCCTCTCGTGCTCCTTTTCAACACCCGATTCCTCTCGCGCTCCTTTTCAATTCCAAACTCCTTTCACGCTCCTTTTCAACTCCCGACTCCTCTCGTGCTCCTTTTCAACTCCCGATTCCTCTGTCACTCATTTTCAACTCCCGACTCCTTTCACGCTCCTTTTCAACTCCCGATTCCTCTCACGCTCCTTTTCAACACTCGACTTCTCTCGCGTTCCTTTTCGACTCACAACTCCTCTCGCGCTCCTTTTCAACTCCCGATTCCTTTTGCGGTCCTTTTCAACTCCAAGATCCTCTCGCGCTCCTTTTCAACTCCTGACTCCTTTTCAACTCCCAACTCCTCTCACACTCCTTTTCAACTCCCAGCTCCTCTCGCGCTCCTTTTCAACTCCCAATTCTTCTCGCGCTCCTTTTCAACTCCCGATTCCTCTCGCGCTCCTTTTCAACTCCTGACTCCTCTCGCTCTCCATTTCAACCCCAATTCCTCTCGCGCTCCTTTTCAACTCCTGATTCCTCTCATGCTCCTTTTCAACTCCCGACTCCTCTCGCGCTCCTTTTCAACTCCCAACTCCTCTCGCGCTCCTTTTCAACTCCCGATTCCTCTCGCGCTCCTTTTCAACTCTCGATTCCTCTCTTGCTCCTTTTCAAATCCCGACGCCTCTCGCGCTCCTTTTGAAACTCCGATTCCTCTCGCGCTCCTCTTCAACTCCTGATTCCTCTCGCGCTCCTTTTCAACTCCTGACTCCTCTCACGCTCCTTTTCAACTCCTGAATCCTCTCGCGCTCCTTTTCAACTCCCGATTCCTCTCACACTCCTTTTCGACTCCCGACTCTGCTCATGCTCCTTTTCAACTCCAAATTCCTCTCGCGCTCCTTTTCAACTCCAAATTCCTCTCACACTCCTTTTCAACTTCCGATTCCTCTCGCGCTCCTTTTCAGCTCCCGTTTCCTCTCGCACTCCTTTTCAACTCCCGATTCCTCTTGCGTTCCTTTTCAACTCCCGATTCCTCTCACGCTCCTTTTCAACTCCCGACACCTCTCGGGTTCCTTTTGAACCTCCGATTCCTCTCGCGCTCCTCTTCAACTCCCGATCACTCTCGCGCTCCTTTTCAACTCCCGATTTCTCTCGCACTTCTTTTCAACTCCCGATTCCTCTCGCACTCCTTTTCAACTCCAAATTCCTCTCGCGTTTCTTTAACTCGTGACTCTTCTCGTTCTCCTTTTCAACTCCCAACTCCTCTCGCGCTCCTTTTCAACTCCTGACTCCTCTCACGCTCCTTTTCAACTCCTGAATCCTCTCGCGTTCCTTTTCAAGTCTCGATTCCTCTCGCGCTCCTTTTCAACTCCCGTCTCCTCTCGTGCTCCTTTTCAACTCCCGATTCCTCTCACACTCCTTTTCGACTCCTGACTCTGCTCATGCTCCTTTTCAACTCCCGACTCCACTCGTGCTCCTTTTCAACTCCAAATTCCTCTCGCGCTCCTTTTCAACTCCAAATTCCTCTCACACTCCTTTTCAACTCCCAACTCCTCTCGTGCACCTTTTCAGCTCCCGTTTCCTCTCGCGCTCCTTTTCAACTCCCGATTCCTCTTGCGCTCCTTTTCAACTCCCGATTCCTCTCACGCTCTTTTTCAACTCCCGACTCCTCTCGGGTTCCTTTTGAACATTCGATTCCTCTTGCGCTCCTCTTCAACTCCCAATCACTCTCGCGCTCCTTTTCAACTCCAAACTCCTCTTGCGCTCCTTTTCAAATCCAAATTCCTCTCGCACTCCTTTTCAACTTCCGACTCCTCTCGTGCTCATTTTCAACTCCTGACTCCTCTCACGCTCCTTTTCAACTCCCGATTCCTCTCGCACTCCTTTTCAACTCCTGACTCCTCTCGCGCTCCTTTTAAACTCCCAACTCCTCTCACACTCCTTTTCAGCTCCCAACTCCTCTCGTGCTCCTTTTCAACTCCCGATTCCTCTCGCGGTCTGTTTCAACACCCGATTCCTCTCGCGCTCCTTTTCAATTCCAAACTCCTTTCACGCTCCTTTTCAACTCCCGACTCCTCTCGTGCTCCTTTTCAACTCCCGATTCCTCTGTCACTCATTTTCAACTCCCGACTCCTTTCACGCTCCTTTTCAACTCCCGATTCCTCTCACGCTCCTTTTCAACACTCGACTTCTCTCGCGTTCCTTTTCGACTCACAACTCCTCTCGCGCTCCTTTTCAACTCCCGATTTCTTTTGCGGTCCTTTTCAACTCCAAGATCCTCTCGCGCTCATTTTCAACTCCTGACTCCTTTTCAACTCCCAACTCCTCTCACACTCCTTTTCAACTCCCAGCTCCTCTCGCGCTCCTTTTCAACTCCCAATTCTTCTCGCGCTCCTTTTCAACTCCTGAATCCTCTCGCGCTCCATTTCAACCCCAATTCCTCTCGCGCTCCTTTTCAACTCCCGATTCCTCTCACGCTCCTTTTCAACTCTCGACTTCTCTCGCGCTCCTTTTCAACTCCCAACTCCTCTCACGCTCCTTTTCAACTCCCGATTCCTCTCACACTCCTTTTCAACTCGAAGATCCTCTCGCGCTCCTTTTCAACTCCTGACTCATCTTCAAATTCCAACTCCTCTCGCACTCCTATTCAACTCCCGATTACTCTCGCGCTCCTTTTCAACTCCCGATTCCTCTCGCGCTCCTTTTCAAATCCAAACTACTTTCACGCTCCTTATCAACTCCCGACTCCTCTCGTGCTCCATTTCAACTCCCGATTCCTCTGTCACTCATTTTCAACTCCCGACTCCTTTCACGCTCCTTTTCAACACCCGACTCCTCTCGCACTCCTTTTCAACTCCCGCTTCCTCTCTCAGTTCTTTTCAACTCCCAATTCCTCTCGCACTCCTTTTCAACTCCCAACACCTCTCGCGCTTCTTTTCAACTCGCGACTCCTCTCGTTCTCCTTTTCAACTCCCAACTCCTCTCGCGCTCCTTTTCAACTCCTGACTCCTCTCACGCTCCTTTTCAACTCCTGAATCCTCTAGCGCTCCTTTTCAACTCTCGATTCCTCTCGCGCTCCTTTTCAACTCCCGTCTCCTCTCGCGTTCCTTTTCAAATCCCGATTCCTCTAGTGCTCCTTTTCAACTTTCAACTCCTCTCGCACTCCTTTTCAACTCCCAACTCCTCTCACGCTCCTTTTCAATTCCTGATTCCTCTCACGCTCCTTTTCAACTCCTGACTCCTCTCGCGCACCTTTTTAACTCCCAACTCCTCTCACACTCTTTTTCGACTCCCGACTCTGCTCGTGCTCCTTTTCAACTCCCGACTCCACTCGTGCTCCTTTTCAACTCCAAATTCCTCTCGCGCTCCTTTTCAACTCCAAAGTCCTCTCGCACTCATTTTCAACTCCCGACTCCTCTCATGCTCCTTTTCAACTCCTGACTCCTCTCGTTCTCCTTTTCAACTCCCAATTCCTCTCACATTCCTTTTCAACTCCCGACTCCTCTCATGCTCCTTTTCAACTCCTGACTCCTCTCGTTCTCCTTTTCAACTCCCAATTCCTCTCACATTCCTTTTCAACTCCTGACTCCTCTCACGCTCCTTTTCAACTTCCAGCTCCTCTCGCGCTAATTTTCAACTCCCGATTCCTCTCCCTCTCCTTTTCAACTCCCGATTACTCTCGCGCTCCTTTTCAACTCCCGACTCCTTTCGCGCTCCTTTTCAACTCCCAACTCCTCTTGCACTCCTATTCAACTCCTGATTCCTCTCGCGCTCCTTTTCAACTCCCGATTCCTCTCGTGCTCCATTTCATCTCCCAACACCTCTCGCACTCCTTTTCAATTCCAAATTCCTCTCGCGCTCCTTTTCATCTCCCAACTCCTCTCTCACTCCTTTTCAACTCCCGACTCCTCTCGTGCTCCTTTTCAACTCCTGGCTCCTCTCGCGCTCCTTTTCAACTCCCGATTTCTCTCGCACTTCTTTTCAACACCCGATTTCTCTCTCACTTCTTTTCAACTCCCGATTCCTCTCGCACTTCTTTTCAACTCCCGATTCCTCTCGCACTCCTTTTCAACTCCAAATTCCTCTCGCGCTTCTTTAACTCGTGACTCTTCTCGTTCTCCTTTTCAACTCCCAACTCCTCTCGCGCTCCTTTTCAACTCCTGACTCCTCTCACGCTCCTTTTCAACTCCTGAATCCTCTCGCGTTCCTTTTCAAGTCTCGATTCCTCTCGCGCTCCTTTTCAACTCCCGTCTCCTCTCGCGCTCCTTTTCAACTCCCCATTCCTCTCACACTCCTTTTCGACTCCTGACTCTGCTCATGCTCCTTTTCAACTCCCGACTCCACTCGTGCTCCTTTTCAACTCCAAATTCCTCTCGCGCTCCTTTTCAACTCCAAATTCCTCTCACACTCCTTTTCAACTCCCAACTCCTCTCGTGCACCTTTTCAGCTCCCGTTTCCTCTCGCGCTCCTTTTCAACTCCCGATTCCTCTCACGCTCTTTTTCAACTCCCGACTCCTCTCGGGTTCCTTTTGAACATTCGATTCCTCTTGCGCTCCTCTTCAACTCCCAATCACTCTCGCGCTCCTTTTCAACTCCAAACTCCTCTTGCGCTCCTTTTCAAATCCAAATTCCTCTCGCACTCCTTTTCAACTTCCGACTCCTCTCGTGCTCATTTTCAACTCCTGACTCCTCTCACGCTCCTTTTCAACTCCCGATTCCTCTCGCACTCCTTTTCAACTCCTGACTCCTCTCGCGCTCCTTTTAAACTCCCAACTCCTCTCACACTCCTTTTCAGCTCCCAACTCCTCTCGTGCTCCTTTTCAACTCCCGATTCCTCTCGCGGTCTGTTTCAACACCCGATTCCTCTCGCGCTCCTTTTCAATTCCAAACTCCTTTCACGCTCCTTTTCAACTCCCGACTCCTCTCGTGCTCCTTTTCAACTCCCGATTCCTCTGTCACTCATTTTCAACTCCCGACTCCTTTCACGCTCCTTTTCAACTCCCGATTCCTCTCACGCTCCTTTTCAACACTCGACTTCTCTCGCGTTCCTTTTCGACTCACAACTCCTCTCGCGCTCCTTTTCAACTCCCGATTCCTTTTGCGGTCCTTTTCAACTCCAAGATCCTCTCGCGCTCCTTTTCAACTCCTGACTCCTTTTCAACTCCCAACTCCTCTCTCACTCCTTTTCAACTCCCAGCTCCTCTCGCGCTCCTTTTCAACTCCCAATTCTTCTCGCGCTCCTTTTCAACTCCCGATTCCTCTCGCGCTCCTTTTCAACTCCTGACTCCTCTCGCTCTCCATTTCAACCCCAATTCCTCTCGCGCTCCTTTTCAACTCCTGATTCCTCTCATGCTCCTTTTCAACTCCCGACTCCTCTCGCGCTCCTTTTCAACTCCCAACTCCTCTCGCGCTCCTTTTCAACTCCCGATTCCTCTCGCGCTCCTTTTCAACTCTCGATTCCTCTCTTGCTCCTTTTCAAATCCCGACGCCTCTCGCGCTCCTTTTGAAACTCCGATTCCTCTCGCGCTCCTCTTCAACTCCTGATTCCTCTCGCGCTCCTTTTCAACTCCTGACTCCTCTCACGCTCCTTTTCAACTCCTGAATCCTCTCGCGCTCCTTTTCAACTCCCGATTCCTCTCACACTCCTTTTCGACTCCCGACTCTGCTCATGCTCCTTTTCAACTCCAAATTCCTCTCGCGCTCCTTTTCAACTCCAAATTCCTCTCACACTCCTTTTCAACTTCCGATTCCTCTCGCGCTCCTTTTCAGCTCCCGTTTCCTCTCGCACTCCTTTTCAACTCCCGATTCCTCTTGCGTTCCTTTTCAACTCCCGATTCCTCTCACGCTCCTTTTCAACTCCCGACACCTCTCGGGTTCCTTTTGAACCTCCGATTCCTCTCGCGCTCCTCTTCAACTCCCGATCACTCTCGCGCTCCTTTTCAACTCCCGATTTCTCTCGCACTTCTTTTCAACTCCCGATTCCTCTCGCACTCCTTTTCAACTCCAAATTCCTCTCGCGTTTCTTTAACTCGTGACTCTTCTCGTTCTCCTTTTCAACTCCCAACTCCTCTCGCGCTCCTTTTCAACTCCTGACTCCTCTCACGCTCCTTTTCAACTCCTGAATCCTCTCGCGTTCCTTTTCAAGTCTCGATTCCTCTCGCGCTCCTTTTCAACTCCCGTCTCCTCTCGTGCTCCTTTTCAACTCCCGATTCCTCTCACACTCCTTTTCGACTCCTGACTCTGCTCATGCTCCTTTTCAACTCCCGACTCCACTCGTGCTCCTTTTCAACTCCAAATTCCTCTCGCGCTCCTTTTCAACTCCAAATTCCTCTCACACTCCTTTTCAACTCCCAACTCCTCTCGTGCACCTTTTCAGCTCCCGTTTCCTCTCGCGCTCCTTTTCAACTCCCGATTCCTCTTGCGCTCCTTTTCAACTCCCGATTCCTCTCACGCTCTTTTTCAACTCCCGACTCCTCTCGGGTTCCTTTTGAACATTCGATTCCTCTTGCGCTCCTCTTCAACTCCCAATCACTCTCGCGCTCCTTTTCAACTCCAAACTCCTCTTGCGCTCCTTTTCAAATCCAAATTCCTCTCGCACTCCTTTTCAACTTCCGACTCCTCTCGTGCTCATTTTCAACTCCTGACTCCTCTCACGCTCCTTTTCAACTCCCGATTCCTCTCGCACTCCTTTTCAACTCCTGACTCCTCTCGCGCTCCTTTTAAACTCCCAACTCCTCTCACACTCCTTTTCAGCTCCCAACTCCTCTCGTGCTCCTTTTCAACTCCCGATTCCTCTCGCGGTCTGTTTCAACACCCGATTCCTCTCGCGCTCCTTTTCAATTCCAAACTCCTTTCACGCTCCTTTTCAACTCCCGACTCCTCTCGTGCTCCTTTTCAACTCCCGATTCCTCTGTCACTCATTTTCAACTCCCGACTCCTTTCACGCTCCTTTTCAACTCCCGATTCCTCTCACGCTCCTTTTCAACACTCGACTTCTCTCGCGTTCCTTTTCGACTCACAACTCCTCTCGCGCTCCTTTTCAACTCCCGATTTCTTTTGCGGTCCTTTTCAACTCCAAGATCCTCTCGCGCTCATTTTCAACTCCTGACTCCTTTTCAACTCCCAACTCCTCTCACACTCCTTTTCAACTCCCAGCTCCTCTCGCGCTCCTTTTCAACTCCCAATTCTTCTCGCGCTCCTTTTCAACTCCTGAATCCTCTCGCGCTCCATTTCAACCCCAATTCCTCTCGCGCTCCTTTTCAACTCCCGATTCCTCTCACGCTCCTTTTCAACTCTCGACTTCTCTCGCGCTCCTTTTCAACTCCCAACTCCTCTCACGCTCCTTTTCAACTCCCGATTCCTCTCACACTCCTTTTCAACTCGAAGATCCTCTCGCGCTCCTTTTCAACTCCTGACTCATCTTCAAATTCCAACTCCTCTCGCACTCCTATTCAACTCCCGATTACTCTCGCGCTCCTTTTCAACTCCCGATTCCTCTCGCGCTCCTTTTCAATTCCAAACTACTTTCACGCTCCTTATCAACTCCCGACTCCTCTCGTGCTCCATTTCAACTCCCGATTCCTCTGTCACTCATTTTCAACTCCCGACTCCTTTCACGCTCCTTTTCAACACCCGACTCCTCTCGCACTCCTTTTCAACTCCCGCTTCCTCTCTCAGTTCTTTTCAACTCCCAATTCCTCTCGCACTCCTTTTCAACTCCCAACACCTCTCGCGCTTCTTTTCAACTCGCGACTCCTCTCGTTCTCCTTTTCAACTCCCAACTCCTCTCGCGCTCCTTTTCAACTCCTGACTCCTCTCACGCTCCTTTTCAACTCCTGAATCCTCTAGCGCTCCTTTTCAACTCTCGACTCCTCTCGCGCTCCTTTTCAACTCCCGTCTCCTCTCGCGCTCCTTTTCAAATCCCGATTCCTCTCACGCTCCTTTTCGACTCCCGACTCTGCTCGTGCTTCTTTTCAACTCCCGACACCACTCCTGCTCCTTTTCAACTCCAAATTCCTCTCGCGCTCCTTTTCAAATCCAAATTCCTCTCGCACTCCTTTTCAACTCCCGACTCCTCTCGTGCTCATTTTCAACTCCTGACTCCTCTCGCGCTCCTTTTCAACACGCGACTCCTCTTGCACTCCTTTTCAACTCCCGATTCCTCTCGCAATCATTTTCAACTCCTGACTCCTCTCGCGCTCCTTTTAAACTCCCAACTCCTCTCACACTCCTTTTCAGCTCCCAACTCCTGTCGGGCTCCTTTTCAACTCCCGATTCCTTTCGCGGTCCGTTTCAACACCCGATTCCTCTCACGCTCCTTTTCAATTCCAAACTCCTTTCACGCTCCTTTTCACTCCCGACTCCTCTCTTGCTCCTTTTCAACTCCCGATTCCTCTGTCATTCATTTTCAACTCCCGACTACTTTCACGCTCCTTTTCAA
Source organism: Carcharodon carcharias (assembly GCF_017639515.1). Classification (NCBI taxonomy): domain Eukaryota; kingdom Metazoa; phylum Chordata; class Chondrichthyes; order Lamniformes; family Lamnidae; genus Carcharodon; species Carcharodon carcharias. Next base: position 47,826,121 of record NC_054469.1, read on the forward strand.
CTCCCAATTTCTCTCGCACTCCTTTTCAACTCTCGACTTCTCTCGCGCTCCTTTTCAACTCCCAACTCCTCTCGCGCTCCTTTTCAACTCCCGATTCCTCTCGCGCTCCTTTTCAACTCCTGACTCCTCTCGCTCTCCATTTCAACCCCAATTCCTCTCGCGCTCCTTTTCAACTCCTGATTCCTCTCATGCTCCTTTTCAACTCCCGACTCCTCTCGCGCTCCTTTTCAACTCCCAACTCCTCTCGCGCTCCTTTTCAACTCCAGATTCCTCTCGCGCTCCTTTTCAACTCTCGATTCCTCTCACACTCCTTTTCAAATCCCGACGCCTCTCGCGCTCCTTTGGAAACTCCGATTCCTCTCGCGCTCCTCTTCAACTCCCGATTCCTCTCGCGCTCCTTTTCAACTCCAAACTCCTCTCGCACTCCTTTTCAACTCCCGATTCCTCTCGCGCTGCTTTTCAACTGCCGATTCCTCTCACACTCTTTTTCAACTCCCGACTCCTCTCGCGCTCCTTTTCAACTCCCAACTCCTCTCGCGCTCCTTTTCAACTCCCAACTCCTCTCGCGCTCCTTTTCAACTCCAAACTCCTCTCACACTCCTTTTCAACTCCCAACTCCTCTCGCACTCCTTTTCAACTCCCGATTCCTCTCGCGCTCCTTTTCAACTCCCGATTCCTCTCGTGCTCCTTTTCAACTCCCGATTCCTCTAGTGCTCCTTTTCAACTTTCAACTCCTCTCGCACTCCTTTTCAACTCTCAACTCCTCTCGCGCTCCTTTTCAACTCCCAATACCTCTCACGCTCCTTTTCAATTCCTGATTCCTCTCACGCTCCTTTTCAACTCTCAACTTCTCTCGCGTTCCTTTTCGACTCCCAACACCTCTCGCGCTCCTTTTCAACTCACGATTCCTCTTGCGCTCCTTTTCAACTCCAAGATCCTCTCGCGCTCCTTTTCAACTCCCGATTCCTCTTGCGCTCCTTTTCAACTCCAAGGTCCTCTCACACTCCTTTTCAACTCCCGATTCCTCTCGCGCTGCTTTTCAACTCCCGACTCCTATCGTGCTCCTTTTCAACACCTGACTCCTCTCGTGCTCCTTTTCAACTCCTGGCTCCTCTCCCGCTCCTTTTCAACTCCCGTCTCCTCTCGCGCTCCTTTTCAACTTCCAGCTCCTCACGCGCTAATTTTCAACTCCCGATTCCTCTCACACTCCTTTTCAACTCCCGATTACTCTCGCGCTCCTTTTCAACTCCCGACTCCTTTCACGCTCCTTTTCAACTCCCAACTCCTCTTGCACTCCTATTCAACTCCTGATTCCTCTCGCACTCCTTTTCAACTCCCGATTCCTCTCGTGCTCCATTTCATCTCCCAACACCTCTCGCACTCCTTCTCAACTCCTGACTCCTCTCACGCTCCTTTTCAACTCCTGAATCCTCTCGCGTTCCTTTTCAAGTCTCGATTCCTCTCGCGCTCCTTTTCAACTCCCGTCTCCTCTCGCGCTCCTTTTCAACTCCCGATTCCTCTCACACTCCTTTTCGACTCCCGACTCTGCTCATGCTCCTTTTCAACTCCAAATTCCTCTCACGCTCCTTTTCAACTCCAAATTCCTCTCACACTCCTTTTCAACTTCCGACTCCTCTCGTGCTCCTTTTCAGCTCCCGTTTCCTCTCGCGCTCCTTTTCAACTCCCGATTTCTCTCTCACTTCTTTTCAACACCTGATTCCTCTCTCACTTCTTTTCAACTCCCGATTCCTCTCGCACTCCTTTTCAACTCCTGACTCCTCTCACGCTCCTTTTCAACTTCCAGCTCCTCTCGCGCTAATTTTCAACTCCCGATTCCTCTCACACTCCTTTTCAACTCCCGATTCCTCACGCGCTCCTTTTCAGCTCCCGTTTCCTCTCGCGCTCCTTTTCAACTCCCAACTCCTCTTGTACTCCTATTCAACTCCTGATTCCTCTCGCGCTCCTTTTCAACTCCCGATTCCTCTCGCGCTCCTTTTCAAATCCAAATTCCTATCGCACTCCTTTTCAACTCCCGACTCCTCTCGTGCTCATTTTCAACTCCTGACTCCTCTCGCGCTCCTTTTCAACACGCGACTCCTCTTGCACTCCTTTTCAACTCCCGATTCCTCTCGCAATCATTTTCAACTCCTGACTCCTCTCGCGCTCCTTTTAAACTCCCAACTCCTCTCACACTCCTTTTCAGCTCCCAACTCCTGTCGGGCTCCTTTTCAACTCCCGATTCCTTTCGCGGTCCGTTTCAACACCCGATTCCTCTCACGCTCCTTTTCAATTCCAAACTCCTTTCACGCTCCTTTTCACTCCCGACTCCTCTCTTGCTCCTTTTCAACTCCCGATTCCTCTGTCATTCATTTTCAACTCCCGACTACTTTCACGCTCCTTTTCAACTCCCAATTTCTCTCGCACTCCTTTTCAACTCTCGACTTCTCTCGCGCTCCTTTTCAACTCCCAACTCCTCTCGCGCTCCTTTTCAACTCCCGATTCCTCTCGCGCTCCTTTTCAACTCCTGACTCCTCTCGCTCTCCATTTCAACCCCAATTCCTCTCGCGCTCCTTTTCAACTCCTGATTCCTCTCATGCTCCTTTTCAACTCCCGACTCCTCTCGCGCTCCTTTTCAACTCCCAACTCCTCTCGCGCTCCTTTTCAACTCCAGATTCCTCTCGCGCTCCTTTTCAACTCTCGATTCCTCTCACACTCCTTTTCAAATCCCGACGCCTCTCGCGCTCCTTTGGAAACTCCGATTCCTCTCGCGCTCCTCTTCAACTCCCGATTCCTCTCGCGCTCCTTTTCAACTCCAAACTCCTCTCGCACTCCTTTTCAACTCCCGATTCCTCTCGCGCTGCTTTTCAACTGCCGATTCCTCTCACACTCTTTTTCAACTCCCGACTCCTCTCGCGCTCCTTTTCAACTCCCAACTCCTCTCGCGCTCCTTTTCAACTCCCAACTCCTCTCGCGCTCCTTTTCAACTCCAAACTCCTCTCACACTCCTTTTCAACTCCCAACTCCTCTCGCACTCCTTTTCAACTCCCGATTCCTCTCGCGCTCCTTTTCAACTCCCGATTCCTCTCGTGCTCCTTTTCAACTCCCGATTCCTCTAGTGCTCCTTTTCAACTTTCAACTCCTCTCGCACTCCTTTTCAACTCTCAACTCCTCTCGCGCTCCTTTTCAACTCCCAATACCTCTCACGCTCCTTTTCAATTCCTGATTCCTCTCACGCTCCTTTTCAACTCTCAACTTCTCTCGCGTTCCTTTTCGACTCCCAACACCTCTCGCGCTCCTTTTCAACTCCCGATTCCTCTTGCGCTCCTTTTCAACTCCAAGATCCTCTCGCGCTCCTTTTCAACTCCCGATTCCTCTTGCGCTCCTTTTCAACTCCAAGGTCCTCTCACACTCCTTTTCAACTCCCGATTCCTCTCGCGCTGCTTTTCAACTCCCGACTCCTATCGTGCTCCTTTTCAACACCTGACTCCTCTCGTGCTCCTTTTCAACTCCCGTCTCCTCTCGCGCTCCTTTTCAACTTCCAGCTCCTCACGCGCTAATTTTCAACTCCCGATTCCTCTCACACTCCTTTTCAACTCCCGATTACTCTCGCGCTCCTTTTCAACTCCCGACTCCTTTCACGCTCCTTTTCAACTCCCAACTCCTCTTGCACTCCTATTCAACTCCTGATTCCTCTCGCACTCCTTTTCAACTCCCGATTCCTCTCGTGCTCCATTTCATCTCCCAACACCTCTCGCACTCCTTCTCAATTCCAAATTCCTCTCGTTCTCCTTTTCAACTCCCAACTCCTCTCGCGCTCCTTTTCAACTCCTGACTCCTCTCACGCTCCTTTTCAACTCCTGAATCCTCTCGCGTTCCTTTTCAAGTCTCGATTCCTCTCGCGCTCCTTTTCAACTCCCGTCTCCTCTCGCGCTCCTTTTCAACTCCCGATTCCTCTCACACTCCTTTTCGACTCCCGACTCTGCTCATGCTCCTTTTCAACTCCAAATTCCTCTCACACTCCTTTTCAACTTCCGACTCCTCTCGTGCTCCTTTTCAGCTCCCGTTTCCTCTCGCGCTCCTTTTCAACTCCCGATTTCTCTCTCACTTCTTTTCAACACCTGATTCCTCTCTCACTTCTTTTCAACTCCCGATTCCTCTCGCACTCCTTTTCAACTCCTGACTCCTCTCACGCTCCTTTTCAACTTCCAGCTCCTCTCGCGCTAATTTTCAACTCCCGATTCCTCTCACACTCCTTTTCAACTCCCGATTACTCTCGCGCTCCTTTTCCGCTCCCGTTTCCTCTCGCGCTCCTTTTCAACTCCCAACTCCTCTTGTACTCCTATTCAACTCCTGATTCCTCTCGCGCTCCTTTTCAACTCCCGATTCCTCTCGCGCTCCTTTTCAAATCCAAATTCCTCTCGCACTCCTTTTCAACTCCCGACTCCTCTCGTGCTCATTTTCAACTCCTGACTCCTCTCGCGCTCCTTTTCAACACGCGACTCCTCTTGCACTCCTTTTCAACTCCCGATTCCTCTCGCAATCATTTTCAACTCCTGACTCCTCTCGCGCTCCTTTTAAACTCCCAACTCCTCTCACACTCCTTTTCAGCTCCCAACTCCTGTCGGGCTCCTTTTCAACTCCCGATTCCTTTCGCGGTCCGTTTCAACACCCGATTCCTCTCACGCTCCTTTTCAATTCCAAACTCCTTTCACGCTCCTTTTCACTCCCGACTCCTCTCTTGCTCCTTTTCAACTCCCGATTCCTCTGTCATTCATTTTCAACTCCCGACTACTTTCACGCTCCTTTTCAACTCCCAATTCCTCTCGCGCTCCTTTTCAACTCTCGACTTCTCTCGCGCTCCTTTTCAACTCCCAACTCCTCTCGCGCTCCTTTTCAACTCCCGATTCCTCTCGCGCTCCTTTTCAACTCCTGACTCCTCTCGCTCTCCATTTCAACCCCAATTCCTCTCGCGCTCCTTTTCAACTCCTGATTCCTCTCATGCTCCTTTTCAACTCCCGACTCCTCTCGCGCTCCTTTTCAACTCCCAACTCCTCTCACGCTCCTTTTCAACTCCAGATTCCTCTCGCGCTCCTTTTCAACTCTCGATTCCTCTCACGCTCCTTTTCAAATCCCGACGCCTCTCGCGCTCCTTTGGATACTCCGATTCGTCTCGCGCTCCTCTTCAACTCCCGATTCCTCTCGCGCTCCTTTTCAACTCCAAACTCCTCTCACACTCCTTTTCAACTCCCAACTCCTCTCGCACTCCTTTTCAACTCCCGATTCCTCTCGCGCTGCTTTTCAACTGCCGATTCCTCTCACACTCTTTTTCAACTCCCGACTCCTCTCGCGCTCCTTTTCAACTCCCAACTCCTCTCGCGCTCCTTTTCAACTCCCAACTCCTCTCGCACTCCTTTTCAACTCCCGATTCCTCTCGCGCTGCTTTTCAACTGCCGATTCCTCTCACACTCTTTTTCAACTCCCGACTCCTCTCGTGCTCCTTTTCAACTCCAAACTCCTCTCACACTCCTTTTCAACTCCCAACTCCTCTCGCACTCCTTTTCAACTCCCGATTCCTCTCGCGCTCCTTTTCAACTCCCGATTCCTCTCGTGCTCCTTTTCAACTCCCGATTCCTCTAGTGCTCCTTTTCAACTTTCAACTCCTCTCGCACTCCTTTTCAACTCTCAACTCCTCTCGCGCTCCTTTTCAACTCCCAATACCTCTCACGCTCCTTTTCAATTCCTGATTCCTCTCACGCTCCTTTTCAACTCTCAACTTCTCTCGCGTTCCTTTTCGACTCCCAACACCTCTCGCGCTCCTTTTCAACTCCCGATTCCTCTTGCGCTCCTTTTCAACTCCAAGATCCTCTCGCGCTCCTTTTCAACTCCCGATTCCTCTTGCGCTCCTTTTCAACTCCAAGATCCTCTCACACTCCTTTTCAACTCCCGATTCCTCTCGCGCTGCTTTTCAACTCCCGACTCCTATCGTGCTCCTTTTCAACTCCTGGCTCCTCTCGCGCTCCTTTTCAACTCCTGGCTCCTCTCGCGCTCCTTTTCAACTCCCGTCTCCTCTCGCGCTCCTTTTCAATTCCAAACTCCTTTCACGCTCCTTTTCACTCCCGACTCCTCTCTTGCTCCTTTTCAACTCCCGATTCCTCTGTCATTCATTTTCAACTCCCGACTACTTTCACGCTCCTTTTCAACTCCCAATTCCTCTCGCGCTCCTTTTCAACTCTCGACTTCTCTCGCGCTCCTTTTCAACTCCCAACTCCTCTCGCGCTCCTTTTCAACTCTCAACTCCTCTCGCGCTCCTTTTCAACTCCCAATACCTCTCACGCTCCTTTTCAATTCCTGATTCCTCTCACGCTCCTTTTCAACTCTCAACTTCTCTCGCGTTCCTTTTCGACTCCCAACACCTCTCGCGCTCCTTTTCAACTCCCGATTCCTCTTGCGCTCCTTTTCAACTCCAAGATCCTCTCGCGCTCCTTTTCAACACGCGACTCCTCTTGCACTCCTTTTCAACTCCCGATTCCTCTTGCAATCATTTTCAACTCCTGACTCCTCTCGCGCTCCTTTTAAACTCCCAACTCCTCTCACACTCCTTTTCAGCTCCCAACTCCTGTCGGGCTCCTTTTCAACTCCCGATTCCTTTCGCGGTCCGTTTCAACACCCGATTCCTCTCGCGCTCCTTTTCAATTCCAAACTCCTTTCACGCTCCTTTGAACTCCCGACTCCTCTCTTGCTCCTTTTCAACTCCCGATTCCTCTGTCATTCATTTTCAACTCCCGACTACTTTCACGCTCCTTTTCAACTCCCAATTTCTCTCGCACTCCTTTTCAACTCTCGACTTCTCTCGCGCTCCTTTTCAACTCCCAACTCCTCTCGTGCTCCTTTTCAACTCCCGATTCCTCTCGCGCTCCTTTTCAACTCCTGACTCCTCTCGCTCTCCATTTCAACCCCAATTCCTCTCGCGCTCCTTTTCAACTCCTGATTCCTCTCATGCTCCTTTTCAACTCCCGACTCCTCTCGCGCTCCTTTTCAACTCCCAACTCCTCTCGCGCTCCTTTTCAACTCCAGATTCCTCTCGCGCTCCTTTTCAACTCTCGATTCCTCTCACGCTCCTTTTCAAATCCCGACGCCTCTCGCGCTCCTTTGGAAACTCCGATTCCTCTCGCGCTCCTCTTCAACTCCCGATTCCTCTCGCGCTCCTTTTCAACTCCAAACTCCTCTCACACTCCTTTTCAACTCCCAACTCCTCTCGCACTCCTTTTCAACTCCCGATTCCTCTCGCGCTGCTTTTCAACTGCCGATTCCTCTCACACTCTTTTTCAACTCCCGACTCCTCTCGCGCTCCTTTTCAACTCCCAACTCCTCTCGCGCTCCTTTTCAACTCCCAACTCCTCTCGCACTCCTTTTCAACTCCCGATTCCTCTCGCGCTCCTTTTCAACTCCCGATTCCTCTCGTGCTCCTTTTCAACTCCCGATTCCTCTAGTGCTCCTTTTCAACTTTCAACTCCTCTCGCACTCCTTTTCAACTCTCAACTCCTCTCGCGCTCCTTTTCAACTCCCAATACCTCTCACGCTCCTTTTCAATTCCTGATTCCTCTCACGCTCCTTTTCAACTCTCAACTTCTCTCGCGTTCCTTTTCGACTCCCCACACCTCTCGCGCTCCTTTTCAACTCCCGATTCCTCTTGCGCTCCTTTTCAACTCCAAGATCCTCTCGCGCTCCTTTTCAACTCCCGATTCCTCTTGCGCTCCTTTTCAACTCCAAGGTCCTCTCACACTCCTTTTCAACTCCCGATTCCTCTCGCGCTGCTTTTCAACTCCCGACTCCTATCGTGCTCCTTTTCAACACCTGACTCCTCTCGTGCTCCTTTTCAACTCCTGGCTCCTCTCGCGCTCCTTTTCAACTCCCGTCTCCTCTCGCGCTCCTTTTCAACTTCCAGCTCCTCACGCGCTAATTTTCAACTCCCGATTCCTCTCACACTCCTTTTCAACTCCCGATTACTCTCGCGCTCCTTTTCAACTCCCGACTCCTTTCGCGCTCCTTTTCAACTCCCAACTCCTCTTGCACTCCTATTCAACTCCTGATTCCTCTCGCACTCCTTTTCAACTCCCGATTCCTCTCGTGCTCCATTTCATCTCCCAACACCTCTCGCACTCCTTCTCAATTCCAAATTCCTCTCGTTCTCCTTTTCAACTCTCAACTCCTCTCGCGCTCCTTTTCAACTCCTGACTCCTCTCACGCTCCTTTTCAACTCCTGAATCCTCTCGCGTTCCTTTTCAAGTCTCGATTCCTCTCGCGCTCCTTTTCAACTCCCGTCTCCTCTCGCGCTCCTTTTCAACTCCCGATTCCTCTCACACTCCTTTTCGACTCCCGACTCTGCTCATGCTCCTTGTCAACTCCAAATTCCTCTCACGCTCCTTTTCAACTCCAAATTCCTCTCACACTCCTTTTCAACTTCCGACTCCTCTCGTGCTCCTTTTCAGCTCCCGTTTCCTCTCGCACTCCTTTTCAACTCCCGATTTCTCTCTCACTTCTTTTCAACACCTGATTCCTCTCTCACTTCTTTTCAACTCCCGATTCCTCTCGCACTCCTTTTCAACTCCTGACTCCTCTCACGCTCCTTTTCAACTTCCAGCTCCTCTCGCGCTAATTTTCAACTCCCGATTCCTCTCACACTCCTTTTCAACTCCCGATTACTCTCGCGCTCCTTTTCAGCTCCCGTTTCCTCTCGCGCTCCTTTTCAACTCCCAACTCCTCTTGTACTCCTATTCAACTCCTGATTCCTCTCGCGCTCCTTTTCAACTCCCGATTCCTCTCGCGCTCCTTTTCAAATCCAAATTCCTCTCGCACTCCTTTTCAACTCCCGACTCCTCTCGTGCTCATTTTCAACTCCTGACTCCTCTCGCGCTCCTTTTCAACACGCGACTCCTCTTGCACTCCTTTTCAACTCCCGATTCCTCTCGCAATCATTTTCAACTCCTGACTCCTCTCGCGCTCCTTTTAAACTCCCAACTCCTCTCACACTCCTTTTCAGCTCCCAACTCCTGTCGGGCTCCTTTTCAACTCCCGATTCCTTTCGCGGTCCGTTTCAACACCCGATTCCTCTCATGCTCCTTTTCAATTCCAAACTCCTTTCACGCTCCTTTTCACTCCCGACTCCTCTCTTGCTCCTTTTCAACTCCCGATTCCTCTGTCATTCATTTTCAACTCCCGACTACTTTCACGCTCCTTTTCAACTCCCAATTCCTCTCGCGCTCCTTTTCAACTCTCGACTTCTCTCGCGCTCCTTTTCAACTCCCAACTCCTCTCGCGCTCCTTTTCAACTCCCGATTCCTCTCGCGCTCCTTTTCAACTCCGTGACTCCTCTCGCTCTCCATTTCAACCCCAATTCCTCTCGCGCTCCTTTTCAACTCCTGATTCCTCTCATGCTCCTTTTCAACTCCCGACTCCTCTCGCGCTCCTTTTCAACTCCCAACTCCTCTCGCGCTCCTTTTCAACTCCAGATTCCTCTCGCGCTCCTTTTCAACTCTCGAGTCCTCTCACGCTCCTTTTCAAATCCCGACGCCTCTCGCGCTCCTTTGGATACTCCGATTCCTCTCGCGCTCCTCTTCAACTCCCGATTCCTCTCGCGCTCCTTTTCAACTCCAAACTCCTCTCACACTCCTTTTCAACTCCCAACTCCTCTCGCACTCCTTTTCAACTCCCGATTCCTCTCGCGCTGCTTTTCAACTGCCGATTCCTCTCACACTCTTTTTCAACTCCCGACTCCTCTCGCGCTCCTTTTCAACTCCCAACTCCTCTCGCGCTCCTTTTCAACTCCCAACTCCTCTCGCACTCCTTTTCAACTCCCGATTCCTCTCGCGCTGCTTTTCAACTGCCGATTCCTCTCACACTCTTTTTCAACTCCCGACTCCTCTCGCGCTCCTTTTCAACTCCAAACTCCTCTCACACTCCTTTTCAACTCCCAACTCCTCTCGCACTCCTTTTCAACTCCCGATTCCTCTCGCGCTCCTTTTCAACTCCCGATTCCTCTCGTGCTCCTTTTCAACTCCCGATTCCTCTAGTGCTCCTTTTCAACTTTCAACTCCTCTCGCACTCCTTTTCAACTCTCAACTCCTCTCGCGCTCCTTTTCAACTCCCAATACCTCTCACGCTCCTTTTCAATTCCTGATTCCTCTCACGCTCCTTTTCAACTCTCAACTTCTCTCGCGTTCCTTTTCGACTCCCAACACCTCTCGCGCTCCTTTTCAACTCCCGATTCCTCTTGCGCTCCTTTTCAACTCCAAGATCCTCTCGCGCTCCTTTTCAACTCCCGATTCCTCTTGCGCTCCTTTTCAACTCCAAGATCCTCTCACACTCCTTTTCAACTCCCGATTCCTCTCGCGCTGCTTTTCAACTCCCGACTCCTATCGTGCTCCTTTTCAACTCCTGGCTCCTCTCGCGCTCCTTTTCAACTCCTGGCTCCTCTCGCGCTCCTTTTCAACTCCCGTCTCCTCTCGCGCTCCTTTTCAATTCCAAACTCCTTTCACGCTCCTTTTCACTCCCGACTCCTCTCTTGCTCCTTTTCAACTCCCGATTCCTCTGTCATTCATTTTCAACTCCCGACTACTTTCACGCTCCTTTTCAACTCCCAATTCCTCTCGCGCTCCTTTTCAACTCTCGACTTCTCTCGCGCTCCTTTTCAACTCCCAACTCCTCTCGCGCTCCTTTTCAACTCCCGATTCCTCTCGCGCTCCTTTTCAACTCCTGACTCCTCTCGCTCTCCATTTCAACCCCAATTCCTCTCGCGCTCCTTTTCAACTCCTGATTCCTCTCATGCTCCTTTTCAACTCCCGACTCCTCTCGCGCTCCTTTTCAACTCCCAACTCCTCTCGCGCTCCTTTTCAACTCCAGATTCCTCTCGCGCTCCTTTTCAACTCTCGATTCCTCTCACGCTCCTTTTCAAATCCCGACGCCTCTCGCGCTCCTTTGGAAACTCCGATTCCTCTCGCGCTCCTCTTCAACTCCCGATTCCTCTCGCGCTCCTTTTCAACTCCAAACTCCTCTCACACTCCTTTTCAACTCCCAACTCCTCTCGCACTCCTTTTCAACTCCCGATTCCTCTCGCGCTGCTTTTCAACTGCCGATTCCTCTCACACTCTTTTTCAACTCCCGACTCCTCTCGCGCTCCTTTTCAACTCCCAACTCCTCTCGCGCTCCTTTTCAACTCCCAACTCCTCTCGCGCTCCTTTTCAACTCCAAACTCCTCTTACACTCCTTTTCAACTCCCAACTCCTCTCGCACTCCTTTTCAACTCCCGATTCCTCTCGCGCTCCTTTTCAACTCCCGATTCCTCTCGTGCTCCTTTTCAACACCCGATTCCTCTAGTGCTCCTTTTCAACTTTCAACTCCTCTCGCACTCCTTTTCAACTCTCAACTCCTCTCGCGTTCCTTTTCGACTCCCAACACCTCTCGCGCTCCTTTTCAACTCCCGATTCCTCTCACACTCCTTTTCAACTCCCGTCTCCTCTCGCGCTCCTTTTCAACTCCCGATTCCTCTCACACTCCTTTTCGACTCCCGACTCTGCTCATGCTCCTTTTCAACTCCAAATTCCTCTCGCGCTCCTTTTCAACTCCAAATTCCTCTCACACTCCTTTTCAACTTCCGACTCCTCTCGTGCTCCTTTTCAGCTCCCGTTTCCTCTCGCACTCCTTTTCAACTCCCGATTTCTCTCGCACTTCTTTTCAACACCTGATTCCTCTCTCACTTCTTTTCAACTCCCGATTCCTCTCGCACTCCTTTTCAACTCCTGACTCCTCTCACGCTCCTTTTCAACTTCCAGCTCCTCTCGCGCTAATTTTCAACTCCCGATTCCTCTCACACTCCTTTTCAACTCCCGATTACTCTCGCGCTCCTTTTCAGCTCCCGTTTCCTCTCGCGCTCCTTTTCAACTCCCAACTCCTCTTGTACTCCTATTCAACTCCTGATTCCTCTCGCGCTCCTTTTCAACTCCCGATTCCTCTCGCGCTCCTTTTCAAATCCAAATTCCTCTCGCACTCCTTTTCAACTCCCGACTCCTCTCGTGCTCATTTTCAACTCCTGACTCCTCTCGCGCTCCTTTTCAACACGCGACTCCTCTTGCACTCCTTTTCAACTCCCGATTCCTCTCGCAATCATTTTCAACTCCTGACTCCTCTCGCGCTCCTTTTAAACTCCCAACTTTTCTCACACTCCTTTTCAGCTCCCAACTCCTGTCGGGCTCCTTTTCAACTCCCGATTCCTTTCGCGGTCCGTTTCAACACCCGATTCCTCTCACGCTCCTTTTCAATTCCAAACTCCTTTCACGCTCCTTTTCACTCCCGACTCCTCTCTTGCTCCTTTTCAACTCCCGATTCCTCTGTCATTCATTTTCAACTCCCGACTACTTTCACGCTCCTTTTCAACTCCCAATTCCTCTCGCGCTCCTTTTCAACTCTCGACTTCTCTCGCGCTCCTTTTCAACTCCCAACTCCTCTCGCGCTCCTTTTCAACTCCCGATTCCTCTCGCGCTCCTTTTCAACTCCTGACTCCTCTCGCTCTCCATTTCAACCCCAATTCCTCTCGCGCTCCTTTTCAACTCCTGATTCCTCTCATGCTCCTTTTCAACTCCCGACTCCTCTCGCGCTCCTTTTCAACTCCCAACTCCTCTCGCGCTCCTTTTCAACTCCAGATTCCTCTCGCGCTCCTTTTCAACTCTCGATTCCTCTCACGCTCCTTTTCAAATCCCGACGCCTCTCGCGCTCCTTTGGAAACTCCGATTCCTCTCGCGCTCCTCTTCAACTCCCGATTCCTCTCGCGCTCCTTTTCAACTCCAAACTCCTCTCACACTCCTTTTCAACTCCCAACTCCTCTCGCACTCCTTTTCAACTCCCGATTCCTCTCGCGCTGCTTTTCAACTGCCGATTCCTCTCACACTCTTTTTCAACTCCCGACTCCTCTCGCGCTCCTTTTCAACTCCCAACTCCTCTCGCGCTCCTTTTCAACTCCCAACTCCTCTCGCGCTCCTTTTCAACTCCAAACTCCTCTTACACTCCTTTTCAACTCCCAACTCCTCTCGCACTCCTTTTCAACTCCCGATTCCTCTCGCGCTCCTTTTCAACTCCCGATTCCTCTCGTGCTCCTTTTAAACTCCCGATTCCTCTAGTGCTCCTTTTCAACTTTCAACTCCTCTCACACTCCTTTTCAACTCCCAACTCCTCTCGCACTCCTTTTCAACTCCCGATTCCTCTCGCGCTGCTTTTCAACTGCCGATTCCTCTCACACTCTTTTTCAACTCCCGACTCCTCTCGCGCTCCTTTTCAACTCCCAACTCCTCTCGCGCTCCTTTTCAACTCCCAACTCCTCTCGCACTCCTTTTCAACTCCCGATTCCTCTCGCGCTGCTTTTCAACTGCCGATTCCTCTCACACTCTTTTTCAACTCCCGACTCCTCTCGCGCTCCTTTTCAACTCCAAACTCCTCTCACACTCCTTTTCAACTCCCAACTCCTCTCGCACTCCTTTTCAACTCCCGATTCCTCTCGCGCTCCTTTTCAACTCCCGATTCCTCTCGTGCTCCTTTTCAACTCCCGATTCCTCTAGTGCTCCTTTTCAACTTTCAACTCCTCTCGCACTCCTTTTCAACTCTCAACTCCTCTCGCGCTCCTTTTCAACTCCCAATACCTCTCACGCTCCTTTTCAATTCCTGATTCCTCTCACGCTCCTTTTCAACTCTCAACTTCTCTCGCGTTCCTTTTCGACTCCCAACACCTCTCGCGCTCCTTTTCAACTCCCGATTCCTCTTGCGCTCCTTTTCAACTCCAAGATCCTCTCGCGCTCCTTTTCAACTCCCGATTCCTCTTGCGCTCCTTTTCAACTCCAAGATCCTCTCACACTCCTTTTCAACTCCCGATTCCTCTCGCGCTGCTTTTCAACTCCCGACTCCTATCGTGCTCCTTTTCAACTCCTGGCTCCTCTCGCGCTCCTTTTCAACTCCTGGCTCCTCTCGCGCTCCTTTTCAACTCCCGTCTCCTCTCGCACTCCTTTTCAATTCCAAACTCCTTTCACGCTCCTTTTCACTCCCGACTCCTCTCTTGCTCCTTTTCAACTCCCGATTCCTCTGTCATTCATTTTCAACTCCCGACTACTTTCACGCTCCTTTTCAACTCCCAATTCCTCTCGCGCTCCTTTTCAACTCTCGACTTCTCCCGCGCTCCTTTTCAACTCCCAACTCCTCTCGCGCTCCTTTTCAACTCCCGATTCCTCTCGCGCTCCTTTTCAACTCCTGACTCCTCTCGCTCTCCATTTCAACCCCAATTCCTCTCGCGCTCCTTTTCAACTCCTGATTCCTCTCATGCTCCTTTTCAACTCCCGACTCCTCTCGCGCTCCTTTTCAACTCCCAACTCCTCTCGCGCTCCTTTTCAACTCCAGATTCCTCTCGCGCTCCTTTTCAACTCTCGATTCCTCTCACGCTCCTTTTCAAATCCCGACGCCTCTCGCGCTCCTTTGGAAACTCCGATTCCTCTCGCGCTCCTCTTCAACTCCCGATTCCTCTCGCGCTCCTTTTCAACTCCAAACTCCTCTCACACTCCTTTTCAACTCCCAACTCCTCTCGCACTCCTTTTCAACTCCCGATTCCTCTCGCGCTGCTTTTCAACTGCCGATTCCTCTCACACTCTTTTTCAACTCCCGACTCCTCTCGCGCTCCTTTTCAACTCCCAACTCCTCTCGCGCTCCTTTTCAACTCCCAACTCCTCTCGCGCTCCTTTTCAACTCCAAACTCCTCTTACACTCCTTTTCAACTCCCAACTCCTCTCGCACTCCTTTTCAACTCCCGATTCCTCTCGCGCTCCTTTTCAACTCCCGATTCCTCTCGTGCTCCTTTTCAACTCCCGATTCCTCTAGTGCTCCTTTTCAACTTTCAACTCCTCTCGCACTCCTTTTCAACTCTCAACTCCTCTCGCGTTCCTTTTCGACTCCCAACACCTCTCGCGCTCCTTTTCAACTCCCGATTCCTCTCACACTCCTTTTCAACTCCCGTCTCCTCTCGCGCTCCTTTTCAACTCCCGATTCCTCTCACACTCCTTTTCGACTCCCGACTCTGCTCATGCTCCTTTTCAACTCCAAATTCCTCTCGCGCTCCTTTTCAACTCCAAATTCCTCTCACACTCCTTTTCAACTTCCGACTCCTCTCGTGCTCCTTTTCAGCTCCCGTTTCCTCTCGCACTCCTTTTCAACTCCCGATTTCTCTCGCACTTCTTTTCAACACCTGATTCCTCTCTCACTTCTTTTCAACTCCCGATTCCTCTCGCACTCCTTTTCAACTCCTGACTCCTCTCACGCTCCTTTTCAACTTCCAGCTCCTCTCGCGCTAATTTTCAACTCCCGATTCCTCTCACACTCCTTTTCAACTCCCGATTACTCTCGCGCTCCTTTTCAGCTCCCGTTTCCTCTCGCGCTCCTTTTCAACTCCCAACTCCTCTTGTACTCCTATTCAACTCCTGATTCCTCTCGCGCTCCTTTTCAACTCCCGATTCCTCTCGCGCTCCTTTTCAAATCCAAATTCCTCTCGCACTCCTTTTCAACTCCCGACTCCTCTCGTGCTCATATTCAACTCCTGACTCCTCTCGCGCTCCTTTTCAACACGCGACTCCTCTTGCACTCCTTTTCAACTCCCGATTCCTCTCGCAATCATTTTCAACTCCTGACTCCTCTCGCGCTCCTTTTAAACTCCCAACTCCTCTCACACTCCTTTTCAGCTCCCAACTCCTGTCGGGCTCCTTTTCAACTCCCGATTCCTTTCGCGGTCCGTTTCAACACCCGATTCCTCTCGCGCTCCTTTTCAATTCCAAACTCCTTTCACGCTCCTTTTCACTCCCGACTCCTCTCTTGCTCCTTTTCAACTCCCGATTCCTCTGTCATTCATTTTCAACTCCCGACTACTTTCACGCTCCTTTTCAACTCCCAATTCCTCTCGCGCTCCTTTTCAACTCTCGACTTCTCTCGCGCTCCTTTTCAACTCCCAACTCCTCTCGCGCTCCTTTTCAACTCCCGATTCCTCTCGCGCTCCTTTTCAACTCCTGACTCCTCTCGCTCTCCATTTCAACCCCAATTCCTCTCGCGCTCCTTTTCAACTCCTGATTCCTCTCATGCTCCTTTTCAACTCCCGACTCCTCTCGCGCTCCTTTTCAACTCCCAACTCCTCTCGCGCTCCTTTTCAACTCCAGATTCCTCTCGCGCTCCTTTTCAACTCTCGATTCCTCTCACGCTCCTTTTCAAATCCCGACGCCTCTCGCGCTCCTTTGGAAACTCCGATTCCTCTCGCGCTCCTCTTCAACTCCCGATTCCTCTCGCGCTCCTTTTCAACTCCAAACTCCTCTCACACTCCTTTTCAACTCCCAACTCCTCTCGCACTCCTTTTCAACTCCCGATTCCTCTCGCGCTGCTTTTCAACTGCCGATTCCTCTCACACTCTTTTTCAACTCCCGACTCCTCTCGCGCTCCTTTTCAACTCCCAACTCCTCTCGCGCTCCTTTTCAACTCCCAACTCCTCTCGCGCTCCTTTTCAACTCCAAACTCCTCTCACACTCCTTTTCAACTCCCAACTCCTCTCGCACTCCTTTTCAACTCCCGATTCCTCTCGCGCTCCTTTTCAACTCCCGATTCCTCTCGTGCTCCTTTTCAACTCCCGATTCCTCTAGTGCTCCTTTTCAACTTTCAACTCCTCTCGCACTCCTTTTCAACTCTCAACTCCTCTCGCGCTCCTTTTCAACTCCCAATACCTCTCACGCTCCTTTTCAATTCCTGATTCCTCTCACGCTCCTTTTCAACTCTCAACTTCTCTCGCGTTCCTTTTCGACTCCCAACACCTCTCGCGCTCCTTTTCAACTCCCGATTCCTCTTGCGCTCCTTTTCAACTCCAAGATCCTCTCGCGCTCCTTTTCAACTCCCGATTCCTCTTGCGCTCCTTTTCAACTCCAAGATCCTCTCACACTCCTTTTCAACTCCCGATTCCTCTCGCGCTGCTTTTCAACTCCCGACTCCTATCGTGCTCCTTTTCAACTCCTGGCTCCTCTCGCGCTCCTTTTCAACTCCTGGCTCCTCTCGCGCTCCTTTTCAACTCCCGTCTCCTCTCGCGCTCCTTTTCAATTCCAAACTCCTTTCACGCTCCTTTGAACTCCCGACTCCTCTCTTGCTCCTTTTCAACTCCCGATTCCTCTGTCATTCATTTTCAACTCCCGACTACTTTCACGCTCCTTTTCAACTCCCCTCTCGCGCTCCTTTTCAACTCCCGATTCCTCTCGCGCTCCTTTTCAACTCCTGACTCCTCTCGCTCTCCATTTCAACCCCAATTCCTCTCGCGCTCCTTTTCAACTCCTGATTCCTCTCATGCTCCTTTTCAACTCCCGACTCCTCTCGCGCTCCTTTTCAACTCCCAACTCCTCTCGCGCTCCTTTTCAACTCCAGATTCCTCTCGCGCTCCTTTTCAACTCTCGATTCCTCTCACGCTCCTTTTCAAATCCCGACGCCTCTCGCGCTCCTTTGGAAACTCCGATTCCTCTCGCGCTCCTCTTCAACTCCCGATTCCTCTCGCGCTCCTTTTCAACTCCAAACTCCTCTCACACTCCTTTTCAACTCCCAACTCCTCTCGCACTCCTTTTCAACTCCCGATTCCTCTCGCGCTGCTTTTCAACTGCCGATTCCTCTCACACTCTTTTTCAACTCCCGACTCCTCTCGCGCTCCTTTTCAACTCCCAACTCCTCTCGCGCTCCTTTTCAACTCCCAACTCCTCTCGCGCTCCTTTTCAACTCCAAACTCCTCTCACACTCCTTTTCAACTCCCAACTCCTCTCGCACTCCTTTTCAACTCCCGATTCCTCTCGCGCTCCTTTTCAACTCCCGATTCCTCTCGTGCTCCTTTTCAACTCCCGATTCCTCTAGTGCTCCTTTTCAACTTTCAACTCCTCTCGCACTCCTTTTCAACTCTCAACTCCTCTCGCGCTCCTTTTCAACTCCCAATACCTCTCACGCTCCTTTTCAACTCCCGATTCCTCTCGTGCTCCTTTTCAACTCCCAATTCCTCTCGCGCTCCTTTTCAACTCTCGACTTCTCTCACGCTCCTTTTCAACTCCCAACTCCTCTCGCGCTCCTTTTCAACTCCCGATTCCTCTCGCGCTCCTTTTCATCTCCTGACTCCTCTCGCTCTCCATTTCAACCCCAATTCCTCTCGCGCTCCTTTTCAACTCCTGATTCCTCTCATGCTCCTTTTCAACTCCCGACTCCTCTCGCGCTCCTTTTCAACTCCCAACTCCTCTCGCGCTCCTTTTCAACTCCAGATTCCTCTCGCGCTCCTTTTCAACTCTCGATTCCTCTCACGCTCCTTTTCAAATCCCGACGCCTCTCGCGCTCCTTTGGAAACTCCGATTCCTCTCGCGCTCCTCTTCAACTCCCGATTCCTCTCGCGCTCCTTTTCAACTCCAAACTCCTCTCACACTCCTTTTCAACTCCCAACTCCTCTCGCACTCCTTTTCAACTCCCGATTCCTCTCGCGCTGCTTTTCAACTGCCGATTCCTCTCACACTCTTTTTCAACTCCCGACTCCTCTCGCGCTCCTTTTCAACTCCCAACTCCTCTCGCGCTCCTTTTCAACTCCAAACTCCTCTCACACTCCTTTTCAACTCCCAACTCCTCTCGCACTCCTTTTCAACTCCCGATTCCTCTCGCGCTCCTTTTCAACTCCCGATTCCTCTTGCGCTCCTTTTCAACTCCAAGATCCTCTCGCGCTCCTTTTCAACTCCCGATTCCACTTGCGCTCCTTTTCAACTCCAAGATCCTCTCACACTCCTTTTCAACTCCCGATTCCTCTCGCGCTGCTTTTCAACTCCCGACTCCTATCGTGCTCCTTTTCAACACCTGACTCCTCTCGTGCTCCTTTTCAACTCTCGACTTCTCTCGCGCTCCTTTTCAACTCCCAACTCCTCTCGCGCTCCTTTTCAACTCCCGATTCCTCTCGCGCTCCTTTTCAACTCCTGACTCCTCTCGCTCTCCATTTCAACCCCAATTCCTCTCGCGCTCCTTTTCAACTCCTGATTCCTCTCATGCTCCTTTTCAACTCCCGACTCCTCTCGCGCTCCTTTTCACCTCCCAACTCCTCTCGCGCTCCTTTTCAACTCCAGATTCCTCTCGCGCTCCTTTTCAACTCTCGATTCCTCTCACGCTCCTTTTCAAATCCCGACGCCACTCGCGCTCCTTTGGAAACTCCGATTCCTCTCGCGCTCCTCTTCAACTCCCGATTCCTCTCGCGCTCCTTTTCAACGCCAAACTCCTCTCACACTCCTTTTCAACTCCCAACTCCTCTCGCGCTCCTTTTCAACTCCCAACTCCTCTCGCGCTCCTTTTCAACTCCCGATTCCTCTCGCGCTCCTTTTCAACTCCCGATTCCTCTCGTGCTCCTTTTCAACTCCCGATTCCTCTAGTGCTCCTTTTCAACTTTCAACTCCTCTCGCACTCCTTTTCAACTCTCAACTCCTCTCGCGTTCCTTTTCGACTCCCAACACCTCTCGCGCTCCTTTTCAACTCCCGATTCCTCTTGCGTTCCTTTTCAACTCCAAGATCCTCTCGCGCTCCTTTTCAACTCCCGATTCCTCTTGCGCTCCTTTTCAACTCCAAGATCCTCTCACACTCCTTTTCAACTCCCGATTCCTCTCGCGCTGCTTTTCAACTCCCGACTCCTATCGTGCTCCTTTTCAACACCTGACTCCTCTCGTGCTCCTTTTCAACTCCTGGCTCCTCTCGCGCTCCTTTTCAACTCCCGTCTCCTCTCGCGCTCCTTTTCAACTTCCAGCTCCTCACGCGCTAATTTTCAACACCCGATTCCTCTCACACTCCTTTTCGACTCCCGACTCTGCTCATGCTCCTTTTCAACTCCAAATTCCTCTCGCGCTCCTTTTCAACTCCAAATTCCTCTCACACTCCTTTTCAACTCCTGATTCCTCTCGCGCTCCTTTTCAACTCCCGATTCCTCTCGCGCTCCTTTTCAAATCCAAATTCCTCTCGCACTCCTTTTCAACTCCCGACTCCTCTCGTGCTCATTTTCAACTCCTGACTCCTCTCGCGCTCCTTTTCAACACGCGACTCCTCTTGCACTCCTTTTCAACTCCCGATTCCTCTCGCAATCATTTTCAACTCCTGACTCCTCTCGCGCTCCTTTTAAACTCCCAACTCCTCTCACACTCCTTTTCAGCTCCCAACTCCTGTCGGGCTCCTTTTCAACTCCCGATTCCTTTCGCGGTCCGTTTCAACACCCGATTCCTCTCACGCTCCTTTTCAATTCCAAACTCCTTTCACGCTCCTTTTCACTCCCGACTCCTCTCTTGCTCCTTTTCAACTCCCGATTCCTCTGTCATTCATTTTCAATTCCCGACTACTTTCACGCTCCTTTTCAACTCCCGATTCCTCTCGTGCTCCTTTTCAACTCCCAATTCCTCTAGTGCTCCTTTTCAACTTTCAACTCCTCTCGCACTCCTTTTCAACTCTCAACTCCTCTCGCGCTCCTTTTCAACTCCCAATACCTCTCACGCTCCTTTTCAATTCCTGATTCCTCTCACGCTCCTTTTCAACTCTCAACTTCTCTCGCCTTCGTTTTCGACTCCCAACACCTCTCGCGCTCCTTTTCAACTCCCGATTCCTCTTGCGCTCCTTTTCAACTCCAAGATCCTCTCGCGCTCCTTTTCAACTCCCGATTCCTCTTGCGCTCCTTTTCAACTCCAAGATCCTCTCACACTCCTTTTCAACTCCCGATTCCTCTCGCGCTGCTTTTCAACTCCCGACTCCTATCGTGCTCCTTTTCAACACCTGACTCCTCTCGTGCTCCTTTTCAACTCCTGGCTCCTCTCGCGCTCCTTTTCAACTCCCGTCTCCTCTCGCGCTCCTTTTCAACTTCCAGCTCCTCACGCGCTAATTTTCAACACCCGATTCCTCTCACACTCCTTTTCAACTCCCGATTACTCTCGCGCTCCTTTTCAACTCTCAATTCCTCTCGCGCTCCTTTTCAACTCCCGTCTCCTCTCGCGCTCCTTTTCAACTCCCGATTCCTCTCACACTCCTTTTCGACTCCCGACTCTGCTCATGCTCCTTTTCAACTCCAAATTCCTCTCGCGCTCCTTTTCAACTCCAAATTCCTCTCACACTCCTTTTCAACTTCCGACTCCTCTCGTGCTCCTTTTCAGCTCCCGTTTCCTCTCGCGCTCCTTTTCAACTCCCGACTCCTCTCGTGCTCATTTTCAACTCCTGACTCCTCTCGCGCTCCTTTTCAACACGCGACTCCTCTTGCACTCCTTTTCAACTCCCGATTCCTCTCGCAATCATTTTCAACTCCTGACTCCTCTCGCGCTCCTTTTAAACTCCCAACTCCTCTCGTGCTCCTTTTCAACTCCCGATTCCTTTCGCGGTCCGTTTCAACACCCGATTCCTCTCACGCTCCTTTTCAATTCCAAACTCCTTTCACGCTCCTTTTCACTCCCGACTCCTCTCTTGCTCCTTTTCAACTCCCGATTCCTCTGTCATTCATTTTCAATTCCCGACTACTTTCACGCTCCTTTTCAACTCCCAATTCCTCTCGCGCTCCTTTTCAACTCTCGACTTCTCTCGCGCTCCTTTTCAACTCCCAACTCCTCTCGCGCTCCTTTTCAACTCCCGATTCCTCTCGCGCTCCTTTTCAACTCCTGACTCCTCTCGCTCTCCATTTCAACCCCAATTCCTCTCGCGCTCCTTTTCAACTCCTGATTCCTCTCATGCTCCTTTTCAACTCCCGATTCCTCTCGCGCTCCTTTTCAACTCCCAACTCCTCTCGCGCTCCTTTTCAACTCCAGATTCCTCTCGCGCTCCTTTTCAACTCTCGATTCCTCTCACGCTCCTTTTCAAATCCCGACGCCTCTCGCGCTCCTTTGGAAACTCCGATTCCTCTCGCGCTCCTCTTCAACTCCCGATTCCTCTCGCGCTCCTTTTCAACTCCAAACTCCTCTCACACTCCTTTTCAACTCCCAACTCCTCTCGCACTCCTTTTCAACTCCCGATTCCTCTCGCGCTGCTTTTCAACTGCCGATTCCTCTCACACTCTTTTTCAACTCCCGACTCCTCTCGCGCTCCTTTTCAACTCCCAACTCCTCTCGCGCTCCTTTTCAACTCCCAACTCCTCTCGCGCTCCTTTTCAACTCCAAACTCCTCTCACACTCCTTTTCAACTCCCAACTCCTCTCGCACTCCTTTTCAACTCCCGATTCCTCTCGCGCTCCTTTTCAACTCCCGATTCCTCTCGTGCTCCTTTTCAACTCCCGATTCCTCTAGTGCTCCTTTTCAACTTTCAACTCCTCTCGCACTCCTTTTCAACTCTCAACTCCTCTCGCGCTCCTTTTCAACTCCCAATACCTCTCACGCTCCTTTTCAATTCCTGATTCCTCTCACGCTCCTTTTCAACTCTCAACTTCTCTCGCGTTCCTTTTCGACTCCCAACACCTCTCGCGCTCCTTTTCAACTCCCGATTCCTCTTGCGCTCCTTTTCAACTCCAAGATCCTCTCGCGCTCCTTTTCAACTCCCGATTCCTCTTGCGCTCCTTTTCAACTCCAAGATCCTCTCACACTCCTTTTCAACTCCCGATTCCTCTCGCGCTGCTTTTCAACTCCCGACTCCTATCGTGCTCCTTTTCAACACCTGACTCCTCTCGTGCTCCTTTTCAACTCCTGGCTCCTCTCGCGCTCCTTTTCAACTCCCGTCTCCTCTCGCGCTCCTTTTCAATTCCAAACTCCTTTCATGCTCCTTTTCACTCCCGACTCCTCTCTTGCTCCTTTTCAACTCCCGATTCCTCTGTCATTCATTTTCAACTCCCGACTACTTTCACGCTCCTTTTCAACTCCCAATTCCTCTCGCGCTCCTTTTCAACTCTCGACTTCTCTCGCGCTCCTTTTCAACTCCCAACTCCTCTCGCGCTCCTTTTCAACTCCCGATTCCTCTCGCGCTCCTTTTCAACTCCTGACTCCTCTCGCTCTCCATTTCAACCCCAATTCCTCTCGCGCTCCTTTTCAACTCCTGATTCCTCTCATGCTCCTTTTCAACTCCCGACTCCTCTCGCGCTCCTTTTCACCTCCCAACTCCTCTCGCGCTCCTTTTCAACTCCAGATTCCTCTCGCGCTCCTTTTCAACTCTCGATTCCTCTCACGCTCCTTTTCAAATCCCGACGCCACTCGCGCTCCTTTGGAAACTCCGATTCCTCTCGCGCTCCTCTTCAACTCCCGATTCCTCTCGCGCTCCTTTTCAACTCCAAACTCCTCTCACACTCCTTTTCAACTCCCAACTCCTCTCGCGCTCCTTTTCAACTCCCAACTCCTCTCGCGCTCCTTTTCAACTCCAAACTCCTCTCACACTCCTTTTCAACTCCCAACTCCTCTCGCACTCCTTTTCAACTCCCGATTCCTCTCGCGCTCCTTTTCAACTCCCGATTCCTCTCGTGCTCCTTTTCAACTCCCGATTCCTCTAGTGCTCCTTTTCAACTTTCAACTCCTCTCGCACTCCTTTTCAACTCTCAACTCCTCTCGCGTTCCTTTTCGACTCCCAACACCTCTCGCGCTCCTTTTCAACTCCCGATTCCTCTTGCGTTCCTTTTCAACTCCAAGATCCTCTCGCGCTCCTTTTCAACTCCCGATTCCTCTTGCGCTCCTTTTCAACTCCAAGATCCTCTCACACTCCTTTTCAACTCCCGATTCCTCTCGCGCTGCTTTTCAACTCCCGACTCCTATCGTGCTCCTTTTCAACACCTGACTCCTCTCGTGCTCCTTTTCAACTCCTGGCTCCTCTCGCGCTCCTTTTCAACTCCCGTCTCCTCTCGCGCTCCTTTTCAACTTCCAGCTCCTCACGCGCTAATTTTCAACTCCCGATTCCTCTCACACTCCTTTTCAACTCCCGTCTCCTCTCGCGCTCCTTTTCAACTCCCGATTCCTCTCACACTCCTTTTCGACTCCCGACTCTGCTCATGCTCCTTTTCAACTCCAAATTCCTCTCGCGCTCCTTTTCAACTCCAAATTCCTCTCACACTCCTTTTCAACTTCCGACTCCTCTCGTGCTCCTTTTCAGCTCCCGTTTCCTCTCGCGCTCCTTTTCAACTCCCGATTCCTCTCGCGCTCCTTTTCAAATCCAAATTCCTCTCGCACTCCTTTTCAACTCCCGACTCCTCTCGTGCTCATTTTCAACTCCTGACTCCTCTCGCGCTCCTTTTCAACACGCGACTCCTCTTGCACTCCTTTTCAACTCCCGATTCCTCTCGCAATCATTTTCAACTCCTGACTCCTCTCGCGCTCCTTTTAAACTCCCAACTCCTCTCACACTCCTTTTCAGCTCCCAACTCCTGTCGGGCTCCTTTTCAACTCCCGATTCCTTTCGCGGTCCGTTTCAACACCCGATTCCTCTCACGCTCCTTTTCAATTCCAAACTCCTTTCACGCTCCTTTTCACTCCCGACTCCTCTCTTGCTCCTTTTCAACTCCCGATTCCTCTGTCATTCATTTTCAATTCCCGACTACTTTCACGCTCCTTTTCAACTCCCAATTCCTCTCGCGCTCCTTTTCAACTCTCGACTTCTCTCGCGCTCCTTTTCAACTCCCAACTCCTCTCGCGCTCCTTTTCAACTCCCGATTCCTCTCGCGCTCCTTTTCAACTCCTGACTCCTCTCGCTCTCCATTTCAACCCCAATTCCTCTCGCGCTCCTTTTCAACTCCTGATTCCTCTCATGCTCCTTTTCAACTCCCGACTCCTCTCGCGCTCCTTTTCAACTCCCAACTCCTCTCGCGCTCCTTTTCAACTCCAGATTCCTCTCGCGCTCCTTTTCAACTCTCGATTCCTCTCACGCTCCTTTTCAAATCCCGACGCCTCTCGCGCTCCTTTGGATACTCCGATTCCTCTCGCGCTCCTCTTCAACTCCTGATTCCTCTCGCGCTCCTTTTCAACTCCAAACTCCTCTCACACTCCTTTTCAACTCCCAACTCCTCTCGCACTCCTTTTCAACTCCCGATTCCTCTCGCGCTGCTTTTCAACTGCCGATTCCTCTCACACTCTTTTTCAACTCCCGACTCCTCTCGCGCTCCTTTTCAACTCCCAACTCCTCTCGCGCTCCTTTTCAACTCCCAACTCCTCTCGCACTCCTTTTCAACTCCCGATTCCTCTCGCGCTGCTTTTCAACTGCCGATTCCTCTCACACTCTTTTTCAACTCCCGACTCCTCTCGCGCTCCTTTTCAACTCCAAACTCCTCTCACACTCCTTTTCAACTCCCAACTCCTCTCGCACTCCTTTTCAACTCCCGATTCCTCTCGCGCTCCTTTTCAACTCCCGATTCCTCTCGTGCTCCTTTTCAACTCCCAATTCCTCTCGCGCTCCTTTTCAACTCTCGACTTCTCTCGCGCTCCTTTTCAACTCCCAACTCCTCTCGCGCTCCTTTTCAACTCCCGATTCCTCTCGCGCTCCTTTTCAACTCCTGACTCCTCTCGCTCTCCATTTCAACCCCAATTCCTCTCGCGCTCCTTTTCAACTCCCAACTCCTCTCGCGCTCCTTTTCAACTCCAGATTCCTCTCGCGCTCCTTTTCAACTCTCGATTCCTCTCACGCTCCTTTTCAAATCCCGACGCCTCTCGCGCTCCTTTGGAAACTCCGATTCCTCTCGCGCTCCTCTTCAACTCCCGATTCCTCTCGCGCTCCTTTTCAACTCCAAACTCCTCTCACACTCCTTTTCAACTCCCAACTCCTCTCGCACTCCTTTTCAACTCCCGATTCCTCTCGCGCTGCTTTTCAACTGCCGATTCCTCTCACACTCTTTTTCAACTCCCGACTCCTCTCGCGCTCCTTTTCAACTCCCAACTCCTCTCGCGCTCCTTTTCAACTCCCAACTCCTCTCGCGCTCCTTTTCAACTCCAAACTCCTCTCACACTCCTTTTCAACTCCCAACTCCTCTCGCACTCCTTTTCAACTCCCGATTCCTCTCGCGCTCCTTTTCAACTCCCGATTCCTCTCGTGCTCCTTTTCAACTCCCGATTCCTCTAGTGCTCCTTTTCAACTTTCAACTCCTCTCGCACTCCTTTTCAACTCTCAACTCCTCTCGCGCTCCTTTTCAACTCCCAATACCTCTCACGCTCCTTTTCAATTCCTGATTCCTCTCACGCTCCTTTTCAACTCTCAACTTCTCTCGCGTTCCTTTTCGACTCCCAACACCTCTCGCGCTCCTTTTCAACTCCCGATTCCTCTTGCGCTCCTTTTCAACTCCAAGATCCTCTCGCGCTCCTTTTCAACTCCCGATTCCTCTTGCGCTCCTTTTCAACTCCAAGATCCTCTCACACTCCTTTTCAACTCCCGATTCCTCTCGCGCTGCTTTTCAACTCCCGACTCCTATCGTGCTCCTTTTCAACACCTGACTCCTCTCGTGCTCCTTTTCAACTCCTGGCTCCTCTCGCGCTCCTTTTCAACTCCCGTCTCCTCTCGCGCTCCTTTTCAATTCCAAACTCCTTTCACGCTCCTTTTCACTCCCGACTCCTCTCTTGCTCCTTTTCAACTCCCGATTCCTCTGTCATTCATTTTCAACTCCCGACTACTTTCACGCTCCTTTTCAACTCCCAATTCCTCTCGCGCTCCTTTTCAACTCTCGACTTCTCTCGCGCTCCTTTTCAACTCCCAACTCCTCTCGCGCTCCTTTTCAACTCCCGATTCCTCTCGCGCTCCTTTTCAACTCCTGACTCCTCTCGCTCTCCATTTCAACCCCAATTCCTCTCGCGCTCCTTTTCAACTCCTGAATCCTCTCATGCTCCTTTTCAACTCCCGACTCCTCTCGCGCTCCTTTTCACCTCCCAACTCCTCTCGCGCTCCTTTTCAACTCCAGATTCCTCTCGCGCTCCTTTTCAACTCTCGATTCCTCTCACGCTCCTTTTCAAATCCCGACGCCACTCGCGCTCCTTTGGAAACTCCGATTCCTCTCGCGCTCCTCTTCAACTCCCGATTCCTCTCGCGCTCCTTTTCAACTCCAAACTCCTCTCACACTCCTTTTCAACTCCCAACTCCTCTCGCACTCCTTTTCAACTCCCGATTCCTCTCGCGCTCCTTTTCAACTCCCGATTCCTCTCGTGCTCCTTTTCAACTCCCGATTCCTCTAGTGCTCCTTTTCAACTTTCAACTCCTCTCGCACTCCTTTTCAACTCTCAACTCCTCTCGCGTTCCTTTTCGACTCCCAACACCTCTCGCGCTCCTTTTCAACTCCCGATTCCTCTTGCGTTCCTTTTCAACTCCAAGATCCTCTCGCGCTCCTTTTCAACTCCCGATTCCTCTTGCGCTCCTTTTCAACTCCAAGATCCTCTCACACTCCTTTTCAACTCCCGATTCCTCTCGCGCTGCTTTTCAACTCCCGACTCCTATCGTTCTCCTTTTCAACACCTGACTCCTCTCGTGCTCCTTTTCAACTCCTGGCTCCTCTCGCGCTCCTTTTCAACTCCCGTCTCCTCTCGCGCTCCTTTTCAACTTCCAGCTCCTCACGCGCTAATTTTCAACTCCCGATTCCTCTCACACTCCTTTTCAACTCCCGTCTCCTCTCGCGCTCCTTTTCAACTCCCGATTCCTCTCACACTCCTTTTCGACTCCCGACTCTGCTCATGCTCCTTTTCAACTCCAAATTCCTCTCGCGCTCCTTTTCAACTCCAAATTCCTCTCACACTCCTTTTCAACTTCCGACTCCTCTCGTGCTCCTTTTCAACTCCCGATTCCTCTCGCGCTCCTTTTCAAATCCAAATTCCTCTCACACTCCTTTTCAACTTCCGACTCCTCTCGTGCTCCTTTTCAGCTCCCGTTTCCTCTCGCGCTCCTTTTCAACTCCCGATTCCTCTCGCGCTCCTTTTCAAATCCAAATTCCTCTCGCACTCCTTTTCAACTCCCGACTCCTCTCGTGCTCATTTTCAACTCCTGACTCCTCTCGCGCTCCTTTTCAACACGCGACTCCTCTTGCACTCCTTTTCAACTCCCGATTCCTCTCGCAATCATTTTCAACTCCTGACTCCTCTCGCGCTCCTTTTAAACTCCCAACTCCTCTCACACTCCTTTTCAGCTCCCAACTCCTGTCGGGCTCCTTTTCAACTCCCGATTCCTTTCGCGGTCCGTTTCAACACCCGATTCCTCTCACGCTCCTTTTCAATTCCAAACTCCTTTCACGCTCCTTTTCACTCCCGACTCCTCTCTTGCTCCTTTTCAACTCCCGATTCCTCTGTCATTCATTTTCAATTCCCGACTACTTTCACGCTCCTTTTCAACTCCCAATTCCTCTCGCGCTCCTTTTCAACTCTCGACTTCTCTCGCGCTCCTTTTCAACTCCCAACTCCTCTCGCGCTCCTTTTCAACTCCCGATTCCTCTCGCGCTCCTTTTCAACTCCTGACTCCTCTCGCTCTCCATTTCAACCCCAATTCCTCTCACGCTCCTTTTCAACTCCTGATTCCTCTCATGCTCCTTTTCAACTCCCGACTCCTCTCGCGCTCCTTTTCAACTCCCAACTCCTCTCGCGCTCCTTTTCAACTCCAGATTCCTCTCGCGCTCCTTTTCAACTCTCGATTCCTCTCACGCTCCTTTTCAAATCCCGACGCCTCTCGCGCTCCTTTGGATACTCCGATTCCTCTCGCGCTCCTCTTCAACTCCCGATTCCTCTCGCGCTCCTTTTCAACTCCAAACTCCTCTCACACTCCTTTTCAACTCCCAACTCCTCTCGCACTCCTTTTCAACTCCCGATTCCTCTCGCGCTGCTTTTCAACTGCCGATTCCTCTCACACTCTTTTTCAACTCCCGACTCCTCTCGCGCTCCTTTTCAACTCCCAACTCCTCTCGCGCTCCTTTTCAACTCCCAACTCCTCTCGCAGTCCTTTTCAACTCCCGATTCCTCTCGCGCTGCTTTTCAACTGCCGATTCCTCTCACACTCTTTTTCAACTCCCGACTCCTCTCGCGCTCCTTTTCAACTCCAAACTCCTCTCACACTCCTTTTCAACTCCCAACTCCTCTCGCACTCCTTTTCAACTCCCGATTCCTCTCGCGCTCCTTTTCAACTCCCGATTCCTCTCGTGCTCCTTTTCAACTCCCAATTCCTCTCGCGCTCCTTTTCAACTCTCGACTTCTCTCGCGCTCCTTTTCAACTCCCAACTCCTCTCGCGCTCCTTTTCAACTCCCGATTCCTCTCGCGCTCCTTTTCAACTCCTGACTCCTCTCGCTCTCCATTTCAACCCCAATTCCTCTCGCGCTCCTTTTCAACTCCCAACTCCTCTCGCGCTCCTTTTCAACTCCAGATTCCTCTCGCGCTCCTTTTCAACTCTCGATTCCTCTCACGCTCCTTTTCAAATCCCGACGCCTCTCGCGCTCCTTTGGAAACTCCGATTCCTCTCGCGCTCCTCTTCAACTCCCGATTCCTCTCGCGCTCCTTTTCAACTCCAAACTCCTCTCACACTCCTTTTCAACTCCCAACTCCTCTCGCACTCCTTTTCAACTCCCGATTCCTCTCGCGCTGCTTTTCAACTGCCGATTCCTCTCACACTCTTTTTCAACTCCCAACTCCTCTCGCGCTCCTTTTCAACTCCCAACTCCTCTCGCGCTCCTTTTCAACTCCCAACTCCTCTCGCGCTCCTTTTCAACTCCAAACTCCTCTCACACTCCTTTTCAACTCCCAACTCCTCTCGCACTCCTTTTCAACTCCCGATTCCTCTCGCGCTCCTTTTCAACTCCCGATTCCTCTCGTGCTCCTTTTCAACTCCCGATTCCTCTAGTGCTCCTTTTCAACTTTCAACTCCTCTCGCACTCCTTTTCAACTCTCAACTCCTCTCGCGCTCCTTTTCAACTCCCAATACCTCTCACGCTCCTTTTCAATTCCTGATTCCTCTCACGCTCCTTTTCAACTCTCAACTTCTCTCGCGTTCCTTTTCGACTCCCAACACCTCTCGCGCTCCTTTTCAACTCCCGATTCCTCTTGCGCTCCTTTTCAACTCCAAGATCCTCTCGCGCTCCTTTTCAACTCCCGATTCCTCTTGCGCTCCTTTTCAACTCCAAGATCCTCTCACACTCCTTTTCAACTCCCGATTCCTCTCGCGCTGCTTTTCAACTCCCGACTCCTATCGTGCTCCTTTTCAACACCTGACTCCTCTCGTGCTCCTTTTCAACTCCTGGCTCCTCTCGCGCTCCTTTTCAACTCCCGTCTCCTCTCGCGCTCCTTTTCAATTCCAAACTCCTTTCATGCTCCTTTTCACTCCCGACTCCTCTCTTGCTCCTTTTCAACTCCCGATTCCTCTGTCATTCATTTTCAACTCCCGACTACTTTCACGCTCCTTTTCAACTCCCAATTCCTCTCGCGCTCCTTTTCAACTCTCGACTTCTCTCGCGCTCCTTTTCAACTCCCAACTCCTCTCGCGCTCCTTTTCAACTCCCGATTCCTCTCGCGCTCCTTTTCAACTCCTGACTCCTCTCGCTCTCCATTTCAACCCCAATTCCTCTCGCGCTCCTTTTCAACTCCTGATTCCTCTCATGCTCCTTTTCAACTCCCGACTCCTCTCGCGCTCCTTTTCACCTCCCAACTCCTCTCGCGCTCCTTTTCAACTCCAGATTCCTCTCGCGCTCCTTTTCAACTCTCGATTCCTCTCACGCTCCTTTTCAAATCCCGACGCCACTCGCGCTCCTTTGGAAACTCCGATTCCTCTCGCGCTCCTCTTCAACTCCCGATTCCTCTCGCGCTCCTTTTCAACTCCAAACTCCTCTCACACTCCTTTTCAACTCCCAACTCCTCTCGCGCTCCTTTTCAACTCCCAACTCCTCTCGCGCTCCTTTTCAACTCCAAACTCCTCTCACACTCCTTTTCAACTCCCAACTCCTCTCGCACTCCTTTTCAACTCCCGATTCCTCTCGCGCTCCTTTTCAACTCCCGATTCCTCTCGTGCTCCTTTTCAACTCCCGATTCCTCTAGTGCTCCTTTTCAACTTTCAACTCCTCTCGCACTCCTTTTCAACTCTCAACTCCTCTCGCGCTCCTTTTCAACTCCCAATACCTCTCACGCTCCTTTTCAATTCCTGATTCCTCTCACGCTCCTTTTCAACTCTCAACTTCTCTCGCGTTCCTTTTCGACTCCCAACACCTCTCGCGCTCCTTTTCAACTCCCGATTCCTCTTGCGCTCCTTTTCAACTCCAAGATCCTCTCGCGCTCCTTTTCAACTCCCGATTCCTCTTGCGCTCCTTTTCAACTCCAAGATCCTCTCACACTCCTTTTCAACTCCCGATTCCTCTCGCGCTGCTTTTCAACTCCCGACTCCTATCGTGCTCCTTTTCAACACCTGACTCCTCTCGTGCTCCTTTTCAACTCCTGGCTCCTCTCTTGCTCCTTTTCAACTCCCGATTCCTCTGTCATTCATTTTCAACTCCCGACTACTTTCACGCTCCTTTTCAACTCCCAATTCCTCTCGCGCTCCTTTTCAACTCTCGACTTCTCTCGCGCTCCTTTGCAACTCCCAACTCCTCTCGCGCTCCTTTTCAACTCCCGATTCCTCTCGCGCTCCTTTTCAACTCCTGACTCCTCTCGCTCTCCATTTCAACCCCAATTCCTCTCGCGCTCCTTTTCAACTCCTGATTCCTCTCATGCTCCTTTTCAACTCCCGACTCCTCTCGCGCTCCTTTTCACCTCCCAACTCCTCTCGCGCTCCTTTTCAACTCCAGATTCCTCTCGCGCTCCTTTTCAACTCTCGATTCCTCTCACGCTCCTTTTCAAATCCCGACGCCACTCGCGCTCCTTTGGAAACTCCGATTCCTCTCGCGCTCCTCTTCAACTCCCGATTCCTCTCGCGCTCCTTTTCAACTCCAAACTCCTCTCACACTCCTTTTCAACTCCCAACTCCTCTCGCGCTCCTTTTCAACTCCCAACTCCTCTCGCGCTCCTTTTCAACTCCAAACTCCTCTCACACTCCTTTTCAACTCCCAACTCCTCTCGCACTCCTTTTCAACTCCCGATTCCTCTCGCGCTCCTTTTCAACTCCCGATTCCTCTCGTGCTCCTTTTCAACTCCCGATTCCTCTAGTGCTCCTTTTCAACTTTCAACTCCTCTCGCACTCCTTTTCAACTCTCAACTCCTCTCGCGTTCCTTTTCGACTCCCAACACCTCTCGCGCTCCTTTTCAACTCCCGATTCCTCTTGCGCTCCTTTTCAACTCCAAGATCCTCTCGCGCTCCTTTTCAACTCCCGATTCCTCTTGCGCTCCTTTTCAACTCCAAGATCCTCTCGCGCTCCTTTTCAACTCCCGATTCCTCTTGCGCTCCTTTTCAACTCCAAGATCCTCTCACACTCCTTTTCAACTCCCGATTCCTCTCGCGCTGCTTTTCAACTCCCGACTCCTATCGTGCTCCTTTTCAACACCTGACTCCTCTCGTGCTCCTTTTCAACTCCTGGCTCCTCTCGCGCTCCTTTTCAACTCCCGTCTCCTCTCGCGCTCCTTTTCAACTTCCAGCTCCTCACGCGCTAATTTTCAACTCCCGATTCCTCTCACACTCCTTTTCAACTCCCGTCTCCTCTCACACTCCTTTTCAACTCCCGTCTCCTCTCACACTCCTTTTCGACTCCCGACTCCACTCGTGCTCCTTTTCAACTCCAAATTCCTCTCGCGCTCCTTTTCAACTCCAAATTCCTCTCACACTCCTTTTCAACTTCCGACTCCTCTCGTGCTCCTTTTCAGCTCCCGTTTCCTCTCGCGCTCCTTTTCAACTCCCGATTCCTC
This sequence comes from Carcharodon carcharias, assembly GCF_017639515.1. Lineage (NCBI taxonomy): Eukaryota > Metazoa > Chordata > Chondrichthyes > Lamniformes > Lamnidae > Carcharodon > Carcharodon carcharias. Next base: position 47,858,920 of record NC_054469.1, read on the forward strand.
TCGCGCTCCTTTTCAAATCCAAATTCCTCTCGCACTCCTTTTCAACTCCCGACTCCTCTCGTGCTCATTTTCAACTCCTGACTCCTCTCGCGCTCCTTTTCAACACGCGACTCCTCTTGCACTCCTTTTCAACTCCCGATTCCTCTCGCACTCCTTTTCAACTCCTGACTCCTCTCGCGCTCCTTTTAAACTCCCAACTCCTCTCACACTCCTTTTCAGCTCCCAACTCCTGTCGGGCTCCTTTTCAACTCCCGATTCCTTTCGCGGTCCGTTTCAGCACCCGATTCCTCTCACGCTCCTTTTCAATTCCAAACTCCTTTCACGCTCCTTTTCACTCCCGACTCCTCTCTTGCTCCTTTTCAACTCCCGATTCCTCTGTCATTCATTTTCAACTCCCGACTACTTTCACGCTCCTTTTCAACTCCCAATTCCTCTCGCGCTCCTTTTCAACTCTCGACTTCTCTCGCGCTCCTTTTCAACTCCCAACTCCTCTCGCGCTCCTTTTCAACTCCCGATTCCTCTCGCGCTCCTTTTCAACTCCTGACTCCTCTCGCTCTCCATTTCAACCCCAATTCCTCTCGCGCTCCTTTTCAACTCCTGATTCCTCTCATGCTCCTTTTCAACTCCCGACTCCTCTCGCGCTCCTTTTCAACTCCCAACTCCTCTCGCGCTCCTTTTCAACTCCAGATTCCTCTCGCGCTCCTTTTCAACTCTCGATTCCTCTCACGCTCCTTTTCAAATCCCCGACGCCTCTCGCGCTCCTTTGGATACTCCGATTCCTCTCGCGCTCCTCTTCAACTCCCGATTCCTCTCGCGCTCCTTTTCAACTCCAAACTCCTCTCACACTCCTTTTCAACTCCCAACTCCTCTCGCACTCCTTTTCAACTCCCGATTCCTCTCGCGCTGCTTTTCAACTGCCGATTCCTCTCACACTCTTTTTCAACTCCCGACTCCTCTCGCGCTCCTTTTCAACTCCCAACTCCTCTCGCGCTCCTTTTCAACTCCCAACTCCTCTCGCACTCCTTTTCAACTCCCGATTCCTCTCGCGCTGCTTTTCAACTGCCGATTCCTCTCACACTCTTTTTCAACTCCCGACTCCTCTCGCGCTCCTTTTCAACTCCAAACTCCTCTCACACTCCTTTTCAACTCCCAACTCCTCTCGCACTCCTTTTCAACTCCCGATTCCTCTCGCGCTCCTTTTCAACTCCCGATTCCTCTCGTGCTCCTTTTCAACTCCCAATTCCTCTCGCGCTCCTTTTCAACTCTCGACTTCTCTCGCGCTCCTTTTCAACTCCCAACTCCTCTCGCGCTCCTTTTCAACTCCCGATTCCTCTCGCGCTCCTTTTCAACTCCTGACTCCTCTCGCTCTCCATTTCAACCCCAATTCCTCTCGCGCTCCTTTTCAACTCCTGATTCCTCTCATGCTCCTTTTCAACTCCCGACTCCTCTCGCGCTCCTTTTCAACTCCCAACTCCTCTCGCGCTCCTTTTCAACTCCAGATTCCTCTCGCGCTCCTTTTCAACTCTCGATTCCTCTCACGCTCCTTTTCAAAAAGCGACGCCTCTCGCGCTCCTTTGGAAACTCCGATTCCTCTCGCGCTCCTCTTCAACTCCCGATTCCTCTCGCGCTCCTTTTCAACTCCAAACTCCTCTCACACTCCTTTTCAACTCCCAACTCCTCTCGCACTCCTTTTCAACTCCCGATTCCTCTCGCGCTGCTTTTCAACTGCCGATTCCTCTCACACTCTTTTTCAACTCCCGACTCCTCTCGCGCTCCTTTTCAACTCCCAACTCCTCTCGCGCTCCTTTTCAACTCCCAACTCCTCTCGCGCTCCTTTTCAACTCCAAACTCCTCTCACACTCCTTTTCAACTCCCAACTCCTCTCGCACTCCTTTTCAACTCCCGATTCCTCTCGCGCTCCTTTTCAACTCCCGATTCCTCTCGTGCTCCTTTTCAACTCCCGATTCCTCTAGTGCTCCTTTTCAACTTTCAACTCCTCTCGCACTCCTTTTCAACTCTCAACTCCTCTCGCGCTCCTTTTCAACTCCCAATACCTCTCACGCTCCTTTTCAATTCCTGATTCCTCTCACGCTCCTTTTCAACTCTCAACTTCTCTCGCGTTCCTTTTCGACTCCCAACACCTCTCGCGCTCCTTTTCAACTCCCGATTCCTCTTGCGCTCCTTTTCAACTCCAAGATCCTCTCGCGCTCCTTTTCAACTCCCGATTCCTCTTGCGCTCCTTTTCAACTCCAAGATCCTCTCACACTCCTTTTCAACTCCCGATTCCTCTCGCGCTGCTTTTCAACTCCCGACTCCTATCGTGCTCCTTTTCAACACCTGACTCCTCTCGTGCTCCTTTTCAACTCCTGGCTCCTCTCGCGCTCCTTTTCAACTCCCGTCTCCTCTCGCGCTCCTTTTCAATTCCAAACTCCTTTCATGCTCCTTTTCACTCCCGACTCCTCTCTTGCTCCTTTTCAACTCCCGATTCCTCTGTCATTCATTTTCAACTCCCGACTACTTTCACGCTCCTTTTCAACTCCCAATTCCTCTCGCGCTCCTTTTCAACTCTCGACTTCTCTCGCGCTCCTTTTCAACTCCCAACTCCTCTCGCGCTCCTCTTCAACTCCCGATTCCTCTCGCGCTCCTTTTCAACTCCAAACTCCTCTCACACTCCTTTTCAACTCCCAACTCCTCTCGCACTCCTTTTCAACTCCCGATTCCTCTCGCGCTCCTTTTCAACTCCAAACTCCTCTCACACTCCTTTTCAACTCCCAACTCCTCTCGCACTCCTTTTCAACTCCCGATTCCTCTCGCGCTCCTTTTCAACTCCCGATTCCTCTCGTGCTCCTTTTCAACTCCCGATTCCTCTAGTGCTCCTTTTCAACTTTCAACTCCTCTCGCACTCCTTTTCAACTCTCAACTCCTCTCGCGTTCCTTTTCGACTCCCAACACCTCTCGCGCTCCTTTTCAACTCCCGATTCCTCTTGCGTTCCTTTTCAACTCCAAGATCCTCTCGCGCTCCTTTTCAACTCCCGATTCCTCTTGCGCTCCTTTTCAACTCCAAGATCCTCTCACACTCCTTTTCAACTCCCGATTCCTCTCGCGCTGCTTTTCAACTCCCGACTCCTATCGTGCTCCTTTTCAACACCTGACTCCTCTCGTGCTCCTTTTCAACTCCTGGCTCCTCTCGCGCTCCTTTTCAACTCCCGTCTCCTCTCGCGCTCCTTTTCAACTTCCAGCTCCTCACGCGCTAATTTTCAACTCCCGATTCCTCTCACACTCCTTTTCAACTCCCGTCTCCTCTCGCGCTCCTTTTCAACTCCCGATTCCTCTCACACTCCTTTTCGACTCCCGACTCTGCTCATGCTCCTTTTCAACTCCAAATTCCTCTCGCGCTCCTTTTCAACTCCAAATTCCTCTCACACTCCTTTTCAACTTCCGACTCCTCTCGTGCTCCTTTTCAGCTCCCGTTTCCTCTCGCGCTCCTTTTCAACTCCCGATTCCTCTCGCGCTCCTTTTCAAATCCAAATTCCTCTCGCACTCCTTTTCAACTCCCGACTCCTCTCGTGCTCATTTTCAACTCCTGACTCCTCTCGCGCTCCTTTTCAACACGCGACTCCTCTTGCACTCCTTTTCAACTCCCGATTCCTCTCGCAATCATTTTCAACTCCTGACTCCTCTCGCGCTCCTTTTAAACTCCCAACTCCTCTCACACTCCTTTTCAGCTCCCAACTCCTGTCGGGCTCCTTTTCAACTCCCGATTCCTTTCGCGGTCCGTTTCAACACCCGATTCCTCTCACGCTCCTTTTCAATTCCAAACTCCTTTCACGCTCCTTTTCACTCCCGACTCCTCTCTTGCTCCTTTTCAACTCCCGATTCCTCTGTCATTCATTTTCAATTCCCGACTACTTTCACGCTCCTTTTCAACTCCCAATTCCTCTCGCGCTCCTTTTCAACTCTCGACTTCTCTCGCGCTCCTTTTCAACTCCCAACTCCTCTCGCGCTCCTTTTCAACTCCTGACTCCTCTCGCTCTCCATTTCAACCCCAATTCCTCTCGCGCTCCTTTTCAACTCCTGATTCCTCTCATGCTCCTTTTCAACTCCCGACTCCTCTCGCGCTCCTTTTCAACTCCCAACCCCTCTCGCGCTCCTTTTCAACTCCAGATTCCTCTCGCGCTCCTTTTCAACTCTCGATTCCTCTCACTCTCCTTTTCAAATCCCGACGCCTCTCGCGCTCCTTTGGATACTCCGATTCCTCTCGCGCTCCTCTTCAACTCCCGATTCCTCTCGCGCTCCTTTTCAACTCCAAACTCCTCTCACACTCCTTTTCAACTCCCAACTCCTCTCGCACTCCTTTTCAACTCCCGATTCCTCTCGCGCTGCTTTTCAACTGCCGATTCCTCTCACACTCTTTTTCAACTCCCGACTCCTCTCGCGCTCCTTTTCAACTCCCAACTCCTCTCGCGCTCCTTTTCAACTCCCAACTCCTCTCGCACTCCTTTTCAACTCCCGATTCCTCTCGCGCTGCTTTTCAACTGCCGATTCCTCTCACACGCTTTTTCAACTCCCGACTCCTCTCGCGCTCCTTTTCAACTCCAAACTCCTCTCACACTCCTTTTCAACTCCCAACTCCTCTCGCACTCCTTTTCAACTCCCGATTCCTCTCGCGCTCCTTTTCAACTCCCGATTCCTTTCGTGCTCCTTTTCAACTCCCAATTCCTCTCGCGCTCCTTTTCAACTCTCGACTTCTCTCGCGCTCCTTTTCAACTCCCAACTCCTCTCGCGCTCCTTTTCAACTCCCGATTCCTCTCGCGCTCCTTTTCAACTCCTGACTCCTCTCGCTCTCCATTTCAACCCCAATTCCTCTCGCACTCCTTTTCAACTCCCAACTCCTCTCGCGCTCCTTTTCAACTCCAGATTCCTCTCGCGCTCCTTTTCAACTCTCGATTCCTCTCACGCTCCTTTTCAAATCCCGACGCCTCTCGCGCTCCTTTGGAAACTCCGATTCCTCTCGCGCTCCTCTTCAACTCCCGATTCCTCTCGCGCTCCTTTTCAACTCCAAACTCCTCTCACACTCCTTTTCAACTCCCAACTCCTCTCGCACTCCTTTTCAACTCCCGATTCCTCTCGCGCTGCTTTTCAACTGCCGATTCCTCTCACACTCTTTTTCAACTCCCGACTCCTCTCGCGCTCCTTTTCAACTCCCAACTCCTCTCGCGCTCCTTTTCAACTCCCAACTCCTCTCGCGCTCCTTTTCAACTCCAAACTCCTCTCACACTCCTTTTCAACTCCCAACTCCTCTCGCACTCCTTTTCAACTCCCGATTCCTCTCGCGCTCCTTTTCAACTCCCGATTCCTCTCGTGCTCCTTTTCAACTCCCGATTCCTCTAGTGCTCCTTTTCAACTTTCAACTCCTCTCGCACTCCTTTTCAACTCTCAACTCCTCTCGCGCTCCTTTTCAACTCCCAATACCTCTCACGCTCCTTTTCAATTCCTGATTCCTCTCACGCTCCTTTTCAACTCTCAACTTCTCTCGCGTTCCTTTTCGACTCCCAACACCTCTCGCGCTCCTTTTCAACTCCCGATTCCTCTTGCGCTCCTTTTCAACTCCAAGATCCTCTCGCGCTCCTTTTCAACTCCCGATTCCTCTTGCGCTCCTTTTCAACTCCAAGATCCTCTCACACTCCTTTTCAACTCCCGATTCCTCTCGCGCTGCTTTTCAACTCCCGACTCCTATCGTGCTCCTTTTCAACACCTGACTCCTCTCGTGCTCCTTTTCAACTCCTGGCTCCTCTCGCGCTCCTTTTCAACTCCCGTCTCCTCTCGCGCTCCTTTTCAATTCCAAACTCCTTTCACGCTCCTTTTCACTCCCGACTCCTCTCTTGCTCCTTTTCAACTCCCGATTCCTCTGTCATTCATTTTCAACTCCCGACTACTTTCACGCTCCTTTTCAACTCCCAATTCCTCTCGCGCTCCTTTTCAACTCTCGACTTCTCTCGCGCTCCTTTTCAACTCCCAACTCCTCTCGCGCTCCTTTTCAACTCCCGATTCCTCTCGCGCTCCTTTTCAACTCCTGACTCCTCTCGCTCTCCATTTCAACCCCAATTCCTCTCGCGCTCCTTTTCAACTCCTGATTCCTCTCATGCTCCTTTTCAACTCCCGACTCCTCTCGCGCTCCTTTTCAACTCCCAACTCCTCTGGCGCTCCTTTTCAACTCCAGATTCCTCTCGCGCTCCTTTTCAACTCTCGATTCCTCTCACGCTCCTTTTCAAATCCCGACGCCTCTCGCGCTCCTTTGGAATCTCCGATTCCTCTCGCGCTCCTCTTCAACTCCCGATTCCTCTCGCGCTCCTTTTCAACTCCAAACTCCTCTCACACTCCTTTTCAACTCCCAACTCCTCTCGCACTCCTTTTCAACTCCCGATTCCTCTCGCGCTGCTTTTCAACTGCCGATTCCTCTCACACTCTTTTTCAACTCCCGATTCCTCTCGCGCTCCTTTTCAACTCCCAACTCCTCTCGCGCTCCTTTTCAACTCCCAACTCCTCTCGCGCTCCTTTTCAACTCCAAACTCCTCTCACACTCCTTTTCAACTCCCAACTCCTCTCGCACTCCTTTTCAACTCCCGTTTCCTCTCGCGCTCCTTTTCAACTCCCGATTCCTCTCGTGCTCCTTTTCAACTCCCGATTCCTCTAGTGCTCCTTTTCAACTTTCAACTCCTCTCGCACTCCTTTTCAACTCTCAACTCCTCTCGCGCTCCTTTTCAACTCCCAATACCTCTCACGCTCCTTTTCAATTTCTGATTCCTCTCACGCTCCTTTTCAACTCTCAACTTCTCTCGCGTTCCTTTTCGACTCCCAACACCTCTCGCGCTCCTTTTCAACTCCCGATTCCTCTTGCGCTCCTTTTCAACTCCAAGATCCTCTCGCGCTCCTTTTCAACTCCCGATTCCTCTTGCGCTCCTTTTCAACTCCAAGATCCTCTCACACTCCTTTTCAACTCCCGATTCCTCTCGCGCTGCTTTTCAACTCCCGACTCCTATCGTGCTCCTTTTCAACACCTGACTCCTCTCGTGCTCCTTTTCAACTCCTGGCTCCTCTCGCGCTCCTTTTCAACTCCCGTCTCCTCTCGCGCTCCTTTTCAATTCCAAACTCCTTTCACGCTCCTTTTCACTCCCGACTCCTCTCTTGCTCCTTTTCAACTCCCGATTCCTCTGTCATTCATTTTCAACTCCCGACTACTTTCACGCTCCTTTTCAACTCCCAATTCCTCTCGCGCTCCTTTTCAACTCTCGACTTCTCTCGCGCTCCTTTTCAACTCCCAACTCCTCTCGCGCTCCTTTTCAACTCCCGATTCCTCTCGCGCTCCTTTTCAACTCCTGACTCCTCTCGCTCTCCATTTCAACCCCAATTCCTCTCGCGCTCCTTTTCAACTCCTGATTCCTCTCATGCTCCTTTTCAACTCCCGACTCCTCTCGCGCTCCTTTTCAACTCCCAACTCCTCTGGCGCTCCTTTTCAACTCCAGATTCCTCTCGCGCTCCTTTTCAACTCTCGATTCCTCTCACGCTCCTTTTCAAATCCCGACGCCTCTCGCGCTCCTTTGGAATCTCCGATTCCTCTCGCGCTCCTCTTCAACTCCCGATTCCTCTCGCGCTCCTTTTCAACTCCAAACTCCTCTCACACTCCTTTTCAACTCCCAACTCCTCTCGCACTCCTTTTCAACTCCCGATTCCTCTCGCGCTGCTTTTCAACTGCCGATTCCTCTCACACTCGTTTTCAACTCCCGATTCCTCTCGCGCTCCTTTTCAACTCCCAACTCCTCTCGCGCTCCTTTTCAACTCCCAACTCCTCTCGCGCTCCTTTTCAACTCCAAACTCCTCTCACACTCCTTTTCAACTCCCAACTCCTCTCGCACTCCTTTTCAACTCCCGTTTCCTCTCGCGCTCCTTTTCAACTCCCGATTCCTCTCGTGCTCCTTTTCAACTCCCGATTCCTCTAGTGCTCCTTTTCAACTTTCAACTCCTCTCGCACTCCTTTTCAACTCTCAACTCCTCTCGCGCTCCTTTTCAACTCCCAATACCTCTCACGCTCCTTTTCAATTTCTGATTCCTCTCACGCTCCTTTTCAACTCTCAACTTCTCTCGCGTTCCTTTTCGACTCCCAACACCTCTCGCGCTCCTTTTCAACTCCCAATTCCTCTTGCGCTCCTTTTCAACTCCAAGATCCTCTCGCGCTCCTTTTCAACTCCCGATTCCTCTTGCGCTCCTTTTCAACTCCAAGATCCTCTCACACTCCTTTTCAACTCCCGATTCCTCTCGCGCTGCTTTTCAACTCCCGACTCCTATCGTGCTCCTTTTCAACACCTGACTCCTCTCGTGCTCCTTTTCAACTCCTGGCTCCTCTCGCGCTCCTTTTCAACTCCCGTCTCCTCTCGCGCTCCTTTTCAACTTCCAGCTCCTCACGCGCTAATTTTCAACTCCCGATTCCTCTCACACTCCTTTTCAACTCCCGATTACTCTCGCGCTCCTTTTCAACTCCCGACTCCTTTCGTGCTCCTTTTCAACTCCCAACTCCTCTTGCACTCCTATTCAACTCCTGATTCCTCTCGCACTCCTTTTCAACTCCCGATTCCTCTAGTGCTCCATTTCATCTCCCAACACCTCTCGCACTCCTTTTCAATTCCAAATTCCTCTCGTTCTCCTTTTCAATTCCAAATTCCTCTCGTTCTCCTTTTCAACTCCCAACACCTCTCGCGCTCCTTTTCAACTCCCGATTCCTCTTGCGCTCCTTTTCAACTCCAAGATCCTCTCGCGCTCCTTTTCAACTCCCGATTCCTCTTGCGCTCCTTTTCAACTCCAAGATCCTCTCACACTCCTTTTCAACTCCCGATTCCTCTCGCGCTGCTTTTCAACTCCCGACTCCTATCGTGCTCCTTTTCAACACCTGACTCCTCTCGTGCTCCTTTTCAACTCCTGGCTCCTCTCGCGCTCCTTTTCAACTCCCGTCTCCTCTCGCGCTCCTTTTCAACTTCCAGCTCCTCACGCGCTAATTTTCAACTCCCGATTCCTCTCACACTCCTTTTCAACTCCCGATTACTCTCGCGCTCCTTTTCAACTCCCAACTCCTCTTGCACTCCTATTCAACTCCTGATTCCTCTCGCACTCCTTTTCAACTCCCGATTCCTCTCGTGCTCCATTTCATCTCCCAACACCTCTCGCACTCCTTTTCAATTCCAAATTCCTCTCGTTCTCCTTTTCAACTCCCAACACCTCTCGCGCTCCTTTTCAACTCCTGACTCCTCTCACGCTCCTTTCAACTCCTGAATCCTCTCGCGCTCCTTTTCAACTCCCGATTCCTCTCACGCTCCTTTTCGACTCCCGACTCTGCTCATGCTCCTTTTCAACTCCAAATTCCTCTCGCGCTCCTTTTCAACTCCAAATTCCTCTCACACTCCTTTTCAACTTCCGACTCCTCTCGTGCTCCTTTTCAGCTCCCGTTTCCTCTCACGCTCCTTTTCAACTCTCAACTTCTCTCGCGTTCCTTTTCGACTCCCAACACCTCTCGCGCTCCTTTTCAACTCCCAATTCCTCTTGCGCTCCTTTTCAACTCCAAGATCCTCTCGCGCTCCTTTTCAACTCCCGATTCCTCTTGCGCTCCTTTTCAACTCCAAGATCCTCTCACACTCCTTTTCAACTCCCGATTCCTCTCGCGCTGCTTTTCAACTCCCGACTCCTATCGTGCTCCTTTTCAACACCTGACTCCTCTCGTGCTCCTTTTCAACTCCTGGCTCCTCTCGCGCTCCTTTTCAACTCCCGTCTCCTCTCGCGCTCCTTTTCAACTTCCAGCTCCTCACGCGCTAATTTTCAACTCCCGATTCCTCTCACACTCCTTTTCAACTCCCGATTACTCTCGCGCTCCTTTTCAACTCCCGACTCCTTTCGTGCTCCTTTTCAACTCCCAACTCCTCTTGCACTCCTATTCAACTCCTGATTCCTCTCGCACTCCTTTTCAACTCCCGATTCCTCTAGTGCTCCATTTCATCTCCCAACACCTCTCGTGCTCCTTTTCAATTCCAAATTCCTCTCGTTCTCCTTTTCAATTCCAAATTCCTCTCGTTCTCCTTTTCAACTCCCAACACCTCTCGCGCTCCTTTTCAACTCCCGATTCCTCTTGCGCTCCTTTTCAACTCCAAGATCCTCTCGCGCTCCTTTTCAACTCCCGATTCCTCTTGCGCTCCTTTTCAACTCCAAGATCCTCTCACACTCCTTTTCAACTCCCGATTCCTCTCGCGCTGCTTTTCAACTCCCGACTCCTATCGTGCTCCTTTTCAACACCTGACTCCTCTCGTGCTCCTTTTCAACTCCTGGCTCCTCTCGCGCTCCTTTTCAACTCCCGTCTCCTCTCGCGCTCCTTTTCAACTTCCAGCTCCTCACGCGCTAATTTTCAACTCCCGATTCCTCTCACACTCCTTTTCAACTCCCGATTACTCTCGCGCTCCTTTTCAACTCCCAACTCCTCTTGCACTCCTATTCAACTCCTGATTCCTCTCGCACTCCTTTTCAACTCCCGATTCCTCTCGTGCTCCATTTCATCTCCCAACACCTCTCGCACTCCTTTTCAATTCCAAATTCCTCTCGCGCTCCTTTTCATCTCCCAACTCCTCTCTCACTCCTTTTCAACTCCCGACTCCTCTCGTGCTCCTTTTCAAAACCTGACTCCTCTCGTGCTCCTTTTCAACTCCTGGCTCCTCTCGCGCTCCTTTTCAACTCCCGATTTCTCTCTCACTTCTTTTCAACACCCGATTCCTCTCTCACTTCTTTTCAACTCCTGATTCCACTCGCACTCCTTTTCAACTCTCAATTCCTCTCGCGCTCCTTTTCAACTTCCAGCTCCTCTCGCGCTCCTTTTCAACTCCTGACTCCTCTCACGCTCCTTTTCAACTCCCAAATCCTCTCGCGCTCCTTTTCAACTCTCAATTCCTCTCGCGCTCCTTTTCAACTCCCGTCTCCTCTCGCGCTCCTTTTCAACTCCCGATTCCTCTCACACTCCTTTTCGACTCCCGACTCTGCTCGTGCTCCTTTTCAACTCCAAATTCCTCTCGCGCTCCTTTTCAAATCCCAACTCCTCTCGCGCTCCTTTTCAACTCCCAACTCCTCTCGTGCTCCTTTTCAGCTCCCGTTTCCTCTCGCGCTCCTTTTCAACTCCCGATTTCTCTCGCACTTCTTTTCAACACCCGATTCCTCTCTCACTTCTTTTCAACTCCCGATTCCTCTCGCGCTCCTTTTCAACACCCGATTCCTCTCTCACTTCTTTTCAACTCCCGATTCCTCTTGCGCTCCTTTTGAACTCCCGATTCCTCTCACGCTCCTTTTCAACGCCCGACTCCTCTCGGGTTCGTTTTGAACCTCCGATTCCTCGCGCGCTCCTCTTCAACTCCCGATCACTCTCGCGCTCCTTTTCAACTCCAAACTCCTCTTGCGCTCCTTTTCAAATCCAAATTCCTCTCGCACTCCTTTTCAACTCCCGACTCCTCTCGCACTCCTTTTCAAATCCAAATTCCTCTCGCACTCCTTTTCAACTCCCGACTCCTCTCGCACTCCTTTTCAACTCCCGATTCCTCTCGCACTCCTTTTAAACTCCCAACTCCTCTCACACTCCTTTTCAGCTCCCAACTCCTCTCGTGCTCCTTTTCAACTCCCGATTCCTCTCGCAGTCTGTTTCAACACCCGATTCCTCTAGCGCTCCTTTTCAATTCCAAACTCCTTTCACGCTCCTTTTCAACTCCCGACTCCTCTCGTGCTCCTTTTCAACTCCCGATTCCTCTGTCACTCATTTTCAACACCCGACTCCTTTCACGCTCCTTTTCAACTCCCGATTCCTCTCACGCTCCTTTTCAACTCTCGACTTCTCTCGCATTCCTTTTCGACTCCCAACACCTCTCGCGCTCCTTTTCAACTCCCGATTCCTCTTGCGCTCCTTTTCAACTCCAAGATCCTCTCGCGCTCCTTTTCAACTCCCGATTCCTCTTGCACTCCTTTTCAACTCCAAGATCCTCTCACACTCCTTTTCAACTCCCGACTCCTCTCACGCTGCTTTTCAACAACTGACTCCTCTCGTGCTCCTTTTCAACTCCCGATTTCTCTCGCACTTCTTTTCAACACCCGATTCCTCTCTCACTTCTTTTCAACTCCCGATTCCTCTCGCGCTCCTTTTCAACTCCCGATTTCTCTCGCACTTCTTTTCAACACCCGATTCCTCTCTCACTTCTTTTCAACTCCCGATTCCTCTCGCGCTCCTTTTCAACACCCGATTCCTCTCTCACTTCTTTTCAACTCCCGAATCCTCTCGCGCTCCTTTTCAACTCCCGATTCCTCTCACGCTCCTTTTCAACTCTCGACTTCTCTCGCGCTCCTTTTCAACTCCCAACTCCTCTCACGCTCCTTTTCAACTCCCGATTCCTCTCGCGCTCCTTTTCAACTCGAAGATCCTCTCGCGCTCCTTTTCAACTCCTGACTCCTCTCGCTCTCCATTTCAACCCCAATTCCTCTCGCGCTCCTTTTCAACTCCTGATTCCTCTCATGCTCCTTTTCAACTCCCGACTCCTCTCGCGCTCCTTTTCAACTCCCAACTCCTCTCGCGCTCCTTTTCAACTCCAGATTCCTCTCGCGCTCCTTTTCAACTCTCGATTCCTCTCGCGCTCCTTTTCAACTCCCGATTCCTCTCGTGCTCCTTTTCAACTCCCGATTCCTCTAGTGCTCCTTTTCAACTTTCAACTCCTCTCGCACTCCTTTTCAACTCTCAACTCCTCTCACGCTCCTTTTCAACTCCCAATACCTCTCACGCTCCTTTTCAATTCCTGATTCCTCTCACGCTCCTTTTCAACTCTCAACTTCTCTCGCCTTCGTTTTCGACTCCCAACACCTCTCGCGCTCCTTTTCAACTCCCGATTCCTCTTGCGCTCCTTTTCAACTCCAAGATCCTCTCGCGCTCCTTTTCAACTCCCGATTCCTCTTGCGCTCCTTTTCAACTCCAAGATCCTCTCACACTCCTTTTCAACTCCCGATTCCTCTCGCGCTGCTTTTCAACTCCCGACTCCTATCGTGCTCCTTTTCAACACCTGACTCCTCTCGTGCTCCTTTTCAACTCCTGGCTCCTCTCGCGCTCCTTTTCAACTCCCGTATCCTCTCGCGCTCCTTTTCAAATCCAGACTCCTCTCGCGCTCCTTTTCACTCCCGACTCCTCTCTTGCTCCTTTTCAACTCCCGATTCCTCTGTCATTCATTTTCAACTCCCGACTACTTTCACGCTCCTTTTCAACTCCCAATTCCTCTCGCGCTCCTTTTCAACTCTCGACTTCTCTCGCGCTCCTTTTCAACTCCCAACTCCTCTCGCGCTCCTTTTCAACTCCCGATTCCTCTCGCGCTCCTTTTCAACTCCTGACTCCTCTCGCTCTCCATTTCAACCCCAATTCCTCTCGCGCTCCTTTTCAACTCCTGATTCCTCTCATGCTCCATTTCAACTCCCGACTCCTCTCGCGCTCCTTTTCAACTCCCAACTCCTCTCGCGCTCCTTTTCAACTCCAGATTCCTCTCGCGCTCCTTTTCAACTCTCGATTCCTCTCACGCTCCTTTTCAAATCCCGACGCCTCTCGCGCTCCTTTGGAATCTCCGATTCCTCTCGCGCTCCTCTTCAACTCCCGATTCCTCTCGCGCTCCTTTTCAACTCCAAACTCCTCTCACACTCCTTTTCAACTCCCAACTCCTCTCGCACTCCTTTTCAACTCCCGATTCCTCTCGCGCTGCTTTTCAACTGCCGATTCCTCTCACACTCTTTTTCAACTCCCGATTCCTCTCGCGCTCCTTTTCAACTCCCAACTCCTCTCGCGCTCCTTTTCAACTCCCAACTCCTCTCGCGCTCCTTTTCAACTCCAAACTCCTCTCACACTCCTTTTCAACTCCCAACTCCTCTCGCACTCCTTTTCAACTCCTGTTTCCTCTCGCGCTCCTTTTCAACTCCCGATTCCTCTCGTGCTCCTTTTCAACTCCCGATTCCTCTAGTGCTCCTTTTCAACTTTCAACTCCTCTCGCACTCCTTTTCAACTCTCAACTCCTCTCGCGCTCCTTTTCAACTCCCAATACCTCTCACGCTCCTTTTCAATTCCTGATTCCTCTCACGCTCCTTTTCAACTCTCAACTTCTCTCGCGTTCCTTTTCGACTCCCAACACCTCTCGCGCTCCTTATCAACTCCCAATTCCTCTTGCGCTCCTTTTCAACTCCAAGATCCTCTCGCGCTCCTTTTCAACTCCCGATTCCTCTTGCGCTCCTTTTCAACTCCAAGATCCTCTCACACTCCTTTTCAACTCCCGATTCCTCTCGCGCTGCTTTTCAACTCCCGACTCCTATCGTGCTCCTTTTCAACACCTGACTCCTCTCGTGCTCCTTTTCAACTCCTGGCTCCTCTCGCGCTCCTTTTCAACTCCCGTCTCCTCTCGCGCTCCTTTTCAACTTCCAGCTCCTCACGCGCTAATTTTCAACTCCCGATTCCTCTCACACTCCTTTTCAACTCCCGATTACTCTCGCGCTCCTTTTCAACTCCCGACTCCTTTCGTGCTCCTTTTCAACTCCCAACTCCTCTTGCACTCCTATTCAACTCCTGATTCCTCTCGCACTCCTTTTCAACTCCTGATTCCTCTAGTGCTCCATTTCATCTCCCAACACCTCTCGCACTCCTTTTCAATTCCAAATTCCTCTCGTTCTCCTTTTCAATTCCAAATTCCTCTCGTTCTCCTTTTCAACTCCCAACACCTCTCGCGCTCCTTTTCAACTCCCGATTCCTCTTGCGCTCCTTTTCAACTCCAAGATCCTCTCGCGCTCCTTTTCAACTCCCGATTCCTCTTGCGCTCCTTTTCAACTCCAAGATCCTCTCACACTCCTTTTCAACTCCCGATTCCTCTCGCGCTGCTTTTCAACTCCCGATTCCTCTCGCGCTCCTTTTCAACACCTGACTCCTCTCGTGCTCCTTTTCAACACCTGACTCCTCTCGCGCTCCTTTTCAACTCCCGTCTCCTCTCGCGCTCCTTTTCAACTTCCAGCTCCTCACGCGCTAATTTTCAACTCCCGATTCCTCTCACACTCCTTTTCAACTCCCGATTACTCTCGCGCTCCTTTTCAACTCCCAACTCCTCTTGCACTCCTATTCAACTCCTGATTCCTCTCGCACTCCTTTTCAACTCCCGATTCCTCTCGTGCTCCATTTCATCTCCCAACACCTCTCGCACTCCTTTTCAATTCCAAATTCCTCTCGTTCTCCTTTTCAACTCCCAACTCCTCTCGCGCTCCTTTTCAACTCCTGACTCCTCTCACGCTCCTTTTCAACTCCAGAATCCTCTCGCGCTCCTTTTCAACTCCCGATTCCTCTCACACTCCTTTTCGACTCCCGACTCTGCTCATGCTCCTTTTCAACTCCAAATTCCTCTCGCGCTCCTTTTCAACTCCAAATTCCTCTCACACTCCTTTTCAACTTCCGACTCCTCTCGTGCTCCTTTTCAGCTCCCGTTTCCTCTCGCGCTCCTTTTCAACTCCCGATTTCTCTCGCACTTCTTTTCAACACCTGATTCCTCTCTCACTTCTTTTCAACTCCCGATTCCTCTCGCACTCCTTTTCAACTCCTGACTCCTCTCACGCTCCTTTTCAACTTCCAGCTCCTCTCGCGCTAATTTTCAACTCCCGATTCCTCTCACACTCCTTTTCAACTCCCGATTACTCTCGCGCTCCTTTTCAACTCCCAACTCCTCTTGTACTCCTATTCAACTCCTGATTCCTCTCGCGCTCCTTTTCAACTCCCGATTCCTCTCGTGCTCCATTTCATCTCCCAACACCTCTCGCACTCCTTTTCAATTCCAAATTCCTCTCGCGCTCCTTTTCATCTCCCAACTCCTCTCTCACTCCTTTTCAACTCCCGACTCCTCTCGTGCTCCTTTTCAAAACCTGACTCCTCTCGTGCTCCTTTTCAACTCCTGGCTCCTCTCGCGCTCCTTTTCAACTCCCGATTTCTCTCGCACTTCTTTTCAACACCCGATTCCTCTCTCACTTCTTTTCAACTCCTGATTCCACTCGCACTCCTTTTCAACTCTCTATTCCTCTCGCGCTCCTTTTCAACTCCCAAATCCTCTCGCGCTCCTTTTCAACTCTCAATTCCTCTCGCGCTCCTTTTCAACTCCCGTCTCCTCTCGCGCTCCTTTTCAACTCCCGATTCCTCTCACACTCCTTTTCGACTCCCGACTCTGCTCGTGCTCCTTTTCAACTCCAAATTCCTCTCGCGCTCCTTTTCAAATCCCAACTCCTCTCGCGCTCCTTTTCAACTCCCAACTCCTCTCGTGCTCCTTTTCAGCTCCCGTTTCCTCTCGCGCTCCTTTTCAACTCCCGATTTCTCTCGCACTTCTTTTCAACACCCGATTCCTCTCTCACTTCTTTTCAACTCCCGATTCCTCTCGCGCTCCTTTTCAACACCCGATTCCTCTCTCACTTCTTTTCAACTCCCGATTCCTCTCACGCTCCTTTTCAACTCCCGATTCCTCTCACGCTCCTTTTCAACGCCCGACTCCTCTCGGGTTCGTTTTGAACCTCCGATTCCTCGCGCGCTCCTCTTCAACTCCCGATCACTCTCGCGCTCCTTTTCAACTCCAAACTCCTCTTGCGCTCCTTTTCAAATCCAAATTCCTCTCGCACTCCTTTTCAACTCCCGACTCCTCTCGCACTCCTTTTCAACTCCCGATTCCTCTCGCACTCCTTTTAAACTCCCAACTCCTCTCACACTCCTTTTCAGCTCCCAACTCCTCTCGTGCTCCTTTTCAACTCCCGATTCCTCTCGCAGTCTGTTTCAACACCCGATTCCTCTAGCGCTCCTTTTCAATTCCAAACTCCTTTCACGCTCCTTTTCAACTCCCGACTCCTCTCGTGCTCCTTTTCAACTCCCGATTCCTCTGTCACTCATTTTCAACACCCGACTCCTTTCACGCTCCTTTTCAACTCCCGATTCCTCTCACGCTCCTTTTCAACTCTCGACTTCTCTCGCGTTCCTTTTCGACTCCCAACACCTCTCGCGCTCCTTTTCAACTCCCGATTCCTCTTGCGCTCCTTTTCAACTCCAAGATCCTCTCGCGCTCCTTTTCAACTCCCGATTCCTCTTGCGCTCCTTTTCAACTCCAAGATCCTCTCACACTCCTTTTCAACTCCCGACTCCTCTCACGCTGCTTTTCAACAACTGACTCCTCTCGTGCTCCTTTTCAACTCCCGATTTCTCTCGCACTTCTTTTCAACACCCGATTCCTCTCTCACTTCTTTTCAACTCCCGATTCCTCTCGCGCTCCTTTTCAACTCCCGATTTCTCTCGCACTTCTTTTCAACACCCGATTCCTCTCTCACTTCTTTTCAACTCCCGATTCCTCTCGCGCTCCTTTTCAACACCCGATTCCTCTCTCACTTCTTTTCAACTCCCGAATCCTCTCGCGCTCCTTTTCAACTCCCGATTCCTCTCACGCTCCTTTTCAACTCTCGACTTCTCTCGCGCTCCTTTTCAACTCCCAACTCCTCTCACGCTCCTTTTCAACTCCCGATTCCTCTCGCGCTCCTTTTCAACTCGAAGATCCTCTCGCGCTCCTTTTCAACTCCTGACTCCTCTCGCTCTCCATTTCAACCCCAATTCCTCTCGCGCTCCTTTTCAACTCCTGATTCCTCTCATGCTCCTTTTCAACTCCCAACTCCTCTCGCGCTCCTTTTCAACTCCAGATTCCTCTCGCGCTCCTTTTCAACTCTCGATTCCTCTCGCGCTCCTTTTCAACTCCCGATTCCTCTCGTGCTCCTTTTCAACTCCCAATTCCTCTAGTGCTCCTTTTCAACTTTCAACTCCTCTCGCACTCCTTTTCAACTCTCAACTCCTCTCGCGCTCCTTTTCAACTCCCAATACCTCTCACGCTCCTTTTCAATTCCTGATTCCTCTCACGCTCCTTTTCAACTCTCAACTTCTCTCGCCTTCCTTTTCGACTCCCAACACCTCTCGCGCTCCTTTTCAACTCCCGATTCCTCTTGCGCTCCTTTTCAACTCCAAGATCCTCTCGCGCTCCTTTTCAACTCCCGATTCCTCTTGCGCTCCTTTTCAACTCCAAGATCCTCTCGCGCTCCTTTTCAACTCCCGATTCCTCTTGCGCTCCTTTTCAACTCCAAGATCCTCTCACACTCCTTTTCAACTCCCGATTCCTCTCGCGCTGCTTTTCAACTCCCGACTCCTATCGTGCTCCTTTTCAACACCTGACTCCTCTCGTGCTCCTTTTCAACTCCTGGCTCCTCTCGCGCTCCTTTTCAACTCCCGTCTCCTCTCGCGCTCCTTTTCAACTTCCAGCTCCTCACGCGCTAATTTTCAACTCCCGATTCCTCTCACACTCCTTTTCAACTCCCGATTACTCTCGCGCTCCTTTTCAACTCCCGACTCCTTTCGTGCTCCTTTTCAACTCCCAACTCCTCTTGCACTCCTATTCAACTCCTGATTCCTCTCGCACTCCTTTTCAACTCCCGATTCCTCTAGTGCTCCATTTCATCTCCCAACACCTCTCGCACTCCTTTTCAATTCCAAATTCCTCTCGTTCTCCTTTTCAATTCCAAATTCCTCTCGTTCTCCTTTTCAACTCCCAACACCTCTCGCGCTCCTTTTCAACTCCCGATTCCTCTTGCGCTCCTTTTCAACTCCAAGATCCTCTCGCGCTCCTTTTCAACTCCCGATTCCTCTTGCGCTCCTTTTCAACTCCAACATCCTCTCACACTCCTTTTCAACTCCCGATTCCTCTCGCGCTGCTTTTCAACTCCCGACTCCTATCGAGCTCCTTTTCAACACCTGACTCCTCTCGTGCTCCTTTTCAACTCCTGGCTCCTCTCGCGCTCCTTTTCAACTCCCGTCTCCTCTCGCGCTCCTTTTCAACTTCCAGCTCCTCACGCGCTAATTTTCAACTCCCGATTCCTCTCACACTCCTTTTCAACTCCCGATTCCTCTCGCGCTCCTTTTCAACTCCCAACTCCTCTTGCACTCCTATTCAACTCCTGATTCCTCTCGCACTCCTTTTCAACTCCCGATTCCTCTCGTGCTCCATTTCATCTCCCAACACCTCTCGCACTCCTTTTCAATTCCAAATTCCTCTCGTTCTCCTTTTCAACTCCCAACTCCTCTCGCGCTCCTTTTCAACTCCTGACTCCTCTCACGCTCCTTTTCAACTCCTGAATCCTCTCGCGCTCCTTTTCAACTCCCGATTCCTCTCACACTCCTTTTCGACTCCCGACTCTGCTCATGCTCCTTTTCAACTCCAAATTCCTCTCGCGCTCCTTTTCAACTCCAAATTCCTCTCACACTCCTTTTCAACTTCCGACTCCTCTCGTGCTCCTTTTCAGCTCCCGTTTCCTCTCGCGCTCCTTTTCAACTCCCGATTCCTCTCACACTCCTTTTCGACTCCCGACTCTGCTCATGCTCCTTTTCAACTCCAAATTCCTCTCACACTCCTTTTCAACTCCAAATTCCTCTCACACTCCTTTTCAGCTCCCGTTTCCTCTCGCGCTCCTTTTCAACTCCCGATTTCTCTCGCACTTCTTTTCAACACCTGATTCCTCTCTCACTTCTTTTCAACTCCCGATTCCTCTCGCACTCCTTTTCAACTCCTGACTCCTCTCACGCTCCTTTTCAACTTCCAGCTCCTCTCGCGCTAATTTTCAACTCCCGATTCCTCTCACACTCCTTTTCAACTCCCGATTACTCTCGCGCTCCTTTTGAACTCCCGACTCCTTTCGCGCTCCTTTTCAACTCCCAACTCCTCTTGTACTCCTATTCAACTCCTGATTCCTCTCGCGCTCCTTTTCAACTCCCGATTCCTCTCGTGCTCCATTTCATCTCCCAACACCTCTCGCACTCCTTTTCAATTCCAAATTCCTCTCGCGCTCCTTTTCATCTCCTAACTCCTCTCTCACTCCTTTTCAACTCCCGACTCCTCTCGTGCTCCTTTTCAAAACCTGACTCCTCTCGTGCTCCTTTTCAACTCCTGGCTCCTCTCGCGCTCCTTTTCAACTCCCGATTTCTCTCTCACTTCTTTTCAACACCCGATTCCTCTCTCACTTCTTTTCAACTCCTGATTCCACTCGCACTCCTTTTCAACTCTCAATTCCTCTCGCGCTCCTTTTCAACTCCCAAATCCTCTCGCGCTCCTTTTCAACTCTCAATTCCTCTCGCGCTCCTTTTCAACTCCCGTCTCCTCTCGCGCTCCTTTTCAACTCCCGATTCCTCTCACACTCCTTTTCGACTCCCGACTCTGCTCGTGCTCCTTTTCAACTCCAAATTCCTCTCGTGCTCCTTTTCAGCTCCCGTTTCCTCTCGCGCTCCTTTTCAACTCCCGATTTCTCTCGCACTTCTTTTCAACACCCGATTCCTCTCTCACTTCTTTTCAACTCCCGATTCCTCTCGCGCTCCTTTTCAACACCCGATTCCTCTCTCACTTCTTTTCAACTCCCGATTCCTCTTGCGCTCCTTTTGAACTCCCGATTCCTCTCACGCTCCTTTTCAACGCCCGACTCCTCTCGGGTTCGTTTTGAACCTCCGATTCCTCGCGCGCTCCTCTTCAACTCCCGATCACTCTCGCGCTCCTTTTCAACTCCAAACTCCTCTTGCGCTCCTTTTCAAATCCAAATTCCTCTCGCACTCCTTTTCAACTCCCGACTCCTCTCGCACTCCTTTTCAACTCCCGATTCCTCTCGCACTCCTTTTCAAATCCAAATTCCTCTCGCACTCCTTTTCAACTCCCGACTCCTCTCGCACTCCTTTTCAACTCCCGATTCCTCTCGCACTCCTTTTAAACTCCCAACTCCTCTCACACTCCTTTTCAGCTCCCAACTCCTCTCGTGCTCCTTTTCAACTCCCGATTCCTCTCGCAGTCTGTTTCAACACCCGATTCCTCTAGCGCTCCTTTTCAATTCCAAACTCCTTTCACGCTCCTTTTCAACTCCCGACTCCTCTCGTGCTCCTTTTCAACTCCCGATTCCTCTGTCACTCATTTTCAACACCCGACTCCTTTCACGCTCCTTTTCAACTCCCGATTCCTCTCACGCTCCTTTTCAACTCTCGACTTCTCTCGCGTTCCTTTTCGACTCCCAACACCTCTCGCGCTCCTTTTCAACTCCCGATTCCTCTTGCGCTCCTTTTCAACTCCAAGATCCTCTCGCGCTCCTTTTCAACTCCCGATTCCTCTTGCGCTCCTTTTCAACTCCAAGATCCTCTCACACTCCTTTTCAACTCCCGACTCCTCTCACGCTGCTTTTCAACAACTGACTCCTCTCGTGCTCCTTTTCAACTCCCGATTTCTCTCGCACTTCTTTTCAACACCCGATTCCTCTCTCACTTCTTTTCAACTCCCGATTCCTCTCGCGCTCCTTTTCAACTCCCGATTTCTCTCGCACTTCTTTTCAACACCCGATTCCTCTCTCACTTCTTTTCAACTCCCGATTCCTCTCGCGCTCCTTTTCAACACCCGATTCCTCTCTCACTTCTTTTCAACTCCCGAATCCTCTCGCGCTCCTTTTCAACTCCCGATTCCTCTCACGCTCCTTTTCAACTCTCGACTTCTCTCGCGCTCCTTTTCAACTCCCAACTCCTCTCACGCTCCTTTTCAACTCCCGATTCCTCTCGCGCTCCTTTTCAACTCGAAGATCCTCTCGCGCTCCTTTTCAACTCCTGACTCCTCTCGCTCTCCATTTCAACCCCAATTCCTCTCGCGCTCCTTTTCAACTCCTGATTCCTCTCATGCTCCTTTTCAACTCCCGACTCCTCTCGCGCTCCTTTTCAACTCCCAACTCCTCTCGCGCTCCTTTTCAACTCCAGATTCCTCTCGCGCTCCTTTTCAACTCTCGATTCCTCTCGCGCTCCTTTTCAACTCCCGATTCCTCTCGTGCTCCTTTTCAACTCCCGATTCCTCTAGTGCTCCTTTTCAACTTTCAACTCCTCTCGCACTCCTTTTCAACTCTCAACTCCTCTCACGCTCCTTTTCAACTCCCAATACCTCTCACGCTCCTTTTCAATTCCTGATTCCTCTCACGCTCCTTTTCAACTCTCAACTTCTCTCGCCTTCGTTTTCGACTCCCAACACCTCTCGCGCTCCTTTTCAACTCCCGATTCCTCTTGCGCTCCTTTTCAACTCCAAGATCCTCTCGCGCTCCTTTTCAACTCCCGATTCCTCTTGCGCTCCTTTTCAACTCCAAGATCCTCTCACACTCCTTTTCAACTCCCGATTCCTCTCGCGCTGCTTTTCAACTCCCGACTCCTATCGTGCTCCTTTTCAACACCTGACTCCTCTCGTGCTCCTTTTCAACTCCTGGCTCCTCTCGCGCTCCTTTTCAACTCCCGTCTCCTCTCGCGCTCCTTTTCAATTCCAAACTCCTTTCACGCTCCTTTTCACTCCCGACTCCTCTCTTGCTCCTTTTCAACTCCCGATTCCTCTGTCATTCATTTTCAACTCCCGACTACTTTCACGCTCCTTTTCAACTCCCAATTCCTCTCGCGCTCCTTTTCAACTCTCGACTTCTCTCGCGCTCCTTTTCAACTCCCAACTCCTCTCGCGCTCCTTTTCAACTCCCGATTCCTCTCGCGCTCCTTTTCAACTCCTGACTCCTCTCGCTCTCCATTTCAACCCCAATTCCTCTCGTGCTCCTTTTCAACTCCTGATTCCTCTCATGCTCCATTTCAACTCCCGACTCCTCTCGCGCTCCTTTTCAACTCCCAACTCCTCTGGCGCTCCTTTTCAACTCCAGATTCCTCTCGCGCTCCTTTTCAACTCTCGACTCCTCTCACGCTCCTTTTCAAATCCCGACGCCTCTCGCGCTCCTTTGGAATCTCCGATTCCTCTCGCGCTCCTCTTCAACTCCCGATTCCTCTCGCGCTCCTTTTCAACTCCAAACTCCTCTCACACTCCTTTTCAACTCCCAACTCCTCTCGCACTCCTTTTCAACTCCCGATTCCTCTCGCGCTGCTTTTCAACTGCCGATTCCTCTCACACTCTTTTTCAACTCCCGATTCCTCTCGCGCTCCTTTTCAACTCCCAACTCCTCTCGCGCTCCTTTTCAACTCCCAACTCCTCTCGCGCTCCTTTTCAACTCCAAACTCCTCTCACACTCCTTTTCAACTCCCAACTCCTCTCGCACTCCTTTTCAACTCCTGTTTCCTCTCGCGCTCCTTTTCAACTCCCGATTCCTCTCGTGCTCCTTTTCAACTCCCGATTCCTCTAGTGCTCCTTTTCAACTTTCAACTCCTCTCGCACTCCTTTTCAACTCTCAACTCCTCTCGCGCTCCTTTTCAACTCCCAATACCTCTCACGCTCCTTTTCAATTCCTGATTCCTCTCACGCTCCTTTTCAACTCTCAACTTCTCTCGCGTTCCTTTTCGACTCCCAACACCTCTCGCGCTCCTTTTCAACTCCCAATTCCTCTTGTGCTCCTTTTCAACTCCAAGATCCTCTCGCGCTCCTTTTCAACTCCCGATTCCTCTCGTGCTCCTTTTCAACTCCCGATTCCTCTAGTGCTCCTTTTCAACTTTCAACTCCTCTCGCACTCCTTTTCAACTCTCAACTCCTCTCGCGCTCCTTTTCAACTCCCAATACTTCTCACGCTCCTTTTCAATTTCTGATTCCTCTCACGCTCCTTTTCAACTCTCAACTTCTCTCGCGTTCCTTTTCGACTCCCAACACCTCTCGCGCTCCTTTTCAACTCCCAATTCCTCTTGCGCTCCTTTTCAACTCCAAGATCCTCTCACACTCCTTTTCAACTCCCGATTCCTCTCGCGCTGCTTTTCAACTCCCGACTCCTATCGTGCTCCTTTTCAACACCTGACTCCTCTCGTGCTCCTTTTCAACTCCTGGCTCCTCTCGCGCTTCTTTTCAACTCCCGTCTCCTCTCGCGCTCCTTTTCAACTTCCAGCTCCTCACGCGCTAATTTTCAACTCCCGATTCCTCTCACACTCCTTTTCAACTCCCGATTACTCTCGCGCTCCTTTTCAACTCCCGACTCCTTTCGTGCTCCTTTTCAACTCCCAACTCCTCTTGCACTCCTATTCAACTCCTGATTCCTCTCGCACTCCTTTTCAACTCCCGATTCCTCTAGTGCTCCATTTCATCTCCCAACACCTCTCGCACTCCTTTTCAATTCCAAATTCCTCTCGTTCTCCTTTTCAATTCCAAATTCCTCTCGTTCTCCTTTTCAACTCCCAACACCTCTCGCGCTCCTTTTCAACTCCCGATTCCTCTTGCGCTCCTTTTCAACTCCAAGATCCTCTCGCGCTCCTTTTCAACTCCCGATTCCTCTTGCGCTCCTTTTCAACTCCAAGATCCTCTCACACTCCTTTTCAACTCCCGATTCCTCTCGCGCTGCTTTTCAACTCCCGACTCCTATCGTGCTCCTTTTCAACACCTGACTCCTCTCGTGCTCCTTTTCAACTCCTGGCTCCTCTCGCGCTCCTTTTCAACTCCCGTCTCCTCTCGCGCTCCTTTTCAACTTCCAGCTCCTCACGCGCTAATTTTCAACTCCCGATTCCTCTCACACTCCTTTTCAACTCCCGATTACTCTCGCGCTCCTTTTCAACTCCCAACTCCTCTTGCACTCCTATTCAACTCCTGATTCCTCTCGCACTCCTTTTCAACTCCCGATTCCTCTCGTGCTCCATTTCATCTCCCAACACCTCTCGCACTCCTTTTCAATTCCAAATTCCTCTCGTTCTCCTTTTCAACTCCCCACTCCTCTCGCGCTCCTTTTCAACTCCTGACTCCTCTCACGCTCCTTTTCAACTCCTGAATCCTCTCGCGCTCCTTTTCAACTCCCGATTCCTCTCACACTCCTTTTCGACTCCCGACTCTGCTCATGCTCCTTTTCAACTCCAAATTCCTCTCGCGCTCCTTTTCAACTCCAAATTCCTCTCACACTCCTTTTCAACTTCCGACTCCTCTCGTGCTCCTTTTCAGCTCCCGTTTCCTCTCGCGCTCCTTTTCAACTCCCGATTTCTCTCGCACTTCTTTTCAACACCTGATTCCTCTCTCACTTCTTTTCAACTCCCGATTCCTCTCGCACTCCTTTTCAACTCCTGACTCCTCTCATGCTCCTTTTCAACTTCCAGCTCCTCTCGCGCTAATTTTCAACTCCCGATTCCTCTCACACTCCTTTTCAACTCCCGATTACTCTCGCGCTCCTTTTCAACTCCCAACTCCTCTTGTACTCCTATTCAACTCCTGATTCCTCTCGCGCTCCTTTTCAACTCCCGATTCCTCTCGTGCTCCATTTCATCTCCCAACACCTCTCGCACTCCTTTTCAATTCCAAATTCCTCTCGCGCTCCTTTTCATCTCCCAACTCCTCTCTCACTCCTTTTCAACTCCCGACTCCTCTCGTGCTCCTTTTCAAAACCTGACTCCTCTCGTGCTCCTTTTCAACTCCTGGCTCCTCTCGCGCTCCTTTTCAACTCCCGATTTCTCTCGCACTTCTTTTCAACACCCGATTCCTCTCTCACTTCTTTTCAACTCCTGATTCCACTCGCACTCCTTTTCAACTCTCAATTCCTCTCGCGCTCCTTTTCAACTCCCAAATCCTCTCGCGCTCCTTTTCAACTCTCAATTCCTCTCGCGCTCCTTTTCAACTCCCGTCTCCTCTCGCGCTCCTTTTCAACTCCCGATTCCTCTCACACTCCTTTTCGACTCCCGACTCTGCTCGTGCTCCTTTTCAACTCCAAATTCCTCTCGCGCTCCTTTTCAAATCCCAACTCCTCTCGCGCTCCTTTTCAACTCCCAACTCCTCTCGTGCTCCTTTTCAGCTCCCGTTTCCTCTCGCGCTCCTTTTCAACTCCCGATTTCTCTCGCACTTCTTTTCAACACCCGATTCCTCTCTCACTTCTTTTCAACTCCCGATTCCTCTCGCGCTCCTTTTCAACACCCGATTCCTCTCTCACTTCTTTTCAACTCCCGATTCCTCTCACGCTCCTTTTCAACTCCCGATTCCTCTCACGCTCCTTTTCAACGCCCGACTCCTCTCGGGTTCGTTTTGAACCTCCGATTCCTCGCGCGCTCCTCTTCAACTCCCGATCACTCTCGCGCTCCTTTTCAACTCCAAACTCCTCTTGCGCTCCTTTTCAAATCCAAATTCCTCTCGCACTCCTTTTCAACTCCCGACTCCTCTCGCACTCCTTTTCAACTCCCGATTCCTCTCGCACTCCTTTTAAACTCCCAACTCCTCTCACACTCCTTTTCAGCTCCCAACTCCTCTCGTGCTCCTTTTCAACTCCCGATTCCTCTCGCAGTCTGTTTCAACACCCGATTCCTCTAGCGCTCCTTTTCAATTCCAAACTCCTTTCACGCTCCTTTTCAACTCCCGACTCCTCTCGTGCTCCTTTTCAACTCCCGATTCCTCTGTCACTCATTTTCAACACCCGACTCCTTTCACGCTCCTTTTCAACTCCCGATTCCTCTCACGCTCCTTTTCAACTCTCGACTTCTCTCGCGTTCCTTTTCGACTCCCAACACCTCTCGCGCTCCTTTTCAACTCCCGATTCCTCTTGCGCTCCTTTTCAACTCCAAGATCCTCTCGCGCTCCTTTTCAACTCCCGATTCCTCTTGCGCTCCTTTTCAACTCCAAGATCCTCTCACACTCCTTTTCAACTCCCGACTCCTCTCACGCTGCTTTTCAACAACTGACTCCTCTCGTGCTCCTTTTCAACTCCCGATTTCTCTCGCACTTCTTTTCAACACCCGATTCCTCTCTCACTTCTTTTCAACTCCCGATTCCTCTCGCGCTCCTTTTCAACTCCCGATTTCTCTCGCACTTCTTTTCAACACCCGATTCCTCTCTCACTTCTTTTCAACTCCCGATTCCTCTCGCGCTCCTTTTCAACACCCGATTCCTCTCTCACTTCTTTTCAACTCCCGAATCCTCTCGCGCTCCTTTTCAACTCCCGATTCCTCTCACGCTCCTTTTCAACTCTCGACTCCTCTCACGCTCCTTTTCAACTCCCGATTCCTCTCGCGCTCCTTTTCAACTCGAAGATCCTCTCGCGCTCCTTTTCAACTCCTGACTCCTCTCGCTCTCCATTTCAACTCCAATTCCTCTCGCGCTCCTTTTCAACTCCTGATTCCTCTCATGCTCCTTTTCAACTCCCAACTCCTCTCGCGCTCCTTTTCAACTCCAGATTCCTCTCGCGCTCCTTTTCAACTCTCGATTCCTCTCGCGCTCCTTTTCAACTCCCGATTCCTCTCGTGCTCCTTTTCAACTCCCAATTCCTCTAGTGCTCCTTTTCAACTTTCAACTCCTCTCGCACTCCTTTTCAACTCTCAACTCCTCTCGCGCTCCTTTTCAACTCCCAATACCTCTCACGCTCCTTTTCAATTCCTGATTCCTCTCACGCTCCTTTTCAACTCTCAACTTCTCTCGCCTTCCTTTTCGACTCCCAACACCTCTCGCGCTCCTTTTCAACTCCCGATTCCTCTTGCGCTCCTTTTCAACTCCAAGATCCTCTCGCGCTCCTTTTCAACTCCCGATTCCTCTTGCGCTCCTTTTCAACTCCAAGATCCTCTCACACTCCTTTTCAACTCCCGATTCCTCTCGCGCTGCTTTTCAACTCCCGACTCCTATCGTGCTCCTTTTCAACACCTGACTCCTCTCGTGCTCCTTTTCAACTCCTGGCTCCTCTCGCGCTCCTTTTCAACTCCCGTCTCCTCTCGCGCTCCTTTTCAATTCCAAACTCCTTTCACGCTCCTTTTCACTCCCGACTCCTCTCTTGCTCCTTTTCAACTCCCGATTCCTCTGTCATTCATTTTCAACTCCCGACTACTTTCACGCTCCTTTTCAACTCCCAATTCCTCTCGCGCTCCTTTTCAACTCTCGACTTCTCTCGCGCTCCTTTTCAACTCCCAACTCCTCTCGCGCTCCTTTTCAACTCCCGATTCCTCTCGCGCTCCTTTTCAACTCCTGACTCCTCTCGCTCTCCATTTCAACCCCAATTCCTCTCGCGCTCCTTTTCAACTCCTGATTCCTCTCATGCTCCATTTCAACTCCCGACTCCTCTCGCGCTCCTTTTCAACTCCCAACTCCTCTCGCGCTCCTTTTCAACTCCAGATTCCTCTCGCGCTCCTTTTCAACTCTCGATTCCTCTCACGGTCCTTTTCAAATCCCGACGCCTCTCGCGCTCCTTTGGAATCTCCGATTCCTCTCGCGCTCCTCTTCAACTCCCGATTCCTCTCGCGCTCCTTTTCAACTCCAAACTCCTCTCACACTCCTTTTCAACTCCCAACTCCTCTCGCACTCCTTTTCAACTCCCGATTCCTCTCGCGCTGCTTTTCAACTGCCGATTCCTCTCACACTCTTTTTCAACTCCCGATTCCTCTCGCGCTCCTTTTCAACTCCCAACTCCTCTCGCGCTCCTTTTCAACTCCCAACTCCTCTCGCGCTCCTTTTCAACTCCAAACTCCTCTCACACTCCTTTTCAACTCCCAACTCCTCTCGCACTCCTTTTCAACTCCCGTTTCCTCTCGCGCTCCTTTTCAACTCCCGATTCCTCTCGTGCTCCTTTTCAACTCCCGATTCCTCTAGTGCTCCTTTTCAACTTTCAACTCCTCTTGCACTCCTTTTCAACTCTCAACTCCTCTCGCGCTCCTTTTCAACTCCCAATACCTCTCACGCTCCTTTTCAATTCCTGATTCCTCTCACGCTCCTTTTCAACTCTCAACTTCTCTCGCGTTCCTTTTCGACTCCCAACACCTCTCGCGCTCCTTTTCAACTCCCAATTCCTCTTGCGCTCCTTTTCAACTCCAAGGTCCTCTCGCGCTCCTTTTCAACTCCCGATTCCTCTTGCGCTCCTTTTCAACTCCAAGATCCTCTCACACTCCTTTTCAACTCCCGATTCCTCTCGCGCTGCTTTTCAACTCCCGACTCCTATCGTGCTCCTTTTCAACACCTGACTCCTCTCGTGCTCCTTTTCAACTCCTGGCTCCTCTCGCGCTCCTTTTCAACTCCCGTCTCCTCTCGCGCTCCTTTTCAACTTCCAGCTCCTCACGCGCTAATTTTCAACTCCCGATTCCTCTCACACTCCTTTTCAACTCCCGATTACTCTCGCGCTCCTTTTCAACTCCCGACTCCTTTCGTGCTCCTTTTCAACTCCCAACTCCTCTTGCACTCCTATTCAACTCCTGATTCCTCTCGCACTCCTTTTCAACTCCCGATTCCTCTAGTGCTCCATTTCATCTCCCAACACCTCTCGCACTCCTTTTCAATTCCAAATTCCTCTCGTTCTCCTTTTCAATTCCAAATTCCTCTCGTTCTCCTTTTCAACTCCCAACACCTCTCGCGCTCCTTTTCAACTCCCGATTCCTCTTGCGCTCCTTTTCAACTCCAAGATCCTCTCGCGCTCCTTTTCAACTCCCGATTCCTCTTGCGCTCCTTTTCAACTCCAAGATCCTCTCACACTCCTTTTCAACTCCCGATTCCTCTCGCGCTGCTTTTCAACTCCCGACTCCTATCGTGCTCCTTTTCAACACCTGACTCCTCTCGTGCTCCTTTTCAACTCCTGGCTCCTCTCGCGCTCCTTTTCAACTCCCGTCTCCTCTCGCGCTCCTTTTCAACTTCCAGCTCCTCACGCGCTAATTTTCAACTCCCGATTCCTCTCACACTCCTTTTCAACTCCCGATTACTCTCGCGCTCCTTTTCAACTCCCAACTCCTCTTGCACTCCTATTCAACTCCTGATTCCTCTCGCACTCCTTTTCAACTCCCGATTCCTCTCGTGCTCCATTTCATCTCCCAACACCTCTCGCACTCCTTTTCAATTCCAAATTCCTCTCGTTCTCCTTTTCAACTCCCAACTCCTCTCGCGCTCCTCTTCAACTCCTGACTCCTCTCACGCTCCTTTTCAACTCCTGAATCCTCTCGCGTTCCTTTTCAACTCTCGATTCCTCTCACACTCCTTTTCAACTCCCGTCTCCTCTCGCGCTCCTTTTCAACTCCCGATTCCTCTCACACTCCTTTTCGACTCCCGACTCTGCTCATGCTCCTTTTCAACTCCAAATTCCTCTCGCGCTCCTTTTCAACTCCAAATTCCTCTCACACTCCTTTTCAACTTCCGACTCCTCTCGTGCTCCTTTTCAGCTCCCGTTTCCTCTCGCGCTCCTTTTCAACTCCCGATTTCTCTCGCACTTCTTTTCAACACCTGATTCCTCTCTCACTTCTTTTCAACTCCCGATTCCTCTCGCACTCCTTTTCAACTCCTGACTCCTCTCACGCTCCTTTTCAACTTCCAGCTCCTCTCGCGCTAATTTTCAACTCCCGATTCCTCTCACACTCCTTTTCAACTCCCGATTACTCTCGCGCTCCTTTTGAACTCCCGACTCCTTTCGCGCTCCTTTTCAACTCCCAACTCCTCTTGTACTCCTATTCAACTCCTGATTCCTCTCGCGCTCCTTTTCAACTCCCGATTCCTCTCGTGCTCCATTTCATCTCCCAACACCTCTCGCACTCCTTTTCAATTCCAAATTCCTCTCGCGCTCCTTTTCATCTCCCAACTCCTCTCTCACTCCTTT
Source organism: Carcharodon carcharias (assembly GCF_017639515.1). NCBI lineage: Eukaryota > Metazoa > Chordata > Chondrichthyes > Lamniformes > Lamnidae > Carcharodon > Carcharodon carcharias. The sequence continues at coordinate 47,889,535 of NC_054469.1, forward strand.
TCAACTCCCGACTCCTCTCGTGCTCCTTTTCAAAACCTGACTCCTCTCGTGCTCCTTTTCAACTCCTGGCTCCTCTCGCGCTCCTTTTCAACTCCCGATTTCTCTCGCACTTCTTTTCAACACCCGATTCCTCTCTCACTTCTTTTCAACTCCTGATTCCACTCGCACTCCTTTTCAACTCTCAATTCCTCTCGCGCTCCTTTTCAACTCCCGTCTCCTCTCGCGCTCCTTTTCAACTCCCGTCTCCTCTCGCGCTCCTTTTCAACTCCCGATTCCTCTCACACTCCTTTTCGACTCCCGACTCTGCTCGTGCTCCTTTTCAACTCCAAATTCCTCTCGTGCTCCTTTTCAACTCCAAATTCCTCTCACACTCCTTTTCAACTTCCGACTCCTCTCGTGCTCCTTTTCAGCTCCCGTTTCCTCTCGCGCTCCTTTTCAACTCCCGATTTCTCTCGCACTTCTTTTCAACACCCGATTCCTCTCTCACTTCTTTTCAACTCCCGATTCCTCTCGCGCTCCTTTTCAACACCCGATTCCTCTCTCACTTCTTTTCAACTCCCGATTCCTCTCGCGCTCCTTTTCAACTCCCGATTCCTCTTGCGCTCCTTTTGAACTCCCGATTCCTCTCACGCTCCTTTTCAACGCCCGACTCCTCTCGGGTTCGTTTTGAACCTCCGATTCCTCGCGCGCTCCTCTTCAACTCCCGATCACTCTCGCGCTCCTTTTCAACTCCAAACTCCTCTTGCGCTCCTTTTCAAATCCAAATTCCTCTCGCACTCCTTTTCAACTCCCGCCTCCTCTCGCACTCCTTTTCAACTCCCGATTCCTCTCGCACTCCTTTTAAACTCCCAACTCCTCTCACACTCCTTTTCAGCTCCCAACTCCTCTCGTGCTCCTTTTCAACTCCCGATTCCTCTCGCAGTCTGTTTCAACACCCGATTCCTCTAGCGCTCCTTTTCAATTCCAAACTCCTTTCACGCTCCTTTTCAACTCCCGACTCCTCTCGTGCTCCTTTTCAACTCCCGATTCCTCTGTCACTCATTTTCAACACCCGACTCCTTTCACGCTCCTTTTCAACTCCCGATTCCTCTCACGCTCCTTTTCAACTCTCGACTTCTCTCGCGTTCCTTTTCGACTCCCAACACCTCTCGCGCTCCTTTTCAACTCCCGATTCCTCTTGCGCTCCTTTTCAACTCCAAGATCCTCTCGCGCTCCTTTTCAACTCCCGATTCCTCTTGCGCTCCTTTTCAACTCCAAGATCCTCTCACACTCCTTTTCAACTCCCGACTCCTCTCACGCTGCTTTTCAACAACTGACTCCTCTCGTGCTCCTTTTCAACTCCCGATTTCTCTCGCACTTCTTTTCAACACCCGATTCCTCTCTCACTTCTTTTCAACTCCCGATTCCTCTCGCGCTCCTTTTCAACTCCCGATTTCTCTCGCACTTCTTTTCAACACCCGATTCCTCTCTCACTTCTTTTCAACTCCCGATTCCTCTCGCGCTCCTTTTCAACACCCGATTCCTCTCTCACTTCTTTTCAACTCCCGATTCCTCTCGCGCTCCTTTTCAACTCCCGATTCCTCTCACGCTCCTTTTCAACTCTCGACTTCTCTCGCGCTCCTTTTCAACTCCCAACTCCTCTCACGCTCCTTTTCAACTCCCGATTCCTCTCGCGCTCCTTTTCAACTCGAAGATCCTCTCGCGCTCCTTTTCAACTCCTGACTCATTTTCAAATCCCAACTCCTCTCGCACTCCTATTCAACTCCCGATTACTCTCGCGCTCCTTTTCAACTCCCGATTCCTCTCATGCTCCTTTTCAATTCCAAACTCCTTTCACACTCCTTATCAACTCCCGACTCCTCTCGTGCTCCATTTCAACTCCCGATTCCTCTGTCACTCATTTTCAACTCCCGACTCCTTTCACGCTCCTTTTCAACACCCGACTCCTCTCGCACTCCTTTTCAACTCCCGATTCCTCTCTCACTTCTTTTCAATTCCCAATTCCTCTCGCACTCCTTTTCAACTCCAAATTCCTCTCGTGCTCCTTTTCAACTCCCAACACCTCTCGCGCTCCTTTTCAACTCGCGACTCCTCTCGTTCTCCTTTTCAACTCCCAACTCCTCTCGCGCTCCTTTTCAACTCCTGACTCCTCTCACGCTCCTTTTCAACTCCTGAATCCTCTAGCGCTCCTTTTCAACTCTCGATTCCTCTCGCGCTCCTTTTCAACTCCCGTCTCCTCTTGCGCTCCTTTTCAAATCCCGATTCCTTTCACGCTCCTTTTCGACTCCCGACTCTGCTCGCGCTCCTTTTCAACTCCCGACACCACTCCTGCTCCTTTTCAACTCCAAATTCCTCTCGCGCTCCTTTTCAAATCCAAATTCCTCTCGCACTCCTTTTCAACTCCCGACTCCTCTCGTGCTCATTTTCAACTCCTGACTCCTCTCGCGCTCCTTTTCAACACGTGACTCCTCTCACGCTCCTTTTCAACACGCAACTCCTCTCGCACTCCTTTTCAACTCCCGATTCCTCTCGCAATCATTTTCAACTCCTGACTCCTCTCGCGCTCCTTTTAAACTCCCAACTCCTCTCACACTCCTTTTTAGCTCCCAACTCCTCTCGGGCTCCTTTTCAACTCCCGATTCCTTTCGCGGTCCGTTTCAACACCCGATTCCTCTCGCGCTCCTTTTCAATTCCAAACTCCTTTCACGCTCCTTTTCAACTCCCGACTCCTCTCGTGCTCCTTTTCAACTCCCGATTCCTCTCGCGCTCCTTTTCAACTCCCAACTCCTCTCGCGCTCCTTTTCAACTCCCGATTCCTCTCGCACTCCTTTTAAACTCCCAACTCCTCTCACACTCCTTTTCAGCTCCCAACTCCTCTCGCTCTCCTTTTCAACTCCCGATTCCTCTCGCGCTCCTTTTCAACTGCCAACTCCTCTCGCGCTCCTTTTCAACTCCCGATTCCTCTCGCGCTCCTTTTCAACTCCTGACTCCTCTCGCTCTCCATTTCAAGCCCAATTCCTCTCGCGCTCCTTTTCAACTCCTGATTCCTCTCATGCTCCTTTTCAACTCCCGACTCCTCTCGCGCTCCTTTTCAACTCCCAACTCCTCTCGCGCTCCTTTTCAACTCCCAACTCCTCTCGCGCTCCTTTTCAACTCCCGATTCCTCTCGCGCTCCTTTTCAACTCCTGACTCCTCTTGCTCTCCATTTCAACCCCAATTCCTCTCGCGCTCCTTTTCACCTCCCGATTCCTCTCGAGATTCTTTTCAACTCCAATCTCCTCTCGCGCTCCTTTTCAACTCCCGATTCCTCTCACACTCCTTTTCAACTCCCAACTCCTCTCGTGCTCCTTTTCAACTCCCGATTCCTCTCGCGCTCCTTTTCAACTCTCGATTCCTCTCTTGCTCCTTTTCAAATCCCGACGCCTCTCGCGCTCCTTTTGAAACTCCGATTCCTCTCGCGCTCCTCTTCAACTCCCGATTCCTCTCGCGCTCCTTTTCAACTCCTGACTCCTCTCACGCTCCTTTTCAACTCCTGAATCCTCTCGCGCTCCTTTTCAACTCCCGTCTCCTCTCGCGCTCCTTTTCAACTCCCGATTCCTCTCACACTCCTTTTCGACTCCCGACTCTGCTCATGCTCCTTTTCAACTCCAAATTCCTCTCGCGCTCCTTTTCAACTCCAAATTCCTCTCACACTCCTTTTCAACTTCCGACTCCTCTCGTGCTCCTTTTCAGCTCCCGTTTCCTCTCGCGCTCCTTTTCAACTCCCGATTCCTCTTGCGCTCCTTTTCAACTCCCGATTCCTCTCACGCTCCTTTTCAACTTCCTTTTGAACCTCCGATTCCTCTCGCGCTCCTCTTCAACTCCCGATCACTCTCGCGCTCCTTTTCAAGTCCAAACTCCTCTCGCGCTCCTTTTCAAATCCAAATTCCTCTCGCGCTCCTTTTCAACTCCCGACTCCTCTCGTGCTCATTTTCAACTCCTGACTCCTCTCACGCTCCTTTTCAACACCCGACTCCTCTCGCACTCCTTTTCAACTCCCGATTCCTCTCGCACTCCTTTTAAACTCCCAACTCCTCTCACACTCCTTTTCAGCTCCCAACTCCTCTCGCACTCCTATTCAACTCCCGATTACTCTCGCGCTCCTTTTCAACTCCCGATTCCTCTCGCGCTCCTTTTCAATTCCAAACTCCTTTCACGCTCTTTATCAACTCCCGACTCCTCTCGTGCTCCATTTCAACTCCCGATTCCTCTGTCACTCATTTTCAACTCCCGACTTCTTTCACGCTCCTTTTCAACACCCGACTCCTCTCTCACATCTTTTCAACTCCCAATTCCTCTCGCACTCCTTTTCAACTCCAAATTCCTCTCGCACTCCTTTTCAACTCCCAACACCTCTCGCGCTTCTTTTCAACTCGCGACTCCTCTCGTTCTCCTTTTCAACTCCCAACTCCTCTCGCGCTCCTTTTCAACTCCTGACTCCTCTCACGCTCCTTTTCAACTCCTGAATCCTCTAGCGCTCCTTTTCAACTCTCGATTCCTCTCGCGCTCCTTTTCAACTCCCGTCTCCTCTCACACTCCTTTTCGACTCCCGACTCTGCTCCTGCTCCTTTTCAACTCCAAAATCCTCTCGCGCTCCTTTTCAAATCCAAATTCCTCTCGCACTCCTTTTCAACTCCCGACTCCTCTCGTGCTCATTTTCAACTCCTGACTCCTCTCGCGCTCCTTTTCAACACGCGACTCCTCTCGCACTCCTTTTCAACACGCGACTCCTCTCGCACTCCTTTTCAACTCCCGATTCCTCTCGCAATCATTTTCAACTCCTGACTCCTCTCGCGCTCCTTTTAAACTCCCAACTCCTCTCACACTCCTTTTCAGCTCCCAACTCCTGTCGGGCTCCTTTTCAACTCCCGATTCCTTTCGCGGTCCGTTTCAACACCCAATTCCTCTCGCGCTCCTTTTCAATTCCAAACTCCTTTCACGCTCCTTTTCAACTCCCGACTCCTCTCTTGCTCCTTTTCAACTCCCGATTCCTCTGTCATTCATTTTCAACTCCCGACTACTTTCACGCTCCTTTTCAACTCCCAATTCCTCTCGCGCTCCTTTTCAACTCTCGACTTCTCTCGCGCTCCTTTTCAACTCCCAACTCCTCTCGCGCTCCTTTTCAACTCCCGATTCCTCTCGCGCTCCTTTTCAACTCCTGACTCCTCTCGCTCTCCATTTCAACCCCAATTCCTCTCGCGCTCCTTTTCAACTCCTGATTCCTCTCCTGCTCCTTTTCAACTCCCGACTCCTCTCGCGCTCCTTTTCAACTCCCAACTCCTCTCGCGCTCCTTTTCAACTCCCGATTCCTCTCGCGCTCCTTTTCAACTCTCGATTCCTCTCACGCTCCTTTTCAAATACCGACTCCTCTCGCGCTCCTTTTGAAATTCCGATTCCTCTCGCGCTCCTCTTCAACTACCGATTCCTCTCGCGCTCCTTTTCAACTCCAAACTCCTCTCACACTCCTTTTCAACTCCCAACTCCTCTCGCACTCCTTTTCAACTCCCGATTCCTCTCGCGCTGTTTTTCAACTGCCGATTCCTCTCACACTCTTTTTCAACTCCCGACTCCTCTCGCGCTCCATTTCAATTCCAAACTCCTCTCGCACTCCTTTTCACCTCCCGATTCCTCTCGAGATTCTTTTCAACTCCAATCTCCTCTCTCACTTCTTTTCAACTCTCGATTCCTCTCGCGCTCCTTTTCAACTCCCGTCTCCTCTCACGCTCCTTTTCAACTCCCGATTCCTCTCGCACTCCTTTTCAACTCCTGACTCCTCTCGCGCTCCTTTTCAACTCCCGAATCCTCTCGCGGTCCGTTTCAACACCCAATTCCTCTCGCGTTCCATTTCAATTCCAAACTCCTTTCACGCTCCGTTTTAACTCCCGACTCCTCTCGTGCTCCTTTTCAGCTCCCGATTCCTCTCGTGCTCCATTTCATCTCCCAACACCTCTCGCACTCCTTTTCAATTCCAAATTCCTCTCACGTCCCTTTTCATCTCCCAACTCCTCTCTCACTCCTTTTCAACTCCCAATTCCTCTCGTGCTCCTTTTGAACTCCTGGCTCCTCTCGCGCTCCTTTTCAACTCCCGATTCCTCTCGCACTTCTTTTCAACTCCCGAATCCTCTCGCGCTCCTTTTCAACTCCCAACTCCTCTCGCACTCCTTTTCAACTCCCGATTCCTCTCGCGCTCCTTTTCAACTCCAAACTCCTCTCGCACTCCTTTTCAACTCCCAACTCCTCTCGCACTCCTTTTCAACTCCCGATTCCTCTCGCGCTGCTTTTCAACTGCCGATTCCTCTCACACTCTTTTTCAACACCCGACTCCTCTCGCGCTCCATTTCAATTCCAAACTCCTTTCACGCTCCTTTTCAACTCCCGATTCCTCTAGTGCTCCTTTTCAACTTTCAACTCCTCTCGCACTCCTTTTCAACTCCCAACTCCTCTCGCGCTCCTTTTCAACTCCCAATACCTCTCACGCTCCTTTTCAATTCCAAATTCCTCTCGTACTCCTTTTCAACTTCCAACTCCTCTCGCGCTCCTTTTCAAATCCCGAATACTTTTCAACTCCCAACTCCTCTCACACTGTTGTTCACCTCCTGACTCCTCTCGCACTCCTTATCAACTCCTGACTCCTCTTGCATTCTTTTTCAACTCCCGATTCCTCTCGCGCTCCTTTTCAACTCCCAACTCCTCTCGCGCTCCTTTTCAACTCCCGATTCCTCTAGCGCTCCTTTTCAACTACCATCTCCTCTCGTGCTCCTTTTCAACTCCTGACTCCTCTCGCGCTCCTTTTCAACTCCCGATTCCTCTCGCACTTCTTTTCAACTCCCGATTCCTCTCGCGCTCCTTTTCAACTCCCAACTCCTCTCGCGCTCCTTTTCAACTCCCGATTCCTCTAGCGCTCCTTTTCAACTACCATCTCCTCTTCTGCTCCTTTTCAACTCCTGACTCCTCTCGCGCTCCTTTTCAACTCCCGATTCCTCTCGCGCTGCTTTTCAACTGCCGATTCCTCTCACACTCTTTTTCAACACCCGACTCCTCTCGCGCTCCATTTCAATTCCAAACTCCTTTCACGCTCCTTTTCAACTCCCGATTCCTCTCGCACTCCTTTTCAACTCTCGACTCCTCTTGCGCTCCTTTTCAACTCCCAACTCCTCTCGCGCTCCTTTTCAACTCCCGATTCCTCTCGCGCTCCTTTTCAACTCCCGATTCCTCTCGCGCTCCTTTTCAACTCCCGACTCCTTTTCAACTCCCAACTCCTCTCACACTCCTTTTCAACTCCCAACTCCTCTCGCGCTCCATTTCAACTCCCGATTCCTCTCGCGCTCCTTTTCAACTCCTGACTCCTCTCGCGCTCCTTTTCAACCCCAATTCCTCTCGCACTCCTTTTCAACTCCCAATTCCTCTCGCGCTCCTTTTGAACTTCCGATTCCTCTCGCGCTCCTCTTCAACTCCCGAATCCTCTCGCGCTCCTTTTCAACTCCAAACTCCTCTCGCACTCCTTTTCAACTCCCAACTCCTCTCGCACTCCTTTTCAACTCCCGATTCCTCTCGCGCTGCTTTTCAACTCCCGATTCCTCTCACACTCTTTTCCAACACCCGACTCCTCTCGCGCTCCATTTCGATTTCAAACTCCTCTTGCACTCCTTTTCACCTCCCGATTCCTCTCGCTATTCTTTTCAACAGCAATTTCCTCTCACGCTCCTTTTCAACTCCCGAGTCCTCTCGCGCTCCTTTTCAACTCCCGATTCCTCTCGCGCACCTTTTCAACTCCCGATTCCTCTAGTGCTCCTTTTCAATTTTCAACTCCTCTCGCGCTGCTTTTCAACTCCCAACTGCTCTCGCGCTCCTTTTCAACTCCCGATTCCTCTAGCGCTCCTTTTCAACTACCATCTCCTCTCGCGCTCCTTTTCAACTCCTGACTCCTCTCGTGCTCCTTTTCAACTCCTGACTCCTCTCGCGCTCCTTTTCAACTCCCGATTCCTCTCGCACTTCTTTTCAACTCCCGAATCCTCTCGCGCTCCTTTTCAACTCCCAACTCCTCTCGCACTCCTTTTCAACTCCCGATTCCTCTTGCACTCCTTTTCAACTCCCGATTCCTCTCGCGCTGCTTTTCAACTGCCGATTCCTCTCACACTCTTTTTCAACACCCGACTCCTCTCGCGCTCCATTTCAATTCCAAACTCCTTTCACGCTCCTTTTCAACTCCCGATTCCTCTCGCACTCCTTTTCAACTCTCGACTCCTCTCGCGCTCCTTTTCAACTCCCAACTCCTCTCGCGCTCCTCTTCAACTCCCGATTCCTCTCGCGATTCTTTTCAACACCAATCTCCCCTCGCGCTCCTTTTCAACTCCCGACTCCTCTCGCACTCCTTTTCAACTCCCGATTCCTCTAGTGCTCCTTTTCAACTTTCAACTCCTCTCGCACTCCTTTTCAACTCCCAACTCCTCTCGCGCTCCTTTTCAACTCCCAATACCTCTCGCGCTCCTTTTCAATTCCAAATTCCTCTCGTACTCCTTTTCAACTTCCAACTCCTCTCGCGCTCCTTTTCAAATCCCGAATTCTTTTCAACTCCCAACTCCTCTCACACTTTTGTTCACCTCCTGACTCCTCTCGCACTCCTTATCAACTCCTGACTCCTCTTGCATTCTTTTTCAACTCCCGATTCCTCTCGCGCTCCTTTTCAACTCCCAACTCCTCTCGCGCTCCTTTTCAACTCCCGATTCCTCTAGCGCTCCTTTTCAACTACCATCTCCTCTTCTGCTCCTTTTCAACTCCTGACTCCTCTCGCGCTCCTTTTCAACTCCCGATTCCTCTCGCGCTGCTTTTCAACTGCCGATTCCTCTCACACTCTTTTTCAACACCCGACTCCTCTCGCGCTCCATTTCAATTCCAAACTCCTTTCACGCTCCTTTTCAACTCCCGATTCCTCTCGCACTCCTTTTCAACTCTCGACTCCTCTTGCGCTCCTTTTCAACTCCCAACTCCTCTCGCGCTCCTTTTCAACTCCCGATTCCTCTCGCGCTCCTTTTCAACTCCCGATTCCTCTCGCGCTCCTTTTCAACTCCCGACTCCTTTTCAACTCCCAACTCCTCTCACACTCCTTTTCAACTCCCAACTCCTCTCGCGCTCCATTTCAACTCCCGATTCCTCTCGCGCTCCTTTTCAACTCCTGACTCCTCTCGCGCTCCTTTTCAACCCCAATTCCTCTCGCACTCCTTTTCAACTCCCAATTCCTCTCGCGCTCCTTTTGAACTTCCGATTCCTCTCGCGCTCCTCTTCAACTCCCGAATCCTCTCGCGCTCCTTTTCAACTCCAAACTCCTCTCGCACTCCTTTTCAACTCCCAACTCCTCTCGCACTCCTTTTCAACTCCCGATTCCTCTCGCGCTGCTTTTCAACTCCCGATTCCTCTCACACTCTTTTCCAACACCCGACTCCTCTCGCGCTCCATTTCGATTTCAAACTCCTCTTGCACTCCTTTTCACCTCCCGATTCCTCTCGCTATTCTTTTCAACAGCAATTTCCTCTCACGCTCCTTTTCAACTCCCGAGTCCTCTCGCGCTCCTTTTCAACTCCCGATTCCTCTCGCGCACCTTTTCAACTCCCGATTCCTCTAGTGCTCCTTTTCAATTTTCAACTCCTCTCGCGCTGCTTTTCAACTCCCAACTGCTCTCGCGCTCCTTTTCAACTCCCGATTCCTCTAGCGCTCCTTTTCAACTACCATCTCCTCTCGCGCTCCTTTTCAACTCCTGACTCCTCTCGTGCTCCTTTTCAACTCCTGACTCCTCTCGCGCTCCTTTTCAACTCCCGATTCCTCTCGCACTTCTTTTCAACTCCCGAATCCTCTCGCGCTCCTTTTCAACTCCCAACTCCTCTCGCACTCCTTTTCAACTCCCGATTCCTCTTGCACTCCTTTTCAACTCCCGATTCCTCTCGCGCTGCTTTTCAACTGCCGATTCCTCTCACACTCTTTTTCAACACCCGACTCCTCTCGCGCTCCATTTCAATTCCAAACTCCTTTCACGCTCCTTTTCAACTCCCGATTCCTCTCGCACTCCTTTTCAACTCTCGACTCCTCTCGCGCTCCTTTTCAACTCCCAACTCCTCTCGCGCTCCTTTTCAACTCCCGATTCCTCTCGCGCTCCTTTTCAACTCCCGATTCCTCTCGCGCTCCTTTTCAACTCCTGACTCCTTTCATGCTCCGTTTTAACTCCCGACTCCTCTCGTGCTCCTATTCAACTCCTGATTCCTCTCACGCTCCTTTTCAACTCCCGATTCCTCTCGCGATCCTTTTCAACTCCAAACTCCTCTCGCGCTCCTTTTAAACTCCCAACTCCTCTCGCGCTCCTTTTCAACTCCAAACTCCTCTCGCACTCCTTTTCAACTCCCAACTCCTCTTGCACTCCTTTTCAACTCCCGATTCCTCTCGCGCTGCTTTTCAACTGCCGATTCCTCTCACACTCTTTTTCAACACCCGACTCCTCTCGCGCTCCATTTCAATTCCAAACTCCTTTCACGCTCCTTTTCAACTCCCGATTCCTCTTGCACTCCTTTTCAACTCTCGACTCCTCTTGCGCTCCTTTTCAACTCCCAACTCCTCTCGCACTCCTTTTCAACTCCCGATTCCTCTCGCGCTCCTTTTCAATTCCAAATTCCTCTCGTACTCCTTTTCAACTTCCAACTCCTCTCGCGCTCCTTTTCAAATCCCGAATTCTTTTCAACTCCCAACTCCTCTCACACTTTTTTTCACCTCCTGACTCCTCTCGCACTCCTTATCAACTCCTGACTCCTCTTGCATTCTTTTTCAACTCCCGATTCCTCTCGCGCTCCTTTTCAACTCCCAACTCCTCTCGCGCTCCTTTTCAACTCCCGATTCCTCTAGCGCACCTTTTCAACTACCATCTCCTCTTCTGCTCCTTTTCAACTCCTGACTCCTCTCGCGCTCCTTTTCAACTCCCGATTCCTCTCGCGCTGCTTTTCAACTGCCGATTCCTCTCACACTCTTTTTCAACACCCGACTCCTCTCGCGCTCCATTTCAATTCCAAACTCCTTTCACGCTCCTTTTCAACTCCCGATTCCTCTCGCACTCCTTTTCAACTCTCGACTCCTCTTGCGCTCCTTTTCAACTCCCAACTCCTCTCGCACTCCTTTTCAACTCCCGATTCCTCTCGCGCTCCTTTTCAACTCCCGATTCCTCTCGCGCTCCTTTTCAACTCCCGACTCCTTTTCAACTCCCAACTCCTCTCACACTCCTTTTCAACTCCCAACTCCTCTCGCGCTCCATTTCAACTCCTGACTCCTCTCGCGCTCCTTTTCAACCCCAATTCCTCTCGCACTCCTTTTCAACTCCCAATTCCTCTCGCGCTCCTTTTGAACTCCCGATTCCTTCGCGCTCCTCTTCAACTCCCGATTCCTCTCGCGCTCCTTTTCAACTCCAAACTCCTCTCGCACTCCTTTTCAACTCCCAACTCCTCTCGCACTCCTTTTCAACTCCCGATTCCTCTCGCGCTGCTTTTCAACTCCCGATTCCTCTCACACTCTTTTCCAACACCCGACTCCTCTCGCGCTCCATTTCGATTTCAAACTCCTCTTGCACTCCTTTTCACCTCCCGATTCCTCTCGCTATTCTTTTCAACAGCAATTTCCTCTCACGCTCCTTTTCAACTCCCGAGTCCTCTCGCGCTCCTTTTCAACTCCCAACTGCTCTCGCGCTCCTTTTCAACTCCCGATTCCTCTAGCGCTCCTTTTCAACTACCATCTCCTCTCGCGCTCCTTTTCAACTCCTGACTCCTCTCGTGCTCCTTTTCAACTCCTGACTCCTCTCGCGCTCCTTTTCAACTCCCGATTCCTCTCGCACTTCTTTTCAACTCCCGAATCCTCTCGCGCTCCTTTTCAACTCCCAACTCCTCTCGCACTCCTTTTCAACTCCCGATTCCTCTCGCGCTCCTTTTCAACTCCAAACTCCTCTCGCACTCCTTTTCAACTCCCAACTCCTCTTGCACTCCTTTTCAACTCCCGATTCCTCTCGCGCTGCTTTTCAACTGCCGATTCCTCTCACACTCTTTTTCAACACCCGACTCCTCTCGCGCTCCATTTCAATTCCAAACTCCTTTCACGCTCCTTTTCAACTCCCGATTCCTCTCGCACTCCTTTTCAACTCTCGACTCCTCTCGCGCTCCTTTTCAACTCCCAACTCCTCTCGCGCTCCTTTTCAACTCCCGATTCCTCTCGCGCTCCTTTTCAACTCCCGATTCCTCTCGCGCTCCTTTTCAACTCCTGACTCCTTTCATGCTCCGTTTTAACTCCCGACTCCTCTCGTGCTCCTATTCAACTCCTGATTCCTCTCACGCTCCTTTTCAACTCCTGATTCCTCTCGCGATCCTTTTCAACTCCAAACTCCTCTCGCGCTCCTTTTAAACTCCCAACTCCTCTCGCGCTCCTTTTCAACTCCAAACTCCTCTCGCACTCCTTTTCAAATCCCAACTCCTCTTGCACTCCTTTTCAACTCCCGATTCCTCTCGCGCTGCTTTTCAACTGCCGATTCCTCTCACACTCTTTTTCAACACCCGACTCCTCTCGCGCTCCATTTCAATTCCAAACTCCTTTCACGCTCCTTTTCAACTCCCGATTCCTCTTGCACTCCTTTTCAACTCTCGACTCCTCTTGCGCTCCTTTTCAACTCCCAACTCCTCTCGCGCTCCTTTTCAACTCCCGATTCCTCTCGCGCTCCTTTTCAGCTCCCGATTCCTCTCGCGCTCCTTTTCAACTCCCGACTCCTTTCACGCTCCGTTTTAACTCCCGACTCCTCTCGTGCTCCTATTCAACTCCTGATTCCTCTCACGCTCCTTTTCAACTCCCGATTCCTCTCGCGATCCTTTTCAACTCCAAACTCCTCTCGCGCTCCTTTTAAACTCCCAACTCCTCTCATACTCCTGTTCAGCTCCCAACTCCTCTCGCGCTCCTTTTCAACTCCCGAATCCTCTCGCGGTCCGTTTCAACACCCAATTCCTCTCGCGTTCCATTTCAATTCCAAACTCCTTTCACGCTCCGTTTTAACTCCCGACTCCTCTCGTGCTCCTTTTCAGCTCCCGATTCCTCTCGTGCTCCATTTCATCTCCCAACACCTCTCGCACTCCTTTTCAATTCCAAATTCCTCTCACGTCCCTTTTCATCTCCCAACTCCTCTCTCACTCCTTTTCAACTCCCAATTCCTCTCGTGCTCCTTTTGAACTCCTGGCTCCTCTCGCGCTCCTTTTCAACTCCCGATTCCTCTCGCACTTCTTTTCAACTCCCGAATCCTCTCGCGCTCCTTTTCAACTCCCAACTCCTCTCGCACTCCTTTTCAACTCCCGATTCCTCTCGCGCTCCTTTTCAACTCCAAACTCCTCTCGCACTCCTTTTCAACTCCCAACTCCTCTCGCACTCCTTTTCAACTCCCGATTCCTCTCGCGCTGCTTTTCAACTGCCGATTCCTCTCACACTCTTTTTCAACACCCGACTCCTCTCGCGCTCCATTTCAATTCCAAACTCCTTTCACGCTCCTTTTCAACCTCCGATTCCTCTCGCGCTCCTTTTCAACTCCTGACTCCTCTCGCGCTCCTTTTCAACCCCAATTCCTCTCGCACTCCTTTTCAACTCCCAATTCCTCTCGCGCTCCTTTTGAACTCCCGATTCCTTCGCGCTCCTCTTCAACTCCCGATTCCTCTCGCGCTCCTTTTCAACTCCAAACTCCTCTCGCACTCCTTTTCAACTCCCAACTCCTCTCGCACTCCTTTTCAACTCCCGATTCCTCTCGCGCTGCTTTTCAACTCCCGATTCCTCTCACACTCTTTTCCAACACCCGACTCCTCTCGCGCTCCATTTCGATTTCAAACTCCTCTTGCACTCCTTTTCACCTCCCGATTCCTCTCGCTATTCTTTTCAACAGCAATTTCCTCTCACGCTCCTTTTCAACTCCCGAGTCCTCTCGCGCTCCTTTTCAACTCCCAACTGCTCTCGCGCTCCTTTTCAACTCCCGATTCCTCTAGCGCTCCTTTTCAACTACCATCTCCTCTCGCGCTCCTTTTCAACTCCTGACTCCTCTCGTGCTCCTTTTCAACTCCTGACTCCTCTCGCGCTCCTTTTCAACTCCCGATTCCTCTCGCACTTCTTTTCAACTCCCGAATCCTCTCGCGCTCCTTTTCAACTCCCAACTCCTCTCGCACTCCTTTTCAACTCCCGATTCCTCTCGCGCTCCTTTTCAACTCCAAACTCCTCTCGCACTCCTTTTCAACTCCCAACTCCTCTTGCACTCCTTTTCAACTCCCGATTCCTCTCGCGCTGCTTTTCAACTGCCGATTCCTCTCACACTCTTTTTCAACACCCGACTCCTCTCGCGCTCCATTTCAATTCCAAACTCCTTTCACGCTCCTTTTCAACTCCCGATTCCTCTCGCACTCCTTTTCAACTCTCGACTCCTCTCGCGCTCCTTTTCAACTCCCAACTCCTCTCGCGCTCCTTTTCAACTCCCGATTCCTCTCGCGCTCCTTTTCAACTCCCGATTCCTCTCGCGCTCCTTTTCAACTCCTGACTCCTTTCATGCTCCGTTTTAACTCCCGACTCCTCTCGTGCTCCTATTCAACTCCTGATTCCTCTCACGCTCCTTTTCAACTCCTGATTCCTCTCGCGATCCTTTTCAACTCCAAACTCCTCTCGCGCTCCTTTTAAACTCCCAACTCCTCTCGCGCTCCTTTTCAACTCCAAACTCCTCTCGCACTCCTTTTCAAATCCCAACTCCTCTTGCACTCCTTTTCAACTCCCGATTCCTCTCGCGCTGCTTTTCAACTGCCGATTCCTCTCACACTCTTTTTCAACACCCGACTCCTCTCGCGCTCCATTTCAATTCCAAACTCCTTTCACGCTCCTTTTCAACTCCCGATTCCTCTTGCACTCCTTTTCAACTCTCGACTCCTCTTGCGCTCCTTTTCAACTCCCAACTCCTCTCGCGCTCCTTTTCAACTCCCGATTCCTCTCGCGCTCCTTTTCAGCTCCCGATTCCTCTCGCGCTCCTTTTCAACTCCCGACTCCTTTCACGCTCCGTTTTAACTCCCGACTCCTCTCGTGCTCCTATTCAACTCCTGATTCCTCTCACGCTCCTTTTCAACTCCCGATTCCTCTCGCGATCCTTTTCAACTCCAAACTCCTCTCGCGCTCCTTTTAAACTCCCAACTCCTCTCATACTCCTGTTCAGCTCCCAACTCCTCTCGCGCTCCTTTTCAACTCCCGAATCCTCTCGCGGTCCGTTTCAACACCCAATTCCTCTCGCGTTCCATTTCAATTCCAAACTCCTTTCACGCTCCGTTTTAACTCCCGACTCCTCTCGTGCTCCTTTTCAGCTCCCGATTCCTCTCGTGCTCCATTTCATCTCCCAACACCTCTCGCACTCCTTTTCAATTCCAAATTCCTCTCACGTCCCTTTTCATCTCCCAACTCCTCTCTCACTCCTTTTCAACTCCCAATTCCTCTCGTGCTCCTTTTGAACTCCTGGCTCCTCTCGCGCTCCTTTTCAACTCCCGATTCCTCTCGCACTTCTTTTCAACTCCCGAATCCTCTCGCGCTCCTTTTCAACTCCCAACTCCTCTCGCACTCCTTTTCAACTCCCGATTCCTCTCGCGCTCCTTTTCAACTCCAAACTCCTCTCGCACTCCTTTTCAACTCCCAACTCCTCTCGCACTCCTTTTCAACTCCCGATTCCTCTCGCGCTGCTTTTCAACTGCCGATTCCTCTCACACTCTTTTTCAACACCCGACTCCTCTCGCGCTCCATTTCAATTCCAAACTCCTTTCACGCTCCTTTTCAACCTCCGATTCCTCTAGTGCTCCTTTTCAACTTTCAACTCCTCTCGCACTCCTTTTCAACTCCCAACTCCTCTCGCGCTCCTTTTCAACTCCCAATACCTCTCACGCTCCTTTTCAATTCCAAATTCCTCTCGTACTCCTTTTCAACTTCCAACTCCTCTCGCGCTCCTTTTCAAATCCCGAATTCTTTTCAACTCCCAACTCCTCTCACACTTTTGTTCACCTCCTGACTCCTCTCGCACTCCTTATCAACTCCTGACTCCTCTTGCATTCTTTTTCAACTCCCGATTCCTCTCGCGCTCCTTTTCAACTCCCAACTCCTCTCGCGCTCCTTTTCAACTCCCGATTCCTCTAGCGCTCCTTTTCAACTACCATCTCCTCTCGTGCTCCTTTTCAACTCCTGACTCCTCTCGCGCTCCTTTTCAACTCCCGATTCCTCTCGCACTTCTTTTCAACTCCCGATTCCTCTCACGCTCCTTTTCAACTCCCAACTCCTCTCGCACTTCTTTTCAACTCCCGATTCATCTCGCGCTCCTTTTCAACTCCTGACTCCTCTCGCGTTCCTTTTCAAATCCCGATTCTTCTCACACTCCTTTTCAACTCCTGACTCCTCTCGCGCTCCTTTTCAACTCCAAATTCCTCTCACACTCCTTTTCAACCTCCGACTCCTCTTGCACTCCTTTTCAACTCTCGATTCCTCTCGCGCTCCTTTTCAACTCCAAATTCCTTTTCAACTCCCAACTCCTCTCGCGCTCCTTTTCAACTCCCGATTTCCCTCGCACTTCTTCTCAACACCGAATTCCTCTCTCACTTCTTTTCAACTCCCGATTCCTCTCGCGCTCCTTTTCAACTCCCAACACCTCTCGCGCTTCTTTTCAACTCGCGACTCCTCTCATTCTCCTTTTCAACTCCCAACTCCTCTCGCGCTCCTTTTCAACTCCTGACTCCTCTCACGCTCCTTTTCAACTCCTGAATCCTCTCGCGCTCCTTTTCAACTCTCGATTCCTCTCGCGCTCCTTTTCAACTCCCGTCTCCTCTCACGCTCCTTTTCAACTCCCGATTCCTCTCACACTCCTTTTCGACTCCCGACTCTGCTCGTGCTCCTTTTCAACTCCCGACTCCACTCGTGCTCCTTTTCAACTCCAAATTCCTCTCGCGCTCCTTTTCAACTCCAAATTCCTCTCGCACTCCTTTTCAACTCCCGACTCCTCTCGTGCTCATTTTCAACTCCTGACTACTCTCGCGCTCCTTTTCAACACCCGACTCCTCTCGCACTCCTTTTCAACTCCCGATTCCTCTCGCACTCCTTTTCAACTCCTGACTCCTTTCGCACTCCTTTTAAACTACCAACTCCTCTCACACTCCTTTTCAGCTCCCACCTCCTCTCGTGCTCCTTTTCCACTCCCGATTCCTCTCGCGGTCCGTTTCAACACCCGATTCCTCTCGCGCTCCTTTTCAACTCCCGACTCCTCTCGTGCTCCTTTTCAACTCCCGATTCCTCTGTCACTCATTTTCAACTCTCGACTTCTCTCGCGCTCCTTTTCAACTCCCAAGTCCTCTCACACTCCTTTTCAACTTCCAACTCCTCTCGCGCTCCTTTTCAACTCCCGATTCCTCTCGCTCTCCTTTTCAGCTCCTGACTCCTCTCGCGCTCCTTTTCAACTCCCGACTCCTCTCATGCTCCTTTTCAACTCCCAATACCTCTCACGCTCCTTTTCAATTCCAAATTCCTCTCATACTCCTTTTCAACTCCCAACTCCTCTCACACTCCTTTTCGACTCCTGACTCTGCTCGTGCTCCTTTTCAACTCCCGATTCCTCTCGCGCTCCTTTTCAACTCCAAATTCCTCTCGCCCTCCTTTTCAACTCCAAATTCCTCTCGCACTCCTTTTCAACTCCTGACTCCTCTCGCGCTCCTTTTCAACACCCGACTCCTCTCGCACTCCTTTTCAACATCCGATTCCTCTCATACTCATTTTCAACTCCTGACTCCTCTCTCGCTCCTTTTCAACTTCCAGCTCCTCTCGCGCTGCTTTTCAACTCCCAACTGCTCTCGCGCTCCTTTTCAACTCCCAATTCCTCTTGCGCTCCTTTTCAACTACCATCTCCTCTCGCGCTCCTTTTCAACTCCAAACTCCTCTCGCACTCCTTTTCAACTCCCAACTCCTCTTGCACTCCTTTTCAACTCCCGATTCCTCTCGCGCTGCTTTTCAACTGCCGATTCCTCTCACACTCTTTTTCAACACCCGACTCCTCTCGCGCTCCATTTCAATTCCAAACTCCTTTCACGCTCCTTTTCAACTCCCGATTCCTCTTGCACTCCTTTTCAACTCTCGACTCCTCTTGCGCTCCTTTTCAACTCCCAACTCCTCTCGCGCTCCTTTTCAACTCCCGATTCCTCTCGCGCTCCTTTTCAACTCCCGATTCCTCTCGCGCTCCTTTTCAACTCCCGACTCCTTTCACGCTCCGTTTTAACTCCCGACTCCTCTCGCGCTCCTATTCAACTCCTGATTCCTCTCACGCTCCTTTTCAACTCCCGATTCCTCTCGCGCTCCTATTCAACTCCTGATTCCTCTCACGCTCCTTTTCAACTCCCGATTCCTCTCGCGCTCCTATTCAACTCCTGATTCCTCTCACGCTCCTTTTCAACTCCCGATTCCTCTCACGATCCTTTTCAACTCCAAACTCCTCTCGCGCTCCTTTTAAACTCCCAACTCCTCTCACACTCCTTTTCAGCTCCCAACTCCTGTCGGGCTCCTTTTCAACTCCCGATTCCTTTCGCGGTCCGTTTCAACACCCGATTCCTCTCGCGTTCCATTTCAATTCCAAACTCCTTTCACGCTCCGTTTTAACTCCCGACTCCTCTCGCGCTCCTTTTCAACTCCCGATTCCTCTCGTGCTCCATTTCATCTCCCAACACCTCTCGCACTCCTTTTCAATTCCAAATTCCTCTCACGTCCCTTTTCATCTCCCAACTCCTCTCTCACTCCTTTTCAACTCCCAATTCCTCCCGTGCTCCTTTTGAACTCCTGGCTCCTCTCGCGCTCCTTTTCAACTCCCGATTCCTCTCGCACTTCTTTTCAACTCCCGAATCCTCTCGCGCTCCTTTTCAACTCCCAACTCCTCTCGCACTCCTCTTCAACTCCCGATTCCTCTCGCGCTCCTTTTCAACTCCCAACTCCTCTCGCACTCCTTTTCAACTCCCGATTCCTCTCGCGCTGCTTTTCAACTGCCGATTCCTCTCACACTCTTTTTCAACACCCGACTCCTCTCGCGCTCCATTTCAATTCCAAACTCCTTTCACGCTCCTTTTCAACTCCCGATTCCTCTAGTGCTCCTTTTCAACTTTCAACTCCTCTCGCACTCCTTTCCAACTCCCAACTCCTCTCGCGCTCCTTTTCAACTCCCAATACCTCTCACGCTCCTTTTCAATTCCAAATTCCTCTCATACTCCTTTTCAACTCCCAACTCCTCTCACGCTCCGTGTTAACTCCCATCTCCTCTCACACTCCTTTTCGACTCCCGACTCTGCTCGTGCTCCTTTTCAACTCCCGACTCCTCTCGTGCTCCTTTTCAACTCCTGACTCCTCTCACGCTCCTTTTCAACACCCAACTCCTCTCGCGCTTCTTTTCAACATCCGATTCCTCTCATACTCATTTTCAACTCCTGACTCCTCTCTCGCTCCTTTTCAACTTCCAGCTCCTCTCGCGCTGCTTTTCAACTCCCAACTGCTCTTGCGCTCCTTTTCAACTCCCGATTCCTCTAGCGCTCCTTTTCAACTACCATCTCCTCTCGCGCTCCTTTTCAACTCCAAACTCCTCTCGCACTCCTTTTCAACTCCCAACTCCTCTTGCACTCCTTTTCAACTCCCGATTCCTCTCGCGCTGCTTTTCAACTGCCGATTCCTCTCACACTCTTTTTCAACACCCGACTCCTCTCGCGCTCCATTTCAATTCCAAACTCCTTTCACGCTCCTTTTCAACTCCCGATTCCTCTTGCACTCCTTTTCAACTCTCGACTCCTCTTGCGCTCCTTTTCAACTCCCAACTCCTCTCGCGCTCCTTTTCAACTCCCGATTCCTCTCGCGCTCCTTTTCAACTCCCGATTCCTCTCGCGCTCCTTTTCAACTCCCGACTCCTTTCACGCTCCGTTTTAACTCCCAACTCCTCTCGTGCTCCTATTCAACTCCTGATTCCTCTCGCGATCCTTTTCAACTCCAAACTCCTCTCGCGCTCCTTTTAAACTCCCAACTCCTCTCACACTCCTTTTCAGCTCCCAACTCCTCTCGCGGTCCGTTTCAACACCCAATTCCTCTCGCGTTCCATTTCAATTCCAAACTCCTTTCACGCTCCGTTTTAACTCCCGACTCCTCTCGTGCTCCTTTTCAACTCCCGATTCCTCTCGTGCTCCATTTCATCTCCCAACACCTCTCGCACTCCTTTTCAATTCCAAATTCCTCTCACGTCCCTTTTCATCTCCCAACTCCTCTCTCACTCCTTTTCAACTCCCAATTCCTCCCGTGCTCCTTTTGAACTCCTGGACCCTCTCGCGCTCCTTTTCAACTCCCGATTCCTCTCGCACTTCTTTTCAACTCCCGAATCCTCTCGCGCTCCTTTTCAACTCCCAACTCCTCTCGCACTCCTTTTCAACTCCCGATTCCTCTCGCGCTCCTTTTCAACTCCAAACTCCTCTCGCACTCCTTTTCAACTCCCAACTCCTCTCGCACTCCTTTTCAACTCCCGATTCCTCTCGCGCTGCTTTTCAACTGCCGATTCCTCTCACACTCTTTTTCAACACCCGACTCCTCTCGCGCTCCATTTCAATTCCAAACTCCTTTCACGCTCCTTTTCAACTCCCGATTCCTCTAGTGCTCCTTTTCAACTTTCAACTCCTCTCGCACTCCTTTTCAACTCCCAACTCCTCTCGCGCTCCTTTTCAACTCCCAATACCTCTCACGCTCCTTTTCAATTCCAAATTCCTCTCGTACTACTTTTCAACTTCCAACTCCTCTCGCGCTCCTTTTCAAATCCCGAATTCTTTTCAACTCCCAACTCCTCTCACACTTTTGTTCACCTCCTGACTCCTCTCGCACTCCTTATCAACTCCTGACTCCTCTTGCATTCTTTTTCAACTCCCGATTCCTCTCACGTCCCTTTTCATCTCCCAACTCCTCTCTCACTCCTTTTCAACTCCCAATTCCTCCCGTGCTCCTTTTGAACTCCTGGCTCCCCTCGCGCTCCTTTTCAACTCCCGATTCCTCTCGCACTTCTTTTCAACTCCCGAATCCTCTCGCGCTCCTTTTCAACTCCCAACTCCTCTCGCACTCCTTTTCAACTCCCGATTCCTCTCGCGCTCCTTTTCAACTCCAAACTCCTCTCGCACTCCTTTTCAACTCCCAACTCCTCTCGCACTCCTTTTCAACTCCCGATTCCTCTCGCGCTGCTTTTCAACTGCCGATTCCTCTCACACTCTTTTTCAACACCCGACTCCTCTCGCGCTCCATTTCAATTCCAAACTCCTTTCACGCTCCTTTTCAACTCCCGATTCCTCTAGTGCTCCTTTTCAACTTTCAACTCCTCTCGCACTCCTTTTCAACTCCCAACTCCTCTCGCGCTCCTTTTCAACTCCCAATACCTCTCACGCTCCTTTTCAATTCCAAATTCCTCTCGTACTCCTTTTCAACTTCCAACTCCTCTCGCGCTCCTTTTCAAATCCCGAATTCTTTTCAACTCCCAACTCCTCTCACACTTTTGTTCACCTCCTGACTCCTCTCGCACTCCTTATCAACTCCTGACTCCTCTTGCATTCTTTTTCAACTCCCGATTCCTCTCGCGCTCCTTTTCAACTCCCAACTCCTCTCGCGCTCCTTTTCAACTCCCGATTCCTCTAGCGCTCCTTTTCAACTACCATCTCCTCTCGTGCTCCTTTTCAACTCCTGACTCCTCTCGCGCTCCTTTTCAACTCCCGATTCCTCTCGCACTTCTTTTCAACTCCCGATTCCTCTCACGCTCCTTTTCAACTCCCAACTCCTCTCGCACTTCTTTTCAACTCCCGATTCATCTCGCGCTCCTTTTCAACTCCTGACTCCTCTCGCGTTCCTTTTCAAATCCCGATTCTTCTCACACTCCTTTTCAACTCCTGACTCCTCTCGCGCTCCTTTTCAACTCCAAATTCCTCTCACACTCCTTTTCAACCTCCGACTCCTCTTGCACTCCTTTTCAACTCTCGATTCCTCTCGCGCTCCTTTTCAACTCCAAATTCCTTTTCAACTCCCAACTCCTCTCGCGCTCCTTTTCAACTCCCGATTTCCCTCGCACTTCTTCTCAACACCGAATTCCTCTCTCACTTCTTTTCAACTCCCGATTCCTCTCGCGCTCCTTTTCAACTCCCAACACCTCTCGCGCTTCTTTTCAACTTGCGACTCCTCTCGTTCTCCTTTTCAACTCCCAACTCCTCTCGCGCTCCTTTTCAACTCCTGACTCCTCTCACGCTCCTTTTCAACTCCTGAATCCTCTCGCGCTCCTTTTCAACTCTCGATTCCTCTCGCGCTCCTTTTCAACTCCCGTCTCCTCTCACGCTCCTTTTCAACTCCCGATTCCTCTCACACTCCTTTTCGACTCCCGACTCTGCTCGTGCTCCTTTTCAACTCCCGACTCCACTCGTGCTCCTTTTCAACTCCAGTTTCCTCTCGCACTCCTTTTCAACTCCCGACTCCTCTCGTGCTCATTTTCAACTCCTGACTCCTCTCGCGCTCCTTTTCAACACCCGACTCCTCTCGCACTCCTTTTCAACTCCCGATTCCTCTCGCACTCCTTTTCAACTCCTGACTCCTTTCGCACTCCTTTTAAACTACCAACTCCTCTCACACTCCTTTTCAGCTCCCACCTCCTCTCGTGCTCCTTTTCCACTCCCGATTCCTCTCGCGGTCCGTTTCAACACCCGATTCCTCTCGCGCTCCTTTTCAACTCCCGACTCCTCTCGTGCTCCTTTTCAACTCCCGATTCCTCTGTCACTCATTTTCAACTCCCGACTCCTTTCACGCTCCTTTTCAACACCCGACTCCTCTCGCGCTCCTTTTCAACTCCCGATTCCTCTCGCACTCCTTTTCAACTCTCGACTTCTCTCGCGCTCCTTTTCAACTCCCAAGTCCTCTCACACTCCTTTTCAACTCCCAACTCCTCTCGCGCTCCTTTTCAACTCCCGATTCCTCTCGCTCTCCTTTTCAGCTCCTGACTCCTCTCGCGCTCCATTTCAACCCCAATTCCTCTCGCGCTCCATTTCAACCCCAATTCCTCTCGCGCTCCTTTTCAACTCCCGATTCCTCTCATGCTCCTTTTCAACTCCCAATACCTCTCACGCTCCTTTTCAATTCCAAATTCCTCTCATACTCCTTTTCAACTCCCAACTCCTCTCACACTCCTTTTCGACTCCCGACTCTGCTCATGCTCCTTTACAACTCCCGACTCCACTCGTGCTCCTGTTCAACTCCAAATTCCTCTCGCACTCCTTTTCAACTCCCGACTCCTCTCGTGCTCCTTTTCAACTCCTGACTCCTCTCGCGCTCCTTTTCAACACCCGACTCCTCTCGCACTCCTTTTCAACATCCGATTCCTCTCATACTCATTTTCAACTCCTGACTCCTCTCTCGCTCCTTTTCAACTTCCAGCTCCTCTCGCGCTGCTTTTCAACTCCCAACTGCTCTCGCGCTCCTTTTCAACTCCCGATTCCTCTAGCGCTCCTTTTCAACTACCATCTCCTCTCGCGCTCCTTTTCAACTCCTGACTCCTCTCGTGCTCCTTTTCAACTCCTGACTCCTCTCGCGCTCCTTTTCAACTCCCGATTCCTCTCGCACTTCTTTTCAACTCCCGAATCCTCTTGCGCTCCTTTTCAACTCCCAACTCCTCTCGCACTCCTTTTCAACTCCCGATTCCTCTCGCGCTCCTTTTCAACTCCAAACTCCCCTCGCACTCCTTTTCAACTCCCAACTCCTCTCGCACTCCTTTTCGACTCCCGATTCCTCTCGCGCTGCTTTTCAACTGCCGATTCCTCTCACACTCTTTTTCAACACCCGACTCCTCTCGCGCTCCATTTCAATTCCAAACTCCTTTCACGCTCCTTTTCAACTCCCGATTCCTCTTGCACTCCTTTTCAACTCTCGACTCCTCTTGCGCTCCTTTTCAACTCCCAACTCCTCTCGCGCTCCTTTTCAACTCCCGATTCCTCTCGCGCTCCTTTTCAACTCCCGATTCCTCTCGCGCTCCTTTTCAACTCCCGACTCCTTTTCAACTCCCAACTCCTCTCACACTCCTTTTCAACTCCCAACTCCTCTCGCGCTCCATTTCAACTCCCGATTACTCTCGCGCTCCTTTTCAACTCCCGACTCCTCTCACACTCCTTTTCATCTCCCAACTCCTCTCGCACTCCTATTCAACTCCCAATTCCTCTCGCGCTCCATTTCAACTCCCGATTCCTCTCGCACTCCTTTTCAACTCCTGACTCCTCTCGCACTCCTTTTAAACTCCCAACTCCTCTCACACTCCTTTTCAGCTCCCAACTCCTCTCACGCTCCATTTGAACTCCCGATTCCTCTCGCAGTCCGTTTCAACACCCGATTCCTCTCGCGCTCCCTTTCAATTCCAAACTCCTTTCACGCTCCTTTTCAACTCCCGACTCCTCTCGTGCTCCTTTTCAACTCCCGATTCCTCTGTCACTCATTTTCAACTCCCGACTCCTTTCACGCTCCTTTTCAACTCCCGATTCCTCTCGCACTCTTTTTCAACTCTCGACTCCTCTTGCTCTCCTTTTCAACTCCCAACTCCTCTCGCGCTCCTTTTCAACTCCCGATTCCTCTCGCGCTCCTTTTCAACTCCCGATTCCTCTCGCGCTCCTTTTCAACTCCCGACTCCTTTTCAACTCCCAACTCCTCTCACACTCCTTTTCAACTCCCAACTCCTCTCGCGCTCCATTTCAACTCCCGATTCCTCTCGCGCTCCTTTTCAACTCCTGACTCCTCTCGCGCTCCTTTTCAACCCCAATTCCTCTCGCACTCCTTTTCAACTCCCAATTCCTCTCGCACTCCTTTTGAACCTCCGATTCCTCTCGCGCTCCTCTTCAACTCCCGATTCCTCTCGCGCTCCTTTTCAACTCCAAACTCCTCTCGCACTCCTTTTCAACTACCAACTCCTCTCGCACTCCTTTTCAACTCCCGATTCCTCTCGCGCTGCTTTTCAACTGCCGATTCCTCTCGCACTTTTTTTCAACACCCGACTCCTCTCGCACTCCATTTCGATTCCAAACTCCTCTCGCACTCCTTTTCAACTCCCGATTCCTCTCGCTATTCTTTTCAACAGCAATTTCCTCTCACGCTCCTTTTCAACTCCCGAGTCCTCTCGCGCTCCTTTTCAACTCCCGATTCCTCTCGCGCTCCTTTTCAACTCCCGATTCCTCTAGTGCTCCTTTTCAACTTTCAACTCCTCTCGCGCTCCTTTTCAACTCCCAACTGCTCTCGCGCTGCTTTTCAACTGCCGATTCCTCTCACACTCTTTTTCAACACCCGACTCCTCTCGCGCTCCATTTCAATTCCAAACTCCTTTCACGCTCCTTTTCAACTCCCGATTCCTCTCGCACTCCTTTTCAACTCTCGACTCCTCTTGCGCTCCTTTTCAACTCCCAACTCCTCTCGCGCTCCTTTTCAACTCCCGATTCCTCTCGCGCTCCTTTTCAACTCCCGATTCCTCTCGCGCTCCTTTTCAACTCGCGACTCCTTTTCAACTCCCAACTCCTCTCACACTCCTTTTCAACTCCCAACTCCTCTCGCGCTCCATTTCAACTCCCGATTACTCTCGCGCTCCTTTTCAACTCCCGACTCCTCTCACACTCCTTTTCATCTCCCAACTCCTCTCGCACTCCTATTCAACTCCCAATTCCTCTCGCGCTCCATTTCAACTCCCGATTCCTCTCGCACTCCTTTTCAACTCCTGACTCCTCTCGCGCTCCTTTTAAAGTCCCAACTCCTCTCACACTCCTTTTCAGCTCCCAACTCCTCTCACGCTCCATTTGAACTCCCGATTCCTCTCGCACTCCTATTCAACTCCCAATTCCTCTCGCGCTCCATTTCAACTCCCGATTCCTCTCGCACTCCTTTTCAACTCCTGACTCCTCTCGCGCTCCTTTTAAACTCCCAACTCCTCTCACACTCCTTTTCAGCTCCCAACTCCTCTCACGCTCCATTTGAACTCCCGATTCCTCTCGCAGTCTGTTTCAACACCCGATTCCTCTCGCGCTCCTTTTCAATTCCAAACTTCTTTCACGCTCCTTTTCAACTCCCGACTCCTCTCGTGCTCCTTTTCAACTCCCGATTCCTCTGTCACTCATTTTCAACTCCCGACTCCTTTCACGCTCCTTTTCAACTCCCGATTCCTCTCGCACTCCTTTTCAACTCTCGACTCCTCTTGCGCTCCTTTTCAACTCCCAACTCCTCTCGCGCTCCTTTTCAACTCCCGATTCCTCTCGCGCTCCTTTTCAACTCCCGATTCCTCTCGCGCTCCTTTTCAACTCCCGACTCCTTTTCAACTCCCAACTCCTCTCGCACTCCCATTCACCTCCCGATTCCTCTCGCGCTCCTTTTCAACTCCCGATTCCTCTCACGCTCCTTTTCAATTCCAAACTCCTTTCACGCTCCTTATCAACTCCCGACTCCTCTCGTGCTCCTTTTCAACTCCCGATTGCTCTGTCACTCATTTTCAACTCCTGACTCCTTTCACGCTCCATTTCAACACCCGACTCCTCTCGCACTCCTTTTCAACTCCCGATTCCTCTCACACTCCTTTTCAACTCTCGACTTCTCTCGCGCTCCTTTTCAACTTTCAACTCCTCTCACGCTCCTTTTCAACTCCCGATTCCTCTCGCGCTCCTTTTCAACTCCAAGATCCTCTCGCTATCCTTTTCAACTCCCGACGCCTTTTCAACTCCCAACTCCTCTCAAACTCCTTTTCAACTCCCAACTCATCTCGCGCTCCTTTTCAACTCCCAACTACTCTCGCGCTCCATTTCAACCCCAATTCCTCTCGCGCTCCTTTTCAACTCCCGATTCCTCTCATGCTCCTTTTCAACTCCCGACTCCTCTCGCGCTCCTTTTCAACTCCCGATTCCTCTCGCGCTCCTTTTCAACTCCTGACTCCTCTCGCGCTGCTTTTCAACTGCCGATTCCTCTCACGCTCCTTTTCAACCTCCGACTCCTCTTGCACTCCTTTTCAACTCCCGATTCCTCTCCCACTCTTTTTCAACTCCCAATTCCTCTCGCGCTCCTTTTCAACTCCCGATTCCTCTCGTGCTCCTTTTCAACTTTCAACTCCTCTTGCACTCCTTTTCAACTCCCAACTCCTCTCGCGCACCTTTTCAACTTCCAATACCTCTCGCGCTCGTTTTCAATTCCAAATTCCTCTCGTACTCCTTTTCAACTCCCAACTCCTCTCGCGCTCCGTTTCAACTCCCGACTCCTCTCGTGCTCCTTTACAACTCCTGATTCCTTTCACACTCCTTTTCAACACCCAACTCCTCTTGCACTCCTTTTCAACTCCCAACTCCTGTTGTGCTCCTTTTCAACTCCCAACTCCTCTCGCACTCTGTGTTAACTCCCGACTCCTCTCGTGCTCCTTTTCAACTCCCGATTACTCTCACAGTCCTTTTCAACTCCCAACTCCTCTCACGCCCCTTTTCAAATCCCAACTCCTTTTCAACTCCCAACTCCTCTCGCGCTCCTTTTCAACTCCCAATTCCTCTCGCGCTCCGTTTCAACTCCCAACTCCTCTCGCGCTCCTTTTGAACTCCCGATTCCTCTCGCGCTCCTTTTCAACTCCCAACTCCTCTCGCACTCCTTTTCAACTCCCGATTCCTCTCGCGCTCCATTTCAGCTCCCAACTCCTCTCGTGCTCCTTTTCAACTCCCGATTCCTCTCGCGCTCCTTTTCAACTCCCGATTCCTCTCGCGCTCCTTTTCAACACCAAATTCCTCTCGCGCTCCTTTTCAACTCCCAACTCCTCTCGCGCTCCTTTACAACTCCTGATTCCTCTCACGCTCCTTTTCAACTCCTGACTCCTCTTGCACTCCTTTTCAACTCCCAACTCCTGTTGTGCTCCTTTTCAACTCCCAACTCATCTCGCACTCCTTTTCAACTCCCGGTTCCTCTCGCACTCCTTTTCAGCTCCCGATTCCTCTCCCGATTCTTTTCAACACCAATCTCCTCTCGCGCTCCTTTTCAACTCCCGAGTCCTCGCGCGCTCCTTTTCAACTCCCGATTCCTCTCGCGCTCCTTTTCAACTCCCGATTCCTCTAGTGCTCCTTTTCAACTTTCAGTTCCTCTCGCACTCCTTTTCACTCCCAACTCCTCTCACGCTCCGTTTTAACTCCCAACTCCTCTCACACTCCTTTTCAACTCCCAACTCCTCTCGCGCTCCTTTTCAACTCCCGATTCCTCTCGCGCTCCTTTTCAACTCCAAGATCCTCTCGCGCTCCTTTTCAACTCCCGACTCCTTTTCAATTCCCAACTCCTCTCACACTCCTTTTCAACTCCAAACTCCTCTCGCACTCCTTTTCAACTCCCGATTCCTCTCGCCCTCCTTTTCAACTCCTGACTCCTCTCGCGCTCCTTTTCAACCCCAATTCCTCTCGCGCTCCTTTTCACCTCCCGATTCCTCTCGCACTCCTTTTCACCTCCCGATTCCTCTCGCGATTTTTTTCAACACCAATCTCCTCTCGCGCTGCTTTTCAACTCCCGAGTCCTCTCGCGCTCCTTTTCAACTCCCGATTCCTCTCGCTCTCCTTTTCATCTCCCGATTCCTCTAGTGCTCCTTTTCAACTTTCATCTCCTCTCGCACTCCTTTTCAACTCCCAATACCTCTCACGCTCCTTTTCAATTCCAAATTCCTCTCGTACTCCTTTTCAACTCGCAACTCCTCTCACGCTCCGTTTTAACTCCCAACTCCTCTCACACTCCTTTACAACTCCCGACTCCTCTCGCACTCCTTTTCAACTCCTGACTCCTCTCGCGCTCCTTTTCAACTCCCAATTCCTCTCGCGCTCCTTTCCCACATCTGACTCCTCTCGCACTCCGTTTCAACTCCAAATTCCTCTCGCGCTCCTTTTCAACTCCAAATTCCTCTCACACTCCTTTTCAACCTCCGACTCCTCTTGCACTCCTTTTCAACTCCCGATTCCTCTCGTGCTCCTTTTCAACTCCCAACTCCTCTCACGCACCTTTTCAACTTCCAATAGCTCTTGCGCTCGTTTTCAATTCCAAATTCCTCTCGTACTCCTTTTCAACTCCCAACTACTCTCGCGCTCCTTTTCAACTCCCAACTCCTCTCACACTCCTTTTCACCTCCAGACTCCTCTCGCACTCCTTTTCAACTCCTGACTCCTCTTGCATTCTTTTTTAACTCCCGATTCCTCTCGCGCTCCTTTTGAACTCCCAACTCCTATCGCGCTCCTTTTCAGCTCCCAATTCCTCTAGCGCTCCTTTTCAACTACCAACTCCTCTCGCGCTCCATTTCAACTCCTGACTCCTCTCGTGCTCCTTTTCAACTCCCGAATCCTCTCGCGCTCCTTTTCAACTCCCGATTCCTCTCGCGCTACTTTTCAACTCCCAATTCCTCTCGCGCTCCTTTTCAACTCCCGATTCCTCTCGCGCTACTTTTCAACTCCCAATTCCTCTCGCGCTCCTTTTCAACTCCAAATTCCTCTCGCGCTCCTTTACAACTCCTGATTCCTCTCACACTCCTTTTCAACACCCGACTCCTCTTGCACTCCTTTTCAACTCCCAACTCCTGTTGTGCTCCTTTTCAACTCCCGATTCCTCTCGCGCTCCTTTTCAACACCAAATTCCTCTCGTGCTCCTTTTCAACTCCCAACTCCTCTCGCGCTCCTTTACAACTCCTGATTCCTCTCACGCTCCTTTTCAACTCCCGACTCCTCTTGCACTCCTTTTCAACTCCCAACTCCTGTTTTGCTCCTTTTCAACTCCCGATTCCTCTCGCGATTCTTTTCAACACCAATCTCCTCTCGCGCTCCTTTTCAACTCCCGAGTCCTCTCGCGCTCCCTTTCAACTCCCGATTCCTCTCGCACTCCTTTTCACCGCCCGATTCCTCTCCCGATTCTTTTCAACACCAATCTCCTCTCGCGCTCCTTTTCAACTCCCGAGTCCTCTCGCGCTCCTTTTCAACTCCCGATTCCTCTCGCGCTCCTTTTCAACTCCCGATTCCACTAGTGCTCCTTTTCAACTTTCAACTCCTCTCGCACTCCTTTTCACTCCCAACTCCTCTCACGCTCCGTTTTAACTCCCAACTCCTCTCACATTCCTTTTCAACTCCCAACTCCTCTTGCGCTCCTTTTCAACTCTCGATTCCTCTCGCGCTCCTTTTCAACTCCAAGATCCTCTCGCACTCCTTTTCAACTCCCGACTCCTTTTCAACTCCCAACTCCTCTCACACTCCTTTTCACCTCCAGACTCCTCTCGCACTCCTTTTCAACTCCTGACTCCTCTTGCATTCTTTTTTAACTCCCGATTCCTCTCGCGCTCCTTTTGAACTCCCAACTCCTATCGCGCTCCTTTTCAACTCCCAATTCCTCTAGCGCTCCTTTTCAACCAGCAACTCCTCTCGTGCTCCTTTTCAACTCCTGACTCCTCTCGTGGTCCTTTTCAACTCCCGAATCCTCTCGCGCTCCTTTTCAACTCCCGATTCCTCTCGCGCTCCTATTCAACTCCCGATTCCTCTCACGCTCCTATTCAATTCCAAACTCCTTTCACGCTCCTTATCAACTCCCGACTCCTCTCGTGCTCCTTTTCAACTCCCGATTGCTCTGTCACTCATTTTCAACTCCTGACTCCTTTCACGGTCCATTTCAACACCCGACTCCTCTCGCACTCCTTTTCAACTCCCGATTCCTCTCGCACTCCTTTTCAACTCCAAGATCCTCTCGCGCTCCTTTTCAACTCCCGACGCCTTTTCAACTCCCAACTCCTCTCACACTCCTTTTCAACTCCCAATTCCTCTCGCGCACCTTTTCAACTCCTGACTCCTCTCGCGCTCCATTTCAACCCCAATTCCTCTCGCGCTCCTTTTCAACTAACCAATTCCTCTCATGCTCCTTTTGAACTCCCGACTCCTCTCGCGCTCCTTTTCAACTCCCGATTCCTCTCGCGCTCCTTTTCAACTCCTGACTCCTCTCGCGCTGCTTTTCAACTGCTGATTCCTCTCACACTCTTTTTCAACTCCCAACTCCTCTCGCGCTCCATTTCAATTCCAAACTCCTCTCGCACTCCTTTTCACCTCCCGATTCCTCTTGCGATTCTTTTCAACTCCAATCTCCTCTCGCGCTCCTTTTCAACTCCCGATTCCTCTCGCGCTCCTTTTGAACTCCCAACTCCTATCGCGCTCCTTTTCAACTCCCAATTCCTCTAGCGCTCCTTTTCAACCAGCAACTCCTCTCGTGCTCCTTTTCAACTCCTGACTCCTCTCGTGGTCCTTTTCAACTCCCGAATCCTCTCGCGCTCCTTTTCAACTCCCGATTCCTCTCGCGCTCCTATTCAACTCCCGATTCCTCTCACGCTCCTATTCAATTCCAAACTCCTTTCACGCTCCTTATCAACTCCCGACTCCTCTCGTGCTCCTTTTCAACTCCCGATTGCTCTGTCACTCATTTTCAACTCCTGACTCCTTTCACGGTCCATTTCAACACCCGACTCCTCTCGCACTCCTTTTCAACTCCCGATTCCTCTCGCACTCCTTTTCAACTCCAAGATCCTCTCGCGCTCCTTTTCAACTCCCGACGCCTTTTCAACTCCCAACTCCTCTCACTCTCCTTTTCAACTCCCAATTCCTCTCGCGCACCTTTTCAACTCCTGACTCCTCTCGCGCTCCATTTCAACCCCAATTCCTCTCGCGCTCCTTTTCAACTAACCAATTCCTCTCATGCTCCTTTTGAACTCCCGACTCCTCTCGCGCTCCTTTTCAACTCCCGATTCCTCTCGCGCTCCTTTTCAACTCCTGACTCCTCTCGCGCTGCT
This sequence comes from Carcharodon carcharias, assembly GCF_017639515.1. NCBI lineage: Eukaryota > Metazoa > Chordata > Chondrichthyes > Lamniformes > Lamnidae > Carcharodon > Carcharodon carcharias. Next base: position 47,921,477 of record NC_054469.1, read on the forward strand.
TTTCAACTGCTGATTCCTCTCACACTCTTTTTCAACTCCCAACTCCTCTCGCGCTCCATTTCAATTCCAAACTCCTCTCGCACTCCTTTTCACCTCCCGATTCCTCTTGCGATTCTTTTCAACTCCAATCTCCTCTCGCGCTCCTTTTCAACTCCCGATTCCTCTCGCGCTCCTTTTCAACTCCCGATTCCTCTCGCGCTCCTTTTCAACTCCCGTTTCCTCTAGTGCTCCTTTTCAACTTTCAACTCCTCTCGCACTCCTTTTCACCTCCCGACTCCTCTCGCACTCCTTTTCAACTCCTGACTCCTCTTGCATTCTTTTTTAACTCCCGATTCCTCTCGCGCTCCTTTTGAACTCCCAACTCCTCTCACGCTCCTTTTCAACTCCCGATTCCTCTTGCGCTCCTTTTCAACTACCAACTCCTCTCGTGCTCCTTTTCAACTCCTGACTCCTCTCGTGCTCCTTTTCAACTCCTGACTCCTCTCGCGCTCCTTTCCAACTCCCAACTCCTCTCGCACTCCTATTCAACTCCCGATTCCTCTCGCGCTCCTTTTCAACTCCCGAATCCTCTTGCGCTCCTTTTCAACTCCCAACTCCTCTCGCACTCCTTTTCAACTCCCGATTCCTCTCGCGCTCCTTTTCAACTCCAAACTCCCCTCGCACTCCTTTTCAACTCCCAACTCCTCTCGCACTCCTTTTCGACTCCCGATTCCTCTCGCGCTGCTTTTCAACTGCCGATTCCTCTCACACTCTTTTTCAACACCCGACTCCTCTCGCGCTCCATTTCAATTCCAAACTCCTTTCACGCTCCTTTTCAACTCCCGAGTCCTCTCGCACTCCTTTTCAACTCTCGACTCCTCTGGCGCTCCTTTTCAACTCCCAACTCCTCTCGCGCTCCTTTTCAACTCCCGATTCCTCTCGCGCTCCTTTTCAACTCCCGATTCCTCTCGCGCTCCTTTTCAACTCCCGACTCCTTTTCAACTCCCAACTCCTCTCACACTCCTTTTCAACTCCCAACTCCTCTCGCGCTCCATTTCAACTCCCGATTACTCTCGCGCTCCTTTTCAACTCCCGACTCCTCTCACACTCCTTTTCATCTCCCAACTCCTCTCGCACTCCTATTCAACTCCCAATTCCTCTCGCGCTCCATTTCAACTCCCGATTCCTCTCGCACTCCTTTTCAACTCCTGACTCCTCTCGCGCTCCTTTTAAACTCCCAACTCCTCTCACACTCCTTTTCAGCTCCCAACTCCTCTCACGCTCCATTTGAACTCCCGATTCCTCTCGCACTCCTATTCAACTCCCAATTCCTCTCGCGCTCCATTTCAACTCCCGATTCCTCTCGCACTCCTTTTCAACTCCTGACTCCTCTCGCGCTCCTTTTAAACTCCCAACTCCTCTCACACTCCTTTTCAGCTCCCAACTCCTCTCACGCTCCATTTGAACTCCCGATTCCTCTCGCAGTCTGTTTCAACACCCGATTCCTCTCGCGCTCCTTTTCAATTCCAAACTTCTTTCACGCTCCTTTTCAACTCCCGACTCCTCTCGTGCTCCTTTTCAACTCCCGATTCCTCTGTCACTCATTTTCAACTCCCGACTCCTTTCACGCTCCTTTTCAACTCCCGATTCCTCTCGCACTCCTTTTCAACTCTCGACTCCTCTTGCGCTCCTTTTCAACTCCCAACTCCTCTCGCGCTCCTTTTCAACTCCCGATTCCTCTCGCGCTCCTTTTCAACTCCCGATTCCTCTCGCGCTCCTTTTCAACTCCCGACTCCTTTTCAACTCCCAACTCCTCTCGCACTCCCATTCACCTCCCGATTCCTCTCGCGCTCCTTTTCAACTCCCGATTCCTCTCGCGCTCCTTTTCAATTCCAAACTCCTTTCACGCTCCTTATCAACTCCCGACTCCTCTCGTGCTCCTTTTCAACTCCCGATTGCTCTGTCACTCATTTTCAACTCCTGACTCCTTTCACGCTCCATTTCAACACCCGACTCCTCTCGCACTCCTTTTCAACTCCCGATTCCTCTCACACTCCTTTTCAACTCTCGACTTCTCTCGCGCTCCTTTTCAACTTTCAACTCCTCTCACGCTCCTTTTCAACTCCCGATTCCTCTCGCGCTCCTTTTCAACTCCAAGATCCTCTCGCTATCCTTTTCAACTCCCGACGCCTTTTCAACTCCCAACTCCTCTCAAACTCCTTTTCAACTCCCAACTCATCTCGCGCTCCTTTTCAACTCCCAACTACTCTCGCGCTCCATTTCAACCCCAATTCCTCTCGCGCTCCTTTTCAACTCCCGATTCCTCTCATGCTCCTTTTCAACTCCCGACTCCTCTCGCGCTCCTTTTCAACTCCCGATTCCTCTCGCGCTCCTTTTCAACTCCTGACTCCTCTCGCGCTGCTTTTCAACTGCCGATTCCTCTCACGCTCCTTTTCAACCTCCGACTCCTCTTGCACTCCTTTTCAACTCCCGATTCCTCTCCCACTCTTTTTCAACTCCCAATTCCTCTCGCGCTCCTTTTCAACTCCCGATTCCTCTCGTGCTCCTTTTCAACTTTCAACTCCTCTTGCACTCTTTTTCAACTCCCAACTCCTCTCGCACTCCTTTTCAACTCCCAATTCCTCTCGCGCTCCTTTTCAACTCCCGATTCCTCTCGTGCTCCTTTTCAACTCCCGATTCCTCTAGTGCTCCTTTTCAACTTTCAACTCCTCTCGCACTCCTTTTCACCTCCCGACTCCTCTCGCACTCCTTTTCAACTCCTGACTCCTCTTGCATTCTTTTTTAACTCCCGATTCCTCTCGCGCTCCTTTTGAACTCCCAACTCCTCTCACGCTCCTTTTCAACTCCCGATTCCTCTTGCGCTCCTTTTCAACTACCAACTCCTCTCATGCTCCTTTTCAACTCCTGACTCCTCTCGTGCTCCTTTTCAACTCCTGACTCCTCTCGCGCTCCTTTCCAACTCCCAACTCCTCTCGCACTCCTATTCAACTCCCGATTCCTCTCGCGCTCCTTTTCAACTCCCGAATCCTCTTGCGCTCCTTTTCAACTCCCAACTCCTCTCGCACTCCTTTTCAACTCCCGATTCCTCTCGCGCTCCTTTTCAACTCCAAACTCCCCTCGCACTCCTTTTCAACTCCCAACTCCTCTCGCACTCCTTTTCGACTCCCGATTCCTCTCGCGCTGCTTTTCAACTGCCGATTCCTCTCACACTCTTTTTCAACACCCGACTCCTCTCGCGCTCCATTTCAATTCCAAACTCCTTTCACGCTCCTTTTCAACCCCAATTCCTCTCGCACTCCTTTTCAACTCCCAATTCCTCTCGCACTCCTTTTGAACCTCCGATTCCTCTCGCGCTCCTCTTCAACTCCCGATTCCTCTCGCGCTCCTTTTCAACTCCAAACTCCTCTCGCACTCCTTTTCAACTACCAACTCCTCTCGCACTCCTTTTCAACTCCCGATTCCTCTCGCGCTGCTTTTCAACTGCCGATTCCTCTCACACTTTTTTTCAACACCCGACTCCTCTCGCACTCCATTTCGATTCCAAACTCCTCTCGCACTCCTTTTCAACTCCCGATTCCTCTCGCTATTCTTTTCAACAGCAATTTCCTCTCACGCTCCTTTTCAACTCCCGAGTCCTCTCGCGCTCCTTTTCAACTCCCGATTCCTCTCGCGCTCCTTTTCAACTCCCGATTCCTCTAGTGCTCCTTTTCAACTTTCAACTCCTCTCGCGCTCCTTTTCAACTCCCAACTGCTCTCGCGCTGCTTTTCAACTGCCGATTCCTCTCACACTCTTTTTCAACACCCGACTCCTCTCGCGCTCCATTTCAATTCCAAACTCCTTTCACGCTCCTTTTCAACTCCCGATTCCTCTCGCACTCCTTTTCAACTCTCGACTCCTCTTGCGCTCCTTTTCAACTCCCAACTCCTCTCGCGCTCCTTTTCAACTCCCGATTCCTCTCGCGCTCCTTTTCAACTCCCGATTCCTCTCGCGCTCCTTTTCAACTCGCGACTCCTTTTCAACTCCCAACTCCTCTCACACTCCTTTTCAACTCCCAACTCCTCTCGCGCTCCATTTCAACTCCCGATTACTCTCGCGCTCCTTTTCAACTCCCGACTCCTCTCACACTCCTTTTCATCTCCCAACTCCTCTCGCACTCCTATTCAACTCCCAATTCCTCTCGCGCTCCATTTCAACTCCCGATTCCTCTCGCACTCCTTTTCAACTCCTGACTCCTCTCGCGCTCCTTTTAAAGTCCCAACTCCTCTCACACTCCTTTTCAGCTCCCAACTCCTCTCACGCTCCATTTGAACTCCCGATTCCTCTCGCACTCCTATTCAACTCCCAATTCCTCTCGCGCTCCATTTCAACTCCCGATTCCTCTCGCACTCCTTTTCAACTCCTGACTCCTCTCGCGCTCCTTTTAAACTCCCAACTCCTCTCACACTCCTTTTCAGCTCCCAACTCCTCTCACGCTCCATTTGAACTCCCGATTCCTCTCGCAGTCTGTTTCAACATCCGATTCCTCTCGCGCTCCTTTTCAATTCCAAACTTCTTTCACGCTCCTTTTCAACTCCCGACTCCTCTCGTGCTCCTTTTCAACTCCCGATTCCTCTGTCACTCATTTTCAACTCCCGACTCCTTTCACGCTCCTTTTCAACTCCCGATTCCTCTCGCACTCCTTTTCAACTCTCGACTCCTCTTGCGCTCCTTTTCAACTCCCAACTCCTCTCGCGCTCCTTTTCAACTCCCGATTCCTCTCGCGCTCCTTTTCAACTCCCGATTCCTCTCGCGCTCCTTTTCAACTCCCGACTCCTTTTCAACTCCCAACTCCTCTCGCACTCCCATTCACCTCCCGATTCCTCTCGCGCTCCTTTTCAACTCCCGATTCCTCTCACGCTCCTTTTCAATTCCAAACTCCTTTCACGCTCCTTATCAACTCCCGACTCCTCTCGTGCTCCTTTTCAACTCCCGATTGCTCTGTCACTCATTTTCAACTCCTGACTCCTTTCACGCTCCATTTCAACACCCGACTCCTCTCGCACTCCTTTTCAACTCCCGATTCCTCTCACACTCCTTTTCAACTCTCGACTTCTCTCGCGCTCCTTTTCAACTTTCAACTCCTCTCACGCTCCTTTTCAACTCCCGATTCCTCTCGCGCTCCTTTTCAACTCCAAGATCCTCTCGCTATCCTTTTCAACTCCCGACGCCTTTTCAACTCCCAACTCCTCTCAAACTCCTTTTCAACTCCCAACTCATCTCGCGCTCCTTTTCAACTCCCAACTACTCTCGCGCTCCATTTCAACCCCAATTCCTCTCGCGCTCCTTTTCAACTCCCGATTCCTCTCATGCTCCTTTTCAACTCCCGACTCCTCTCGCGCTCCTTTTCAACTCCCGATTCCTCTCGCGCTCCTTTTCAACTCCTGACTCCTCTCGCGCTGCTTTTCAACTGCCGATTCCTCTCACGCTCCTTTTCAACCTCCGACTCCTCTTGCACTCCTTTTCAACTCCCGATTCCTCTCCCACTCTTTTTCAACTCCCAATTCCTCTCGCGCTCCTTTTCAACTCCCGATTCCTCTCGTGCTCCTTTTCAACTTTCAACTCCTCTTGCACTCCTTTTCAACTCCCAACTCCTCTCGCGCACCTTTTCAACTTCCAATACCTCTCGCGCTCGTTTTCAATTCCAAATTCCTCTCGTACTCCTTTTCAACTCCCAACTCCTCTCGCGCTCCGTTTCAACTCCCGACTCCTCTCGTGCTCCTTTACAACTCCTGATTCCTTTCACACTCCTTTTCAACACCCAACTCCTCTTGCACTCCTTTTCAACTCCCAACTCCTGTTGTGCTCCTTTTCAACTCCCAACTCCTCTCGCACTCTGTGTTAACTCCCGACTCCTCTCGTGCTCCTTTTCAACTCCCGATTACTCTCACAGTCCTTTTCAACTCCCAACTCCTCTCGCGCTCCTTTTCAACTCCCAATTCCTCTCGCGTTCCGTTTGAACTCCCGATTCCTCTCGCGCTCCTTTTCAACTCCCAACTCCTCTCGCACTCCTTTTCAACTCCCGATTCCTCTCGCGCTCCATTTCAGCTCCCAACTCCTCTCGTGCTCCTTTTCAACTCCCGATTCCTCTCGCGCTCCTTTTCAACTCCCGATTCCTCTCGCGCTCCTTTTCAACACCAAATTCCTCTCGCGCTCCTTTTCAACTCCCAACTCCTCTCGCGCTCCTTTACAACTCCTGATTCCTCTCACGCTCCTTTTCAACTCCTGACTCCTCTTGCACTCCTTTTCAACTCCCAGCTCCTGTTGTGCTCCTTTTCAACTCCCAACTCCTCTCGCACTCCTTTTCAACTCCCGGTTCCTCTCGCACTCCTTTTCAGCTCCCGATTCCTCTCCCGATTCTTTTCAACACCAATCTCCTCTCGCGCTCCTTTTCAACTCCCGAGTCCTCGCGCGCTCCTTTTCAACTCCCGATTCCTCTCGCGCTCCTTTTCAACTCCCGATTCCTCTAGTGCTCCTTTTCAACTTTCAGCTCCTCTCGCACTCCTTTTCACTCCCAACTCCTCTCACGCTCCGTTTTAACTCCCAACTCCTCTCACACTCCTTTTCAACTCCCAACTCCTCTCGCGCTCCTTTTCAACTCCTGATTCCTCTCGCGCTCCTTTTCAACTCCAAGATCCTCTCGCGCTCCTTTTCAACTCCCGACTCCTTTTCAATTCCCAACTCCTCTCACACTCCTTTTCAACTCCAAACTCCTCTCGCACTCCTTTTCAACTCCCGATTCCTCTCGCCCTCCTTTTCAACTCCTGACTCCTCTCGCGCTCCTTTTCAACCCCAATTCCTCTCGCGCTCCTTTTCACCTCCCGATTCCTCTCGCACTCCTTTTCACCTCCCGATTCCTCTCGCGATTTTTTTCAACACCAATCTCCTCTCGCGCTGCTTTTCAACTCCCGAGTCCTCTCGCGCTCCTTTTCAACTCCCGATTCCTCTCGCTCTCCTTTTCATCTCCCGATTCCTCTAGTGCTCCTTTTCAACTTTCATCTCCTCTCGCACTCCTTTTCAACTCCCAATACCTCTCACGCTCCTTTTCAATTCCAAATTCCTCTCGTACTCCTTTTCAACTCGCAACTCCTCTCACGCTCCGTTTTAACTCCCAACTCCTCTCACACTCCTTTACAACTCCCGACTCCTCTCGCACTCCTTTTCAACTCCTGACTCCTCTCGCGCTCCTTTTCAACTCCCAATTCCTCTCGCGCTCCTTTCCCACATCTGACTCCTCTCGCACTCCGTTTCAACTCCAAATTCCTCTCGCGCTCCTTTTCAACTCCAAATTCCTCTCACACTCCTTTTCAACCTCCGACTCCTCTTGCACTCCTTTTCAACTCCCGATTCCTCTCGTGCTCCTTTTCAACTCCCAACTCCTCTCACGCACCTTTTCAACTTCCAATAGCTCTTGCGCTCGTTTTCAATTCCAAATTCCTCTCGTACTCCTTTTCAACTCCCAACTACTCTCGCGCTCCTTTTCAACTCCCAACTCCTCTCACACTCCTTTTCACCTCCAGACTCCTCTCGCACTCCTTTTCAACTCCTGACTCCTCTTGCATTCTTTTTTAACTCCCGATTCCTCTCGCGCTCCTTTTGAACTCCCAACTCCTATCGCGCTCCTTTTCAGCTCCCAATTCCTCTAGCGCTCCTTTTCAACTACCAACTCCTCTCGCGCTCCATTTCAACTCCTGACTCCTCTCGTGCTCCTTTTCAACTCCCGAATCCTCTCGCGCTCCTTTTCAACTCCCGATTCCTCTCGCGCTACTTTTCAACTCCCAATTCCTCTCGCGCTCCTTTTCAACTCCCGATTCCTCTCGCGCTACTTTTCAACTCCCAATTCCTCTCGCGCTCCTTTTCAACTCCAAATTCCTCTCGCGCTCCTTTACAACTCCTGATTCCTCTCACACTCCTTTTCAACACCCGACTCCTCTTGCACTCCTTTTCAACTCCCAACTCCTGTTGTGCTCCTTTTCAACTCCCGATTCCTCTCGCGCTCCTTTTCAACACCAAATTCCTCTCGTGCTCCTTTTCAACTCCCAACTCCTCTCGCGCTCCTTTACAACTCCTGATTCCTCTCACGCTCCTTTTCAACTCCCGACTCCTCTTGCACTCCTTTTCAACTCCCAACTCCTGTTTTGCTCCTTTTCAACTCCCGATTCCTCTCGCGATTCTTTTCAGCACCAATCTCCTCTCGCGCTCCTTTTCAACTCCCGAGTCCTCTCGCGCTCCCTTTCAACTCCCGATTCCTCTCGCACTCCTTTTCACCGCCCGATTCCTCTCCCGATTCTTTTCAACACCAATCTCCTCTCGCGCTCCTTTTCAACTCCCGAGTCCTCTCGCGCTCCTTTTCAACTCCCGATTCCTCTCGCGCTCCTTTTCAACTCCCGATTCCTCTAGTGCTCCTTTTCAACTTTCAACTCCTCTCGCACTCCTTTTCACTCCCAACTCCTCTCACGCTCCGTTTTAACTCCCAACTCCTCTCACATTCCTTTTCAACTCCCAACTCCTCTTGCGCTCCTTTTCAACTCTCGATTCCTCTCGCGCTCCTTTTCAACTCCAAGATCCTCTCGCACTCCTTTTCAACTCCCGACTCCTTTTCAACTCCCAACTCCTCTCACACTCCTTTTCACCTCCAGACTCCTCTCGCACTCCTTTTCAACTCCTGACTCCTCTTGCATTCTTTTTTAACTCCCGATTCCTCTCGCGCTCCTTTTGAACTCCCAACTCCTATCGCGCTCCTTTTCAACTCCCAATTCCTCTAGCGCTCCTTTTCAACCAGCAACTCCTCTCGTGCTCCTTTTCAACTCCTGACTCCTCTCGTGGTCCTTTTCAACTCCCGAATCCTCTCGCGCTCCTTTTCAACTCCCGATTCCTCTCGCGCTCCTATTCAACTCCCGATTCCTCTCACGCTCCTATTCAATTCCAAACTCCTTTCACGCTCCTTATCAACTCCCGACTCCTCTCGTGCTCCTTTTCAACTCCCGATTGCTCTGTCACTCATTTTCAACTCCTGACTCCTTTCACGGTCCATTTCAACACCCGACTCCTCTCGCACTCCTTTTCAACTCCCGATTCCTCTCGCACTCCTTTTCAACTCCAAGATCCTCTCGCGCTCCTTTTCAACTCCCGACGCCTTTTCAACTCCCAACTCCTCTCACACTCCTTTTCAACTCCCAATTCCTCTCGCGCACCTTTTCAACTCCTGACTCCTCTCGCGCTCCATTTCAACCCCAATTCCTCTCGCGCTCCTTTTCAACTAACCAATTCCTCTCATGCTCCTTTTGAACTCCCGACTCCTCTCGCGCTCCTTTTCAACTCCCGATTCCTCTCGCGCTCCTTTTCAACTCCTGACTCCTCTCGCGCTGCTTTTCAACTGCTGATTCCTCTCACACTCTTTTTCAACTCCCAACTCCTCTCGCGCTCCATTTCAATTCCAAACTCCTCTCGCACTCCTTTTCACCTCCCGATTCCTCTTGCGATTCTTTTCAACTCCAATCTCCTCTCGCGCTCCTTTTCAACTCCCGATTCCTCTCGCGCTCCTTTTCAACTCCCGATTCCTCTCGCGCTCCTTTTCAACTCCCGTTTCCTCTAGTGCTCCTTTTCAACTTTCAACTCCTCTCGCACTCCTTTTCACCTCCCGACTCCTCTCGCACTCCTTTTCAACTCCTGACTCCTCTTGCATTCTTTTTTAACTCCCGATTCCTCTCGCGCTCCTTTTGAACTCCCAACTCCTCTCACGCTCCTTTTCAACTCCCGATTCCTCTTGCGCTCCTTTTCAACTACCAACTCCTCTCGTGCTCCTTTTCAACTCCTGACTCCTCTCGTGCTCCTTTTCAACTCCTGACTCCTCTCGCGCTCCTTTCCAACTCCCAACTCCTCTCGCACTCCTATTCAACTCCCGATTCCTCTCGCGCTCCTTTTCAACTCCCGAATCCTCTTGCGCTCCTTTTCAACTCCCAACTCCTCTCGCACTCCTTTTCAACTCCCGATTCCTCTCGCGCTCCTTTTCAACTCCAAACTCCCCTCGCACTCCTTTTCAACTCCCAACTCCTCTCGCACTCCTTTTCGACTCCCGATTCCTCTCGCGCTGCTTTTCAACTGCCGATTCCTCTCACACTCTTTTTCAACACCCGACTCCTCTCGCGCTCCATTTCAATTCCAAACTCCTTTCACGCTCCTTTTCAACTCCCGATTCCTCTTGCACTCCTTTTCAACTCTCGACTCCTCTTGCGCTCCTTTTCAACTCCCAACTCCTCTCGCGCTCCTTTTCAACTCCCGATTCCTCTCGCGCTCCTTTTCAACTCCCGATTCCTCTCGCGCTCCTTTTCAACTCCCGACTCCTTTTCAACTCCCAACTCCTCTCACACTCCTTTTCAACTCCCAACTCCTCTCGCGCTCCATTTCAACTCCCGATTACTCTCGCGCTCCTTTTCAACTCCCGACTCCTCTCACACTCCTTTTCATCTCCCAACTCCTCTCGCACTCCTATTCAACTCCCAATTCCTCTCGCGCTCCATTTCAACTCCCGATTCCTCTCGCACTCCTTTTCAACTCCTGACTCCTCTCGCGCTCCTTTTAAAGTCCCAACTCCTCTCACACTCCTTTTCAGCTCCCAACTCCTCTCACGCTCCATTTGAACTCCCGATTCCTCTCGCACTCCTATTCAACTCCCAATTCCTCTCGCGCTCCATTTCAACTCCCGATTCCTCTCGCACTCCTTTTCAACTCCTGACTCCTCTCGCGCTCCTTTTAAACTCCCAACTCCTCTCACACTCCTTTTCAGCTCCCAACTCCTCTCACGCTCCATTTGAACTCCCGATTCCTCTCGCAGTCTGTTTCAACACCCGATTCCTCTCGCGCTCCTTTTCAATTCCAAACTTCTTTCACGCTCCTTTTCAACTCCCGACTCCTCTCGTGCTCCTTTTCAACTCCCGATTCCTCTGTCACTCATTTTCAACTCCCGACTCCTTTCACGCTCCTTTTCAACTCCCGATTCCTCTCGCACTCCTTTTCAACTCTCGACTCCTCTTGCGCTCCTTTTCAACTCCCAACTCCTCTCGCGCTCCTTTTCAACTCCCGATTCCTCTCGCGCTCCTTTTCAACTCCCGATTCCTCTCGCGCTCCTTTTCAACTCCCGACTCCTTTTCAACTCCCAACTCCTCTCGCACTCCCATTCACCTCCCGATTCCTCTCGCGCTCCTTTTCAACTCCCGATTCCTCTCACGCTCCTTTTCAATTCCAAACTCCTTTCACGCTCCTTATCAACTCCCGACTCCTCTCGTGCTCCTTTTCAACTCCCGATTGCTCTGTCACTCATTTTCAACTCCTGACTCCTTTCACGCTCCATTTCAACACCCGACTCCTCTCGCACTCCTTTTCAACTCCCGATTCCTCTCACACTCCTTTTCAACTCTCGACTTCTCTCGCGCTCCTTTTCAACTTTCAACTCCTCTCACGCTCCTTTTCAACTCCCGATTCCTCTCGCGCTCCTTTTCAACTCCAAGATCCTCTCGCTATCCTTTTCAACTCCCGACGCCTTTTCAACTCCCAACTCCTCTCAAACTCCTTTTCAACTCCCAACTCATCTCGCGCTCCTTTTCAACTCCCAACTACTCTCGCGCTCCATTTCAACCCCAATTCCTCTCGCGCTCCTTTTCAACTCCCGATTCCTCTCATGCTCCTTTTCAACTCCCGACTCCTCTCGCGCTCCTTTTCAACTCCCGATTCCTCTCGCGCTCCTTTTCAACTCCTGACTCCTCTCGCGCTGCTTTTCAACTGCCGATTCCTCTCACGCTCCTTTTCAACCTCCGACTCCTCTTGCACTCCTTTTCAACTCCCGATTCCTCTCCCACTCTTTTTCAACTCCCAATTCCTCTCGCGCTCCTTTTCAACTCCCGATTCCTCTCGTGCTCCTTTTCAACTTTCAACTCCTCTTGCACTCCTTTTCAACTCCCAACTCCTCTCGCGCACCTTTTCAACTTCCAATACCTCTCGCGCTCGTTTTCAATTCCAAATTCCTCTCGTACTCCTTTTCAACTCCCAACTCCTCTCGCGCTCCGTTTCAACTCCCGACTCCTCTCGTGCTCCTTTACAACTCCTGATTCCTTTCACACTCCTTTTCAACACCCAACTCCTCTTGCACTCCTTTTCAACTCCCAACTCCTGTTGTGCTCCTTTTCAACTCCCAACTCCTCTCGCACTCTGTGTTAACTCCCGACTCCTCTCGTGCTCCTTTTCAACTCCCGATTACTCTCACAGTCCTTTTCAACTCCCAACTCCTCTCACGCCCCTTTTCAAATCCCAACTCCTTTTCAACTCCCAACTCCTCTCGCGCTCCTTTTCAACTCCCAATTCCTCTCGCGCTCCGTTTCAACTCCCAACTCCTCTCGCGCTCCTTTTGAACTCCCGATTCCTCTCGCGCTCCATTTCAGCTCCCAACTCCTCTCGTGCTCCTTTTCAACTCCCGATTCCTCTCGCGCTCCTTTTCAACTCCCGATTCCTCTCGCGCTCCTTTTCAACACCAAATTCCTCTCGCGCTCCTTTTCAACTCCCAACTCCTCTCGCGCTCCTTTACAACTCCTGATTCCTCTCACGCTCCTTTTCAACTCCTGACTCCTCTTGCACTCCTTTTCAACTCCCAACTCCTGTTGTGCTCCTTTTCAACTCCCAACTCCTCTCGCACTCCTTTTCAACTCCCGGTTCCTCTCGCACTCCTTTTCAGCTCCCGATTCCTCTCCCGATTCTTTTCAACACCAATCTCCTCTCGCGCTCCTTTTCAACTCCCGAGTCCTCGCGCGCTCCTTTTCAACTCCCGATTCCTCTCGCGCTCCTTTTCAACTCCCGATTCCTCTAGTGCTCCTTTTCAACTTTCAGTTCCTCTCGCACTCCTTTTCACTCCCAACTCCTCTCACGCTCCGTTTTAACTCCCAACTCCTCTCACACTCCTTTTCAACTCCCAACTCCTCTCGCGCTCCTTTTCAACTCCCGATTCCTCTCGCGCTCCTTTTCAACTCCAAGATCCTCTCGCGCTCCTTTTCAACTCCCGACTCCTTTTCAATTCCCAACTCCTCTCACACTCCTTTTCAACTCCAAACTCCTCTCGCACTCCTTTTCAACTCCCGATTCCTCTCGCCCTCCTTTTCAACTCCTGACTCCTCTCGCGCTCCTTTTCAACCCCAATTCCTCTCGCGCTCCTTTTCACCTCCCGATTCCTCTCGCACTCCTTTTCACCTCCCGATTCCTCTCGCGATTTTTTTCAACACCAATCTCCTCTCGCGCTGCTTTTCAACTCCCGAGTCCTCTCGCGCTCCTTTTCAACTCCCGATTCCTCTCGCTCTCCTTTTCATCTCCCGATTCCTCTAGTGCTCCTTTTCAACTTTCATCTCCTCTCGCACTCCTTTTCAACTCCCAATACCTCTCACGCTCCTTTTCAATTCCAAATTCCTCTCGTACTCCTTTTCAACTCGCAACTCCTCTCACGCTCCGTTTTAACTCCCAACTCCTCTCACACTCCTTTACAACTCCCGACTCCTCTCGCACTCCTTTTCAACTCCTGACTCCTCTCGCGCTCCTTTTCAACTCCCAATTCCTCTCGCGCTCCTTTCCCACATCTGACTCCTCTCGCACTCCGTTTCAACTCCAAATTCCTCTCGCGCTCCTTTTCAACTCCAAATTCCTCTCACACTCCTTTTCAACCTCCGACTCCTCTTGCACTCCTTTTCAACTCCCGATTCCTCTCGTGCTCCTTTTCAACTCCCAACTCCTCTCACGCACCTTTTCAACTTCCAATAGCTCTTGCGCTCGTTTTCAATTCCAAATTCCTCTCGTACTCCTTTTCAACTCCCAACTACTCTCGCGCTCCTTTTCAACTCCCAACTCCTCTCACACTCCTTTTCACCTCCAGACTCCTCTCGCACTCCTTTTCAACTCCTGACTCCTCTTGCATTCTTTTTTAACTCCCGATTCCTCTCGCGCTCCTTTTGAACTCCCAACTCCTATCGCGCTCCTTTTCAGCTCCCAATTCCTCTAGCGCTCCTTTTCAACTACCAACTCCTCTCGCGCTCCATTTCAACTCCTGACTCCTCTCGTGCTCCTTTTCAACTCCCGAATCCTCTCGCGCTCCTTTTCAACTCCCGATTCCTCTCGCGCTACTTTTCAACTCCCAATTCCTCTCGCGCTCCTTTTCAACTCCCGATTCCTCTCGCGCTACTTTTCAACTCCCAATTCCTCTCGCGCTCCTTTTCAACTCCAAATTCCTCTCGCGCTCCTTTACAACTCCTGATTCCTCTCACACTCCTTTTCAACACCCGACTCCTCTTGCACTCCTTTTCAACTCCCAACTCCTGTTGTGCTCCTTTTCAACTCCCGATTCCTCTCGCGCTCCTTTTCAACACCAAATTCCTCTCGTGCTCCTTTTCAACTCCCAACTCCTCTCGCGCTCTTTTACAACTCCTGATTCCTCTCACGCTCCTTTTCAACTCCCGACTCCTCTTGCACTCCTTTTCAACTCCCAACTCCTGTTTTGCTCCTTTTCAACTCCCGATTCCTCTCGCGATTCTTTTCAACACCAATCTCCTCTCGCGCTCCTTTTCAACTCCCGAGTCCTCTCGCACTCCCTTTCAACTCCCGATTCCTCTCGCACTCCTTTTCACCGCCCGATTCCTCTCCCGATTCTTTTCAACACCAATCTCCTCTCGCGCTCCTTTTCAACTCCCGAGTCCTCTCGCGCTCCTTTTCAACTCCCGATTCCTCTCGCGCTCCTTTTCAACTCCCGATTCCTCTAGTGCTCCTTTTCAACTTTCAACTCCTCTCGCACTCCTTTTCACTCCCAACTCCTCTCACGCTCCGTTTTAACTCCCAACTCCTCTCACATTCCTTTTCAACTCCCAACTCCTCTTGCGCTCCTTTTCAACTCTCGATTCCTCTCGCGCTCCTTTTCAACTCCAAGATCCTCTCGCACTCCTTTTCAACTCCCGACTCCTTTTCAACTCCCAACTCCTCTCACACTCCTTTTCACCTCCAGACTCCTCTCGCACTCCTTTTCAACTCCTGACTCCTCTTGCATTCCTTTTTAACTCCCGATTCCTCTCGCGCTCCTTTTCAACTCCCAACTCCTCTCGCGCTCCTTTTCAACTCCCGATTCCTCTCGCGCTCCTTTTCAACTCCCGACTCCTCTCGCGCTCCTTTTCAACTCCCGACTCCTCTCGCGCTCCTTTTCAACTCCCGACTCCTCTCGCGCTCCTTTTCAACTCCCGATTCCTCTCGCGCTCCTTTTCAACTCCCGATTCCTCTCTCTCCACGCTCCTTTTCAACTCCCAACTCCTCTCACGCTCCTTTTCAACTCCCGACTCCTCTCGCGCTCCTTTTCAACTCCCGATTCCTCTCGCGCTCCTTTTCAACTCCCGACTCCACTCGCACTCCTTTTCAACTCCCAACTCCTCTCGCACTCCTTTTCAACTCCCGATTCCTCTCGCGCTCCATTTCAACTCCCGATTCCTCTCGCACTCCTTTTCAACTCCTGACTCCTCTCGCACTCCTTTTAAACTCCCAACTCCTCTCACACTCCTTTTCAGCTCCCAACTCCTCTCACGCTCCATTTGAACTCCCGATTCCTCTCGCAGTCCGTTTCAACACCCGATTCCTCTCGCGCTCCCTTTCAATTCCAAACTCCTTTCACGCTCCTTTTCAACTCCCGACTCCTCTCGTGCTCCTTTTCAACTCCCGATTCCTCTGTCACTCATTTTCAACTCCCGACTCCTTTCACGCTCCTTTTCAACTCCCGATTCCTCTCGCACTCTTTTTCAACTCTCGACTCCTCTTGCGCTCCTTTTCAACTCCCAACTCCTCTCGCGCTCCTTTTCAACTCCCGATTCCTCTCGCGCTCCTTTTCAACTCCCGATTCCTCTCGCGCTCCTTTTCAACTCCCGACTCCTTTTCAACTCCCAACTCCTCTCACACTCCTTTTCAACTCCCAACTCCTCTCGCGCTCCATTTCAACTCCCGATTCCTCTCGCGCTCCTTTTCAACTCCTGACTCCTCTCGCGCTCCTTTTCAACCCCAATTCCTCTCGCACTCCTTTTCAACTCCCAATTCCTCTCGCACTCCTTTTGAACCTCCGATTCCTCTCGCGCTCCTCTTCAACTCCCGATTCCTCTCGCGCTCCTTTTCAACTCCAAACTCCTCTCGCACTCCTTTTCAACTACCAACTCCTCTCGCACTCCTTTTCAACTCCCGATTCCTCTCGCGCTGCTTTTCAACTGCCGATTCCTCTCACACTTTTTTTCAACACCCGACTCCTCTCGCACTCCATTTCGATTCCAAACTCCTCTCGCACTCCTTTTCAACTCCCGATTCCTCTCGCTATTCTTTTCAACAGCAATTTCCTCTCACGCTCCTTTTCAACTCCCGAGTCCTCTCGCGCTCCTTTTCAACTCCCGATTCCTCTCGCGCTCCTTTTCAACTCCCGATTCCTCTAGTGCTCCTTTTCAACTTTCAACTCCTCTCGCGCTCCTTTTCAACTCCCAACTGCTCTCGCGCTGCTTTTCAACTGCCGATTCCTCTCACACTCTTTTTCAACACCCGACTCCTCTCGCGCTCCATTTCAATTCCAAACTCCTTTCACGCTCCTTTTCAACTCCCGATTCCTCTCGCACTCCTTTTCAACTCTCGACTCCTCTTGCGCTCCTTTTCAACTCCCAACTCCTCTCGCGCTCCTTTTCAACTCCCGATTCCTCTCGCGCTCCTTTTCAACTCCCGATTCCTCTCGCGCTCCTTTTCAACTCCCGACTCCTTTTCAACTCCCAACTCCTCTCACACTCCTTTTCAACTCCCAACTCCTCTCGCGCTCCATTTCAACTCCCGATTACTCTCGCGCTCCTTTTCAACTCCCGACTCCTCTCACACTCCTTTTCATCTCCCAACTCCTCTCGCACTCCTATTCAACTCCCAATTCCTCTCGCGCTCCATTTCAACTCCCGATTCCTCTCGCACTCCTTTTCAACTCCTGACTCCTCTCGCGCTCCTTTTAAAGTCCCAACTCCTCTCACACTCCTTTTCAGCTCCCAACTCCTCTCACGCTCCATTTGAACTCCCGATTCCTCTCGCACTCCTATTCAACTCCCAATTCCTCTCGCGCTCCATTTCAACTCCCGATTCCTCTCGCACTCCTTTTCAACTCCTGACTCCTCTCGCGCTCCTTTTAAACTCCCAACTCCTCTCACACTCCTTTTCAGCTCCCAACTCCTCTCACGCTCCATTTGAACTCCCGATTCCTCTCGCAGTCTGTTTCAACACCCGATTCCTCTCGCGCTCCTTTTCAATTCCAAACTTCTTTCACGCTCCTTTTCAACTCCCGACTCCTCTCGTGCTCCTTTTCAACTCCCGATTCCTCTGTCACTCATTTTCAACTCCCGACTCCTTTCACGCTCCTTTTCAACTCCCGATTCCTCTCGCACTCCTTTTCAACTCTCGACTCCTCTTGCGCTCCTTTTCAACTCCCAACTCCTCTCGCGCTCCTTTTCAACTCCCGATTCCTCTCGCGCTCCTTTTCAACTCCCGATTCCTCTCGCGCTCCTTTTCAACTCCCGACTCCTTTTCAACTCCCAACTCCTCTCGCACTCCCATTCACCTCCCGATTCCTCTCGCGCTCCTTTTCAACTCCCGATTCCTCTCACGCTCCTTTTCAATTCCAAACTCCTTTCACGCTCCTTATCAACTCCCGACTCCTCTCGTGCTCCTTTTCAACTCCCGATTGCTCTGTCACTCATTTTCAACTCCTGACTCCTTTCACGCTCCATTTCAACACCCGACTCCTCTCGCACTCCTTTTCAACTCCCGATTCCTCTCACACTCCTTTTCAACTCTCGACTTCTCTCGCGCTCCTTTTCAACTTTCAACTCCTCTCACGCTCCTTTTCAACTCCCGATTCCTCTCGCGCTCCTTTTCAACTCCAAGATCCTCTCGCTATCCTTTTCAACTCCCGACGCCTTTTCAACTCCCAACTCCTCTCAAACTCCTTTTCAACTCCCAACTCATCTCGCGCTCCTTTTCAACTCCCAACTACTCTCGCGCTCCATTTCAACCCCAATTCCTCTCGCGCTCCTTTTCAACTCCCGATTCCTCTCATGCTCCTTTTCAACTCCCGACTCCTCTCGCGCTCCTTTTCAACTCCCGATTCCTCTCGCGCTCCTTTTCAACTCCTGACTCCTCTCGCGCTGCTTTTCAACTGCCGATTCCTCTCACGCTCCTTTTCAACCTCCGACTCCTCTTGCGCTCCTTTTCAACTCCCAATTCCTCTCGCGCTCCTTTTCAACTCCCGATTCCTCTCGTGCTCCTTTTCAACTTTCAACTCCTCTTGCACTCCTTTTCAACTCCCAACTCCTCTCGCGCTGCTTTTCAACTGCCGATTCCTCTCACGCTCCTTTTCAACCTCCGACTCCTCTTGCACTCCTTTTCAACTCCCAACTCCTCTCGCGCACCTTTTCAACTTCCAATACCTCTCGCGCTCGTTTTCAATTCCAAATTCCTCTCGTACTCCTTTTCAACTCCCAACTCCTCTCGCGCTCCGTTTCAACTCCCGACTCCTCTCGTGCTCCTTTACAACTCCTGATTCCTTTCACACTCCTTTTCAACACCCAACTCCTCTTGCACTCCTTTTCAACTCCCAACTCCTGTTGTGCTCCTTTTCAACTCCCAACTCCTCTCGCACTCTGTGTTAACTCCCGACTCCTCTCGTGCTCCTTTTCAACTCCCGATTACTCTCACAGTCCTTTTCAACTCCCAACTCCTCTCACGCCCCTTTTCAAATCCCAACTCCTTTTCAACTCCCAACTCCTCTCGCGCTCCTTTTCAACTCCCAATTCCTCTCGCGCTCCGTTTCAACTCCCAACTCCTCTCGCGCTCCTTTTGAACTCCCGATTCCTCTCGCGCTCCTTTTCAACTCCCAACTCCTCTCGCACTCCTTTTCAACTCCCGATTCCTCTCGCGCTCCATTTCAGCTCCCAACTCCTCTCGTGCTCCTTTTCAACTCCCGATTCCTCTCGCGCTCCTTTTCAACTCCCGATTCCTCTCGCGCTCCTTTTCAACACCAAATTCCTCTCGCGCTCCTTTTCAACTCCCAACTCCTCTCGCGCTCCTTTACAACTCCTGATTCCTCTCACGCTCCTTTTCAACTCCTGACTCCTCTTGCACTCCTTTTCAACTCCCAACTCCTGTTGTGCTCCTTTTCAACTCCCAACTCCTCTCGCACTCCTTTTCAACTCCCGGTTCCTCTCGCACTCCTTTTCAACTCCCGATTCCTCTCGTGCTCCTTTTCAACTCCCGATTCCTCTAGTGCTCCTTTTCAACTTTCAGTTCCTC
Organism: Carcharodon carcharias; assembly: GCF_017639515.1. Classification (NCBI taxonomy): domain Eukaryota; kingdom Metazoa; phylum Chordata; class Chondrichthyes; order Lamniformes; family Lamnidae; genus Carcharodon; species Carcharodon carcharias. Next base: position 47,940,873 of record NC_054469.1, read on the forward strand.
TCGCACTCCTTTTCACTCCCAACTCCTCTCACGCTCCGTTTTAACTCCCAACTCCTCTCACACTCCTTTTCAACTCCCAACTCCTCTCGCGCTCCTTTTCAACTCCAAGATCCTCTCGCGCTCCTTTTCAACTCCCGACTCCTTTTCAATTCCCAACTCCTCTCACACTCCTTTTCAACTCCAAACTCCTCTCGCACTCCTTTTCAACTCCCGATTCCTCTCGCCCTCCTTTTCAACTCCTGACTCCTCTCGCGCTCCTTTTCAACCCCAATTCCTCTCGCGCTCCTTTTCACCTCCCGATTCCTCTCGCACTCCTTTTCACCTCCCGATTCCTCTCGCGATTTTTTTCAACACCAATCTCCTCTCGCGCTGCTTTTCAACTCCCGAGTCCTCTCGCGCTCCTTTTCAACTCCCGATTCCTCTCGCTCTCCTTTTCATCTCCCGATTCCTCTAGTGCTCCTTTTCAACTTTCATCTCCTCTCGCACTCCTTTTCAACTCCCAATACCTCTCACGCTCCTTTTCAATTCCAAATTCCTCTCGTACTCCTTTTCAACTCGCAACTCCTCTCACGCTCCGTTTTAACTCCCAACTCCTCTCACACTCCTTTACAACTCCCGACTCCTCTCGCACTCCTTTTCAACTCCTGACTCCTCTCGCGCTCCTTTTCAACTCCCAATTCCTCTCGCGCTCCTTTCCCACATCTGACTCCTCTCGCACTCCGTTTCAACTCCAAATTCCTCTCGCGCTCCTTTTCAACTCCAAATTCCTCTCACACTCCTTTTCAACCTCCGACTCCTCTTGCACTCCTTTTCAACTCCCGATTCCTCTCGTGCTCCTTTTCAACTCCCAACTCCTCTCACGCACCTTTTCAACTTCCAATAGCTCTTGCGCTCGTTTTCAATTCCAAATTCCTCTCGTACTCCTTTTCAACTCCCAACTACTCTCGCGCTCCTTTTCAACTCCCAACTCCTCTCACACTCCTTTTCACCTCCAGACTCCTCTCGCACTCCTTTTCAACTCCTGACTCCTCTTGCATTCTTTTTTAACTCCCGATTCCTCTCGCGCTCCTTTTGAACTCCCAACTCCTATCGCGCTCCTTTTCAGCTCCCAATTCCTCTAGCGCTCCTTTTCAACTACCAACTCCTCTCGCGCTCCATTTCAACTCCTGACTCCTCTCGTGCTCCTTTTCAACTCCCGAATCCTCTCGCGCTCCTTTTCAACTCCCGATTCCTCTCGCGCTACTTTTCAACTCCCAATTCCTCTCGCGCTCCTTTTCAACTCCCGATTCCTCTCGCGCTACTTTTCAACTCCCAATTCCTCTCGCGCTCCTTTTCAACTCCAAATTCCTCTCGCGCTCCTTTACAACTCCTGATTCCTCTCACACTCCTTTTCAACACCCGACTCCTCTTGCACTCCTTTTCAACTCCCAACTCCTGTTGTGCTCCTTTTCAACTCCCGATTCCTCTCGCGCTCCTTTTCAACACCAAATTCCTCTCGTGCTCCTTTTCAACTCCCAACTCCTCTCGCGCTCCTTTACAACTCCTGATTCCTCTCACGCTCCTTTTCAACTCCCGACTCCTCTTGCACTCCTTTTCAACTCCCAACTCCTGTTTTGCTCCTTTTCAACTCCCGATTCCTCTCGCGATTCTTTTCAACACCAATCTCCTCTCGCGCTCCTTTTCAACTCCCGAGTCCTCTCGCGCTCCCTTTCAACTCCCGATTCCTCTCGCACTCCTTTTCACCGCCCGATTCCTCTCCCGATTCTTTTCAACACCAATCTCCTCTCGCGCTCCTTTTCAACTCCCGAGTCCTCTCGCGCTCCTTTTCAACTCCCGATTCCTCTCGCGCTCCTTTTCAACTCCCGATTCCTCTAGTGCTCCTTTTCAACTTTCAACTCCTCTCGCACTCCTTTTCACTCCCAACTCCTCTCACGCTCCGTTTTAACTCCCAACTCCTCTCACATTCCTTTTCAACTCCCAACTCCTCTTGCGCTCCTTTTCAACTCTCGATTCCTCTCGCGCTCCTTTTCAACTCCAAGATCCTCTCGCACTCCTTTTCAACTCCCGACTCCTTTTCAACTCCCAACTCCTCTCACACTCCTTTTCACCTCCAGACTCCTCTCGCACTCCTTTTCAACTCCTGACTCCTCTTGCATTCTTTTTTAACTCCCGATTCCTCTCGCGCTCCTTTTGAACTCCCAACTCCTATCGCGCTCCTTTTCAACTCCCAATTCCTCTAGCGCTCCTTTTCAACCAGCAACTCCTCTCGTGCTCCTTTTCAACTCCTGACTCCTCTCGTGGTCCTTTTCAACTCCCGAATCCTCTCGCGCTCCTTTTCAACTCCCGATTCCTCTCGCGCTCCTATTCAACTCCCGATTCCTCTCACGCTCCTATTCAATTCCAAACTCCTTTCACGCTCCTTATCAACTCCCGACTCCTCTCGTGCTCCTTTTCAACTCCCGATTGCTCTGTCACTCATTTTCAACTCCTGACTCCTTTCACGGTCCATTTCAACACCCGACTCCTCTCGCACTCCTTTTCAACTCCCGATTCCTCTCGCACTCCTTTTCAACTCCAAGATCCTCTCGCGCTCCTTTTCAACTCCCGACGCCTTTTCAACTCCCAACTCCTCTCACACTCCTTTTCAACTCCCAATTCCTCTCGCGCACCTTTTCAACTCCTGACTCCTCTCGCGCTCCATTTCAACCCCAATTCCTCTCGCGCTCCTTTTCAACTAACCAATTCCTCTCATGCTCCTTTTGAACTCCCGACTCCTCTCGCGCTCCTTTTCAACTCCCGATTCCTCTCGCGCTCCTTTTCAACTCCTGACTCCTCTCGCGCTGCTTTTCAACTGCTGATTCCTCTCACACTCTTTTTCAACTCCCAACTCCTCTCGCGCTCCATTTCAATTCCAAACTCCTCTCGCACTCCTTTTCACCTCCCGATTCCTCTTGCGATTCTTTTCAACTCCAATCTCCTCTCGCGCTCCTTTTCAACTCCCGATTCCTCTCGCGCTCCTTTTCAACTCCCGATTCCTCTCGCGCTCCTTTTCAACGCCCGATTCCTCTAGTGCTCCTTTTCAACTTTCAACTCCTCTCGCACTCCTTTTCACCTCCCGACTCCTCTCGCACTCCTTTTCAACTCCTGACTCCTCTTGCATTCTTTTTTAACTCCCGATTCCTCTCGCGCTCCTTTTGAACTCCCAACTCCTCTCACGCTCCTTTTCAACTCCCGATTCCTCTTGCGCTCCTTTTCAACTACCAACTCCTCTCGTGCTCCTTTTCAACTCCTGACTCCTCTCGTGCTCCTTTTCAACTCCTGACTCCTCTCGCGCTCCTTTCCAACTCCCAACTCCTCTCGCACTCCTATTCAACTCCCGATTCCTCTCGCGCTCCTTTTCAACTCCCGATTCCTCTCGCGCACCTTTTCAACTCCGAACTCCTCTCGCACTCCTTTTTAACTCCCAACTCCTCTCACTCTCCTTTTCAGCTCCCACCTCCTCTCGCGCTCCTTTTCAACTCCCGATTCCTCTCGCGTTCCTTTTCAATTCCAAACACCATTCACGCTCCTTTTCAACTCCCGACTCCTCTCGTGCTCCTTTTCAGCTCCCGATTCCTCTCGTGCTCCATTTCATCTCCCAACACCTCTCGCACTCCTTTTCAATTCCAAATTCCTCTCACGCTCCTTTTCATCTCCCAACTCCTCTCATGCTCCTTTTCAACACCTGACTCGTCTCGTGCTCCTTTTCAACTCCTGGCTCCTCTCGCGCTCCTTTTCAACTCTCGATTTCTCTCGCACTTCTTTTCAACACCCGATTCCTCTCTCACTTCTGTTCAACTCCCGATTCCTCTCGCACTCCTTTTCAACTCCCAACACCTCTCGTGCTTCTTTTCAACTCACGACTCCTCTCGTTCTCCTTTTCAACTCCCAACTCCTCTCGCGCTCCTTTTCAACTCCTGACTCCTCTCACGCTCCTTTTCAACTCCTGAATCCTCTCTCGCTCCTTTTCAACTCTCGATTCCTCTCGCGCTCCTTTTCAACTCCCGTCTCCTCTCACACTCCTTTTCAACTCCCGTCTCCTCTCGTGCTCCTTTTCAACTCCCGATTCCTCTCACACTCCTTTTCGACTCCCGACTCTGCTCGTGCTCCTTTTCAACTCCCAAGTCCTCTCACACTCCTTTTCAACTCCCAACTCCTCTCGCGCTCCTTTTCAACTCCCGATTCCTCTCGCGCTCCTTTTCAACTCCTGACTCCTCTAGCGCTCCATTTCAACCCCAATTCCTCTCGCGCTCCTTTTCAACTCCCAAGTCCTCTCACACTCCTTTTCAACTCCCAACTCCTCTCGCGCTCCTTTTCAACTCCCGATTCCTCTCGCGCTCCTTTTCAACTCCTGACTCCTCTAGCGCTCCATTTCAACCCCAATTCCTCTCGCGCTCCTTTTCAACTCCCGATTCCTCTCATGCTCCTTTTCAACTCCCAACTCCTCTCGCGCTCCTTTTCAACTCACGATTCCTCTCACTCTCCTTTTCAACTCCCGACTCCTCTCGCGCTCCTTTTGAACCTCTGATTCCTCTCGCGCTCCTCTTCAACACCCGATTCCTCTCGCGCTCCTTTTCAACTCCAAACTCCTCTCGCACTCCTTTTCAACTCCCAACTCCTCTCGCACTCCTTTTCAACTCCCAACTCCTCTCGTGCTCCTTTTCAAATCCCGACTCCTTTTCAACTCCCAACTCCTCTCACACTCCTTTTCATCTCCCAACTCCTCTCTCACTCCTTTTCAACTCCCGACTCCTCTCGCACTCCTTTTCAACTCCCAACTCCTCTCACGCTCCTTTTCAACTCCCGATTCCTCTCACGCTCCTTTTCAACTCTCGACTTCTCTCGCGTTCCTTTTCGACTCCCAACACCTCTCGCGCTCCTTTTCAACTCCCGATTCCTCTTGCGCTCCTTTTCAACTCCAAGATCCTCTCACGCTCCTTTTCAACTCCCGATTCCTCTTGCGCTCCTTTTCAACTCCAAGATCCTCTCACACTCCTTTTCAACTCCCGATTCCTCTCGCGCTGCTTTTCAACTCCCGACTCCTCTCGTGCTCCTTTTCAACACCTGACTCCTCTCGTGCTCCTTTTCAACTCCTGGCTCCTCTCGCGCTCCTTTTCAACTCCCGATTTCTCTCGCACTTCTTTTCAACACCCGATTCCTCTCTCACTTCTGTTCAACTCCCGATTCCTCTCGCACTCCTTTTCAACTCGCGATTCCTCTCGCACTCCTTTTCAACTCGCGATTCGTCTCGCGCTCCTTTTCAACTCCCAACACCTCTCGCGCTCCTTTTCAACTCACGACTCCTCTCGTTCTCCTTTTCAACTCCCAACTCCTCTCGCGCTCCTTTTCAACTCCTGACTCCTCCCACGCTCCTTTTCAACTCCTGAATCCTCTCGCGCTCCTTTTCAACTCTCGATTCCTCTCGCGCTCCTTTTCAACTCCCGTCTCCTCTCGTGCTCCTTTTCAACTCCCGATTCCTCTCACACTCCTTTTCGACTCCCGACTCTGCTCGTGCTCCTTTTCAACTCCCGACTCCACTTGTGCTCCTTTTCAACTCCAAATTCCTCTCGCACTCCTTTTCAACTCCCGACTCCTCTCGTGCTCATTTTCAACTCCTGACTCCTCTCGCGCTCCTTTTCAACACCCGACACCTCTCGCACTCCTTTTCAACTCCCGATTCCTCTCGCACTCCTTTTCAACTCCTGACTCCTCTCGCGCTGCTTTTAAACTCCCAACTCCTCTCACACTCCTTTTCAGCTCCCAACTCCTCTCGCGCCTCTTTTCAACTCCCGATTCCTCTCGCGGTCCATTTCAACACCCGATTCCACTCGTGCTCCTTTTCAATTCCAAACTCCTTTTCAACTCCCGACTCCTCTCGTGCTCCTTTTCAACTCCCGATTCCTCTGTCACTCATTTTCAACTCCCGACTCCTTTCACGCTCCTTTTCAACACCCGACTCCTCTCGCACTCCTTTTCAAATCCCGATTCCTCTCGCACTCCTTTTCAACTCCTGATTCCTCTCGCGCTCCATTTCAACCCCAAGATCCTCTCGCGCTCCTTTTCAACTCCCGACTCCTTTTCAACTCCCAACTCCTCTCACACTCCTTTTCAACTCCCAACTCCTCTCGCGCTCCTTTTCAACTCCAGACTCCTCTCGCGCTCCTTTTGAACCTCCGATTCCTCTCGTACTCCTCTTCAACTCCCGATTCCTCTCGCGCTCCTTTTCAACTCCAAACTCCTCTCGCACTCCTTTTCAACTCCAAACTCCTCTCAGACTCCTTTTCAACTCCCGATTCCTCTCGCGCTGCTTTTCAACTGCCGATTCCTCTCACACGCTTTTTCAACACCAGACTCCTCTCGCGCTCCATTTCAATTCCAAACTCCTCTCGCACTCCTTTTCACCTCCCGATTCCTCTCGCGATTCTTTTCAACCCCAATCTCCTCTCGCGCTCCTTTTCAACTCCTGATTCCTCTCACGCTCCTTTTCAACTCCCGATTCCTCTAGTGCTCCTTTTCAACTTTCAACTCCTCTCGCACTCCTTTTCAACTCCCAACTCCTCTCGCGCTCCTTTTCAACTCCCAATACCTCTCATGCTCCTTTTCAACTCCCAACTTCCCTCGCGCTCCGTTTTAACTCCCAACTCCTCTCGCACTCCTTTTCGACTCCCGACTCTGCTCGCGCTCCTTTTCAACTCCCGACTCCACTCGTGCTCCTTTTCAACTCCAAATTCCTCTCGCGCTCCTTTTCAACTCCAAATTCCTCTCGCACTCATTTTCAACTCCCGACTCCTCTCGTGCTCCTTTTCGGCTCCTGACTCGTCTCGCGCTCCTTTTCAACACCAGACTCCTCTCACACTCCTTTTCAACTCCCGATTCCTCTCGCACTCCTTTTCAACTCCTGACTCCTCTCGCGCATCTTTTCAACTTCCAGCTCCTCTCGCGCTGCTTTTCAACTCCCGATTCCTCTCGCACTCCTTTTGAACTCCCGATTACTCTCGCGCTCCTTTTCAACTCCCGACTCCTCTCACAATCCTTTTCAACTCCCAACTCCTCTCGCACTCCTATTCAACTCCCGATTCCTCTCGCGCTCCTTTTCAACTCCAAATTCCTCTTGCGCTCCTTTTAAACTCCCAACTCCTCTCACACTCCTTTTCAGCTCCCAACACGTCTCGCGCTCCTTTTCAATTTCCGATTCCTCTCGCGGTCCATTTCAACACCTGATTCCTCTCGCGCTCCTTTTCAATTCCAAACTCCTTACACGCTCCTTATCAACTCCCGACTCCTCTCGTGCTCCTTTTCAACTCCCGATTCCTCTGTCACTCATTTTCAACTCCCGACTCCTTTCACGCTCGTTTTCAACTCCCGATTCCTCTCGCACTCCTTTTCAACTCTCGACTCCTCTCGCGCTCCTTTTCAACTCCCAACTCCTCACGTGCTCCTTTTCACCACCCGATTCCTCTCGCGCTCCTTTTCAACTCCAAGATCCTCTCGCGCTCCTTTTCAACTCCCGACTCCTTTTCAACTCCCAACTCCTCTCACACTCCTTTTCAACCCCAATTCCTCTCGCATTCCTTTTCAACTCCCGATTCCTCTCGCACTCCTTTTGAACCTCCGATTCCTCTTGTGCTCCTCTTCAACTCGCGATTCCTCTCGCGCTCCTTTTCAACCCCAATTCCTCTCGCACTCCTTTTCAACTCCCGATTCCTCTCACGCTCCTTTTGAACCTCCGATTCCTCTTGTGCTCCTCTTCAACTCGCGATTCCTCTCGCGCTCCTTTTCAACTCAAAACTCCTCTCGCACTCCTTTTCAACTCCCAACTCCTCTCGCACTCCTTTTCAACTCCCAATTCCTCTCGCACTGCTTTTCAACTGCCGATTCCTCTCACACTCTTTTTCAACACCCGATTCCTCTCGCGCTCCATTTCAATTCCAAACTCCTCTCGCACTCCTTTTCACCTCCCGATTCCTCTCGCGATTCTTTTCAACACCAATCTCCCCTCGCGCTCCTTTTCAACTCCCGACTCCTCTCGCACTCCTTTTCAACTCCCGATTCCTCTAGTGCTCCTTTTCAACTTTCAACTCCTCTCGCACTCCTTTTCAACTCCCAACTCCTCTCGCGCTCCTTTTCAACTCCCAATACCTCTCACGCTCCTTTTCAATTCCAAATTCCTCTCGTACTCCTTTTCAACTTCCAACTCCTCTCACGCTCCGTTTTAACTCCCAACTCCTCTCACACTCCTTTTCAACTCCCAATTCCTCTCGCGCTCCTTTTCAACTTCTGACTCCTCTCGCACTCCTTTTCAACTCCAAATTCCTCTCGCGCGCCTTTTCAACTCCAAATTCCTCTCACACTCCTTTTCAACCTCCCAATTCCTCTAGCGCTCTTTTTCAACTCCCGATTCCTCTCGTGCTCCTTTTCAACTTTCAACTCCTCTCGCACTCCTTTTCAACTCCCAACTCCTCTCGCGCTCCTTTTCAACTTCCAATACCTCTCGTGCTCGTTTTCAATTCCAAATTCCTCTCGTACTCCTTTTTCAACTCCCAACTCCTCTCGCGCTCCGTTTCAACTCCCGACTCCTCTCGTGCTCGTTTTCAATTCCAAATTCCTCTCGTACTCCTTTTTCAACTCCCGATTCCTCTTGCACTCCTTTTCAACTCCCAATTCCTCTCGCGCTCCTTTTCAAATCCCGACTCCTTTTCAACTCCCAACTCCTCTCACACTCCTTTTCACCTCCCGACTCCTCTCGCACTCCTTTTCAACTCCTGACTCCTCTTGCATTCTTTTTTAACTCCCGATTCCTCTCACGCTCCTTTTGAACTCCCAACTCCTCTCGCGCTCCTTTTCAACTCCCAATTCCTCTAGCGCTCCTTTTCAACTACCAACTCCTCTCGCGCTCCTTTTCAACTCCTGACTCCTCTCGCGCTCCTTTTCAACTCCTGATTCCTCTCGCACTTCTTTTCAACTCCCGATTCCTCTCACGCTCCTTTTCAAATCCCGAATCCTATCGTGCTCCTTTTCAACTCCCAACTCCTCTCGCACTCCTTTTCAACTCCCGATTCATCTCGCATTCCTTTTCAACTCCTGACTCCTCTCGCGCTCCTTTTCAACTTCCAGCTCCTCTCGCGCTGCTTTTCAACTCCCGATTACTCTTGCGATCCTTTTCAACTCCCGACTCCTCTCACACACCTTTTCAACTCCCAACTCCTCTCGCACTCCTATTCAACTCCCGATTCCTCTCACGCTCCTTTTCAACTCCTGATTCCTCTCGCGCTCCTTTTCAACTCCAAACTCCTCTCGCGCTCCTTTTAAACTCCCAACTCCTCTCGCTCTCCTTTTCAGCTCCCAACTCCTCTCGCGCTCCTTTTCAATTCCCGAATCCTCTCGCGGTCCGTTTCAACACCCAATTCCTCTCGCGTTCCGTTTCAATTCCAAACTCCTTTCACGCTCCGTTTTAACTCCCGACTCCGCTCGTGCTCTATTTTATCTCCCAACACCTCTCGCACTCCTTTTCAATTCCAAATTCCTCTCACGCCCCTTTTCATCTCCCAACTCCTCTCTCACTCCTTTTCAACTCCCGACTCCTCTCGTGCTCCTTTTGAACTCCTGGCTCCTCTCGCGCTCCTTTTCAACTCCCGATTTCTCTCGCACTTCTTTTCAACACCTGATTCCTCTCTCACTTCTTTTCAACTCCCGATTCCTCTCGCATTCCTTTCCGACACGCGATTCCTCTCACGCTCCTTTTCAACTCCCAACACCTCTCGCGCTTCTTTTCAACTCGCGACTCCTCTCGTTCTCCTTTTCAACTCCTGACTCCTCTCACGCTCCTTTTCGACTCCCGACTCTGCTCGTGCTCCTTTTCAACTCCCGACTCCACTCGTGCTCCTTTTCAACTCCAAATTCCTCTCACGCTCCTTTTCAACTCCCGATTCCTCTCGCACTCCTTTTCAACTCCTGACTCCACTCGCCTTCCTTTCAAACTCCCAACTCCTCTCACACTCCTTTTCAGCTCCCAACTCCTCTCGCGGTCCATTTCAACACCCGATTCCTCTCGCACTCCTTTTCAATTCCAAACTCCTTTTCAACTCCCGACTCCTCTCGTGCTCCTATTCAACTCCCGATTCCTCTGTCACACATTTTCAACTCCCGATTCCTCTCGCTCTCCTTTTCAACTCCCGACTCCTCTCGCGCTCCTTTTGAACCTCTGATTCCTCTCGCGCTCCTCTTCAACACCCGATTCCTCTCGCGCTCCTTTTCAACTCCAAACTCCTCTCGCACTCCTTTTCAACTCCCAACTCCTCTCGCACTCCTTTTCAACTCCCGATTCCTCTCGCGCTGCTTTTCAACTGCCGATTCCTCTCACACTCTTTTTCAACACCCGACTCCTCTCGCGCTCCATTTCAATTCCAAACTCCTCTCTCACTCCTTTTCACCTCCCGATTCCTCTCGCGATTCTTTTCAACTCCAATCGCCTCTCGCGCTCCTTTTCAACTCCCGATTCCTCTCGCGCTCCTTTTCAACTCTCGATTCCTCTCGCGCCCCTTTTCCACTCCCAATACCTCTCACGCACCTTTTCAATTCCAAATTCCTCTCATACTGCTTTTCAACTCCCAACTACTCTCGCGCTCCGTTTTAACTCCCAACTCCTCTCACACTCCTTTTCGACTCCCGACTCTGCTCGTGCTCCTTTTCAACTCCCGACTCCACTCGTGCTCCTTTTCAATTCCAAATTCCTCTCGCGCTCCTTTTCAAATCCAAATTCCTCTCGCACTCCTTTTCAACTCCCGACTCCTCTCGCGCTCCTTTTCAACTCCTGACTCCTCTCGCGCTCCTTTTCAGCTCCCAACTCCTCTCGCGCTCCTTTTCAACTCCCGATTCCTCTCGTGGTCCGTTTCAACACCCGATTCCTATCGCGCTCCTTTTCAATTCCAAACTCCTTTCACACTCCTTTTCAACTCCCGATTCCTCTCGCACTCCTTTTCAACTCTCGACTCCTCTCGCGCTCCTTGTCAACTCCCGATTCCTCTCGCGCTCCTTTTCAACTCCGGATTCCTCTCGTGCTCCTTTTCAACTCAAAACTCCTCTCGCACTCCTTTTCAACACCCGATTCCTCTCGCGCTGCTTTTCAACTGCCGATTCCTCTCACACTCTTTTTCAACACACGACTCCTCTCGCACTCCATTTCAATTCCAAACTCCTCTCGCACTCCTTTTCAACTCCCGACCTCTCGCAATTCTTTTCAACAGCAATCTCCTCTCACGTTCCTTTTCAACTCCCGAGTCCTCTCGCGCTCCTTTTCAACTCCCGATTCCTCTCGCGCTCCTTTTCAACTCCTGATTCCTCTAGTGCTCCTTTTCAACTTTCAACTCCTCTCGCACTCCTTTTCAACTCCCAACTCCTCTCGCGCTCCTTTTCAACTCCCAATACCTCTCACGCTCCTTTTCAATTCCAAATTCCTCTCGTACTCCTTTTCAACTTCCAACTCCTCTCGCGCTCCTTTTCAAATCCCGAATTCTTTTCAACTCCCAACTCCTCTCACACTCTTTTTCACCTCCTGACTCCTCTCGCACTCCTTATCATCTCCTGACTCCTCTTGCATTCTTTTTCAACTCCCGATTCTTCTCGCGCTCCTTTTCAACTCCCAACTCCTCTCGCGCTCCTTTTCAACTCCCGATTCCTCTAGCGCTCCTTTTCAACTACCATCTCCTCTCGTGCTCCTTTTCAACTCCTGACTCCTCTCACGCTCCTTTTCAACTCCCAACTCCTCTCGCACTCCTTTTCAACTCCCAATTCATCTCGCGCTCCTTTTCAACTCCTGACTCCTCTCGCGTTCCTTTTCAAATCCCGATTCTTCTCACACTCCTTTTCAACTCCTGACTCCTCTCGCGCTCCTTTTCAACTCCAATTCCTCTCGCGCTCCTTTTCAACTCCAAATTCCTCTCACACTCCTTTTCAACCTCCGACTCCTCTTGCACTCCTTTTCACTCTCGATTCCTCTCGCGCTCCATTTCAACTCCAAATTCCTTTTCAACTCCCAACTCCTCTCGCGCTCCTTTTCAACTCCCGATTTCCCTCGCACTTCTTTTCAACACCGAATTCCTCTCTCACTTCTTTTCAACTCCCGATTCCTCTCGCGCTCCTTTTCAACTCCCGACACCTCTCGCGCTTCTTTTCAACTCGCGACTCCTCTCGTTCTCCTTTTCAACTCCCAACTCCTCTCGCGCTCCTTTTCAACTCCTGACTCCTCTCACGCTCCTTTTCAACTCCTGAATCCTCTCGCACTCCTTTTCAACTCTCGATTCCTCTCGCGCTCCTTTTCAACTCCCGTCTCCTCTCGCGCTCCTTTTCAACTCCCGATTCCTCTCACACTCCTTTTCGACTCCCGACTCTGCTCGTGCTCCTTTTCAACTCCCGACTCCACTCGTGCTCCTTTTCAACTCCAAATTCCTCTCGCACTCCTTTTCAACTCCCGACTCCTCTCGTGCTCATTTTCAACTCCTGACTCCTCTCGCGCTCCTTTTCAACACCCGACTCCTCTCGCACTCCTTTTCAACTCCCGATTCCTCTCGCACTCCTTTTCAACTCCTGACTCCTCTCGCACTCCTTTTAAACTACCAACTCCTCTCACACTCCTTTTCAGCTCCCACCTCCTCTCGTGCTCCTTTTCCACTCCCGATTCCTCTCGCGGTCCGTTTCAACTCTCGACTTCTCTCGCGCTCCTTTTCAACTCCCGACTCCTTTCACGCTCCTTTTCAACACCCGACTCCTCTCGTGCTCCTTTTCAACTCCCGATTCCTCTCGCACTCCTTTTCAACTCTCGACTTCTCTCGCGCTCCTTTTCAATTCCCAAGTCCTTTCGCGCTCCTTTTCAACTCCCGATTCCTCTCGCGCTCCTTTTCAACTCCTGACTCCTCTCGCGCTCCATTTCAACCCCATTCCTCTCGCGCTCCTTTTCAACTCCCGATTCCTCTCATGCTCCTTTTCAACTCCCAATACCTCTCACGCTCCTTTTCAATTCCAAATTCCTCTCATACTCCTTTTCAACTCCCAACTCCTCTCACACTCCTTTTCGACTCCCGACTCTGCTCGTGCTCCTTTTCAACTCCAAATTCCTCTCGCGCTCCTTTTCAACTCCAAATTCCTCTCGCACTCCTTTTCAACTCCCGACTCCTCTCGTGCTCCTTTTCAACTCCTGACTCCTCTCGCGCTCCTTTTCGACTCCCGACTCCTCTCGTGCTCCTTTTCAACTCCAAATTCCTCTCGCTACTCCTTTTCAACTCCAAATTCCTCTCGCACTCCTTTTCAACTCCCGACTCCTCTCGTGCTCCTTTTCAACTTCCAGCTCCTCTCGCGCTGCTTTTCAACTCCCAATTCCTCTAGCGCTCCTTTTCAACTACCATCTCCTCTCGCGCTCCTTTTCAACTCCTGACTCCTCTCGTGCTCCTTTTCAACTCCTGACTCCTCTCGCGCTCCTTTTCAACTCCTGACTCCTCTCGCGCTCCTTTTCAACTCCCGATTCCTCTCGCACTTCTTTTCAACTCCCAACTCCTCTCGCACTCCTTTTCAACTCCCGATTCCTCTCGCGCTGCTTTTCAACTGCCGATTCCTCTCACACTCTTTTTCAACACCCGACTCCTCTCGCGCTCCATTTCAATTCCAAACTCCTTTCACGCTCCTTTTCAACTCCCGATTCCTCTCGCGCTCCTTTTCAACTCCCGATTCCTCTCGCGCTCCTTTTCAACTCCTGACTCCTTTTCAACTCCCAACTCCTCTCACACTCCTTTTCAACTCCCAACTCCTCTCGCGCTCCATTTCAACTCCCGATTCCTCTCGCGCACCTTTTCAACTCCTGACTCCTCTCGCGCTCCTGTTCAACCCCAATTCCTCTCGCACTCCTTTTCAACTCCCAATTCCTCTCGCGCTCCTTTTGAACCTCCGATTCCTCTCGCGCTCCTCTTCAATTCACGATTCCTCTCGCGCTCCTTTTCAACTCCAAACTCCTCTCGCACTCCTTTTCAACTCCCAACTCCTCTCGCACTCCTTTTCAACTCCCGATTCCTCTCGCGCTGCTTTTCAACTGCCGATTCCTCTCACACTCTTTTTCAACACCCGACTCCTCTCGCGCTCCATTTCGATTCCAAACTCCTCTCGCACTCCTTTTCAACTCCCGATTCCTCTCGCTATTCTTTTCAACAGCAATTTCCTCTCACGCTCCTTTTCAACTCCCGAGTCCTCTCGCGCTCCTTTTCAACTCGCGATTCCTCTCGCGCTCCTTTTCAACTCCCGATTCCTCTAGTGCTCCTTTTCAACTTTCAACTCCTCTCGTGCTCCTTTTCAACTCCCAACTGCTCTCGCGCTCCTTTTCAACTCCCGATTCCTCTAGCACTCCTTTTCAACTACCATCTCCTCTCGCGCTCCTTTTCAACTCCTGACTCCTCTCGTGCTCCTTTTCAACTCCCAACTCCTCTCGCACTCCTTTTCAACTCCCGATTCCTCTCGCGCTCCTTTTCAACTCCAAACTCCTCTCGCACTCCTTTTCAACTCCTGACTCCTCTCGCACTCCTTTTCAACTCCCGATTCCTCTCGCGCTGCTTTTCAACTGCCGATTCCTCTCACACTCTTTTTCAACACCCGACTCCTCTCGCGCTCCATTTCGATTCCAAACTCCTCTCGCACTCCTTTTCAACTCCCGATTCCTCTCGCTATTCTTTTCAACAGCAATTTCCTCTCACGCTCCTTTTCAACTCCCGAGTCCTCTCGCGCTCCTTTTCAACTCGCGATTCCTCTCGCGCTCCTTTTCAACTCCCGATTCCTCTAGTGCTCCTTTTCAACTTTCAACTCCTCTCGTGCTCCTTTTCAACTCCCAACTGCTCTCGCGCTCCTTTTCAACTCCCGATTCCTCTAGCACTCCTTTTCAACTACCATCTCCTCTCGCGCTCCTTTTCAACTCCTGACTCCTCTCGTGCTCCTTTTCAACTCCCAACTCCTCTCGCACTCCTTTTCAACTCCCGATTCCTCTCGCGCTCCTTTTCAACTCCAAACTCCTCTCGCACTCCTTTTCAACTCCTGACTCCTCTCGCACTCCTTTTCAACTCCCGATTCCTCTCGCGCTGCTTTTCAACTGCCGATTCCTCTCACACTCTTTTTCAACACCCGACTCCTCTCGCGCTCCATTTCAATTCCAAACTCCTCTCGCACTTCTTTTCACCTCCTGATTCCTCTAGCTATTCTTTTCAACAGCAATTTCCTCTCACGCTCCTTTTCAACTCCCGAGTCCTCTCACGCTCCTTTTCAACTCGCGATTCCTCTCGCGCTCCTTTTCAACTCCCGATTCCTCTAGTGCTCCTTTTCAACTTTCAACTCCTCTCGCACTCCTTTTCAACTCCCAACTCCTCTCGCGCTCCTTTTCAACTCCCAAAACCTCTCACGCTCCTTTTCAATTCCAAATTCCTCTCGTACTCCTTTTCAACTCCCAACTCCTCTCGCGCTCCTTTTCAAATCCCGACTTCTTTTCAACTCCCAACTCCTCTCACACTCCTTTTCACCTCCTGACTCCTCTCGCACTCCTTTTCAAATCCTGACTCCTCTTGCATTCTTTTTTAACTCCCGATTCCTCTCGCGCTCCTTTTCAACTCCCAACTCGTCTTGCGCTCCTTTTCAACTCCCGATTCCTCTAGCGCTCCTTTTCAACTACCATCTCCTCTCGCGCTCCTTTTCAATTCCAAACTCCTTTTACGCTCCTTTTCAACTCCCGACTCCTCTCGTGCTCCTTTTCAACTCCCGATTCCTTTCACGCTCCTTTTCAACTCCCGATTCCTCTCGCGCTCCTTTTCAACTCCCGATTCCTCTCGCGCTCCTTTTCAACTCCCGACTCCTTTTCAACTCCCAACTCCTCTCACACTCCTTTTCAACTCCCAACTCCTCTCGCGCTCCTTTTCAACTCCCGATTCCTCTTGCGCTCCTTTTCAACTCCTGACTCCTTTTCAACTCCCAACTCCTCTCACACTCCTTTTCAACTGCCAACTCCTCTCGCGCTCCTTTTCAACTCCCGATTCCTCTCGCGCTCCTTTTCAACTCCTGACTCCTCTCGCGCTCCTTTTCAACCCCAATTCCTCTCGCACTCCTTTTCAACTCCCGATTCCTCTCGCGCTCCTTTTGAACCTCCGATTCCTCTCGTGCTCCTCTTCAACTCCCGATTCCTCTCGCGCTCCTTTTCAACTCCAAACTCCTCTCGCACTCCTTTTCAACTCCCAACTCCTCTCGCACTCCTTTTCAACTCCCGATTCCTCTCGCGCTGCTTTTCAACTGCCGATTCCTCTCACACTCTTTTTCAACACCCGACTCCTCTCGCGCTCCATTTCGATTCCAAACTCCTCTCGCACTCCTTTTCAACTCCCGATTCCTCTCGCTATTCTTTTCAACAGCAATTTCCTCTCACGCTCCTTTTCAACTCCCGATTCCTCTAGTGCTCCTTTTCAACTTTCAACTCCTCTCGCACTCCTTTTCAACTCCCAACTCCTCTCGCGCTCCTTTTCAACTCCCAATACCTCTCACGCTCCTTTTCAATTCTAAATTCCTCTCGTACTCCTTTTCAACTCCCAACTCCTCTCGCGCTCCTTTTCAAATCCCGACTTCTTTTCAACTCCCAACTCCTCTCACACTCCTTTTCACCTCCTGACTCCTCTCGCACTCCTTTTCAAATCCTGACTCCTCTTGCATTCTTTTTTAACTCCCGATTCCTCTCGCGCTCCTTTTCAACTCCCAACTCCTCTCGTGCTCCTTTTCAACTCCCGATTCCTCTAGCGCTCCTTTTCAACTACCATCTCCTCTCGCGCTCCTTTTCAACTCCTGACTCCTCTCGTGCTCCTTTTCAACTCCTGAATCCTCTCGCGCTCCTTTTCAACTCCCGATTCCTCTCGCACTTCTTTTCAACTCCCGAATCCTCTCGCGCTCCTTTTCAACTCCTAACTCCTCTCGCACTTCTTTTCAACTCCCGATTCATCTCGCGCTCCTTTTCAACTCCTGACTCCTCTCGCGCTCCTTTTCAACTCCTGAATCCTCTCGCGCTCCTTTTCAACTCCCGATTCCTCTCGCACTTCTTTTCAACTCCCGAATCCTCTCGCGCTCCTTTTCAACTCCTAACTCCTCTCGCACTTCTTTTCAACTCCCGATTCATCTCGCGCTCCTTTTCAACTCCTGACTCCTCTCGCGCTCCTTTTCAACTCCCGATTCTTCTCACACTCCTTTTCAACTCCTGACTCCTCTCGCGCTCCTTTTCAAATCCTGACTCCTCTTGCATTCTTTTTTAACTCCCGATTCCTCTCGCGCTCCTTTTCAACTCCCAACTCCTCTCGTGCTCCTTTTCAACTCCCGATTCCTCTAGCGCTCCTTTTCAACTACCATCTCCTCTCGCGCTCCTTTTCAACTCCTGACTCCTCTCGTGCTCCTTTTCAACTCCTGAATCCTCTCGCGCTCCTTTTCAACTCCCGATTCCTCTCGCACTTCTTTTCAACTCCCGAATCCTCTCGCGCTCCTTTTCAACTCCTAACTCCTCTCGCACTTCTTTTCAACTCCCGATTCATCTCGCGCTCCTTTTCAACTCCTGACTCCTCTCGCGCTCCTTTTCAACTCCTGAATCCTCTCGCGCTCCTTTTCAACTCCCGATTCCTCTCGCACTTCTTTTCAACTCCCGAATCCTCTCGCGCTCCTTTTCAACTCCTAACTCCTCTCGCACTTCTTTTCAACTCCCGATTCATCTCGCGCTCCTTTTCAACTCCTGACTCCTCTCGCGCTCCTTTTCAACTCCCGATTCTTCTCACACTCCTTTTCAACTCCTGACTCCTCTCGCGCTCCTTTTCAACTCCAATTCCTCTCGCGCTCCTTTTCAACTCCAAATTCCTCTCACACTCCTTTTCAACCTCCGACTCCTCTTGCACTCCTTTTCAACTCTCAATTCCTCTCGCGCTCCTTTTCAACTCCAAATTCCTTTTCAACTCCCAACTCCTCTCACACTCCTTTTCAACTCTCGACTCCTCTCGCGCTCCTTTTCAGCTCCCAACTCCTCTCGCGCCCCTTTTCAACTCCCGATTCCTCTCATACTCCTTTTCAACTCCCAACTCCTCTCGCGCTCCTTTTCAACTCCCAACTCCTCTCGCGCTCCTTTACAACTCCTGATTCCTCTCACACTCCTTTTCAACTCCCGACTCCTCTTGCACTCCTTTTCAACTCCCAACTCCTGTTGTGCTCCTTTTCAACTCCAGAATCCTCTCGCGCTCCTTTTAGCTCCCGATTCCTCTCGCACTCCTTTTCAACTCCCAACTCCTCTCATGCTCCTTTTCAACTCCCGACTCCTCTCGCGCTCCTTTCCAACTCCTGAATCCTCTCTCGCTCCTTTTCAACTCACGATTCCTCTCCTGCTCCTCTTCAACTCACGGCTCCTTTTCAACTCCCAGCTTCTTAGAGTATTAGCGTATATTAACTTATGTTATCCTTACAAATCTGTATATATCTGCAAAGATATAGCTGTTGATGAACGTATATTGTAATACAGTTCATCTTTACTTGTTTAATAAATGATTTTTTTTATTAAAAACTCATTAGCTGACTTCAGTGACTCTTCAGTAGTTACTTTCCATGACTCTAAACAAACAAATGCAAATTAGCATCTATCAAGCTGGGTTCCACTCTGGGATCGGGCTTGTCCAGGTGTAATCTCAGCTGGGATCATAACAGGTGCCACAGATTTGACTCTTGCTGTAGTCCTCTGAGGAACCATCTCACGCACCAGTATCCGAAATGGAAAAACGGTTAGAGAACGGGATAGTCTCAGGTGATTCCTGCACGACCTGCCTGTTTCTCTTAGGTACTCTGGTGGTCACCCATTCCCTTTCTGCCTGTGAAATTCTTAACTGCATTGTGACCATCTCAGTAAACATGCTTTCCACTTAATCCTCAGGCTTGTGGATGTACCATAGCAACTCCAGCCACCGCAGTCTCGCAACTTGGAGCTCAAGTTTCTGCAGCTGGTGACACTTTCTGCAGATGTAGCCATTGAGGGCACTTTGTCCTTGCATGACATCCCCTGCAAGATGCACATTCCACATGGCCGAGCTCTCCTGACATACCGTATACTTCATGTAAAGTGTTTATGGCAGTATTTACTCATTTATTTTAATTATTATCTTAATTTAGAATAATTCCTACGTATACTACAATTTACTGTGTTTATCTCATTTTCACCCCTTCTCGCGCTCTTTTAACTCTCCGACTCTGCTCTCAGTCTTGTCCCTTCTCAGATCTTTTAACCCCCCTGACTCTGCTCTTGATCTCGCCCCTTCTCACGCTCTTTTATCTCCCGGCTCCATTTATGTGAAATATTGCTGTCACTGTGTCCCTAGAGAGGCGGAGTCTCCTGCTGCCTGAACCTCGGCATCTGGAGGTAGTTGGAGCTCTGCCTGAACACTCTAGCCTCTGAGTAGTGGTGTCTTCAGCGTGCTCTCCCGTGTTGGTCTCCCTGCTGACTGCACCAACTGAACCCATGCCTCTCCTCTTAAAGGTCAGTCCCTGGGGTGCTGCCTGCGCTCACCTGGCCTCTTCTCCCTCCGGCCCCTTTCTTCCTCTTCAGTGGAGGTTCCACCAGTGGAATACACTACCCCATTAGATGGGATGCAGAGGACCAGTGCCTTGAAAGTGAAGGAGCACTGAGCTGCAATACTCAGGGGAACCTTCCAGTGAAGATGAGATGCTGAAAGGCAGGCTTGACAATCGAACAAGATGCAAAGAAACTCTGGGACAACTCTGTACTCACACAGCAATGAATTGGCAATGACAGCGAAAGTGCTGCTGCTCTGGGGTTCTTTAATCCTGACCGTGGATGAGAAAATGATTAAAATGTGATTTCAGCCCGCCCATGCAACGAGCTAAAAATCACATGGACAATGTAAAATCGCTGTCAATAGGCTTTTTAATGACTTAAGTTGGCCCTTTAATTATCAGTGGACATGGCTCTGACTCCGGCGCACACGCACCGACCTCAATATTGCATCCGTGTGCAATGATGTCAGGATGCATGCCCGATGTCATTTCACGCAATTTTACATGCGTTCAGGTTGGGCGCACAGCTGGCCTCAGAGCACAAAATTCACGCCATAGTGTCAGGTTAATACACATTCTTCACCAAGATTATTATTTCTGAACAGACCATTAACTTTTTAAAAGAACTTCAAACTTCCACTTGATAGCTAAAAGGATGACACTAAAAGATTTCACTTTACTGTAACAAAAAGACTAAAAGCACTAATATCTAAACACTATTTTTGTATACAATTTATACTTTAAACTACAGAACAGAACTTTTCACTTTTGCTTTTAACACAACTGAAAAACCCACTTTGTATACTTTACAGTCTCCTTTAAGTAGTCATTCAATTTTCCCAGACCCAATCCAAAGTGATTCTAGGCTCCCGAGGATTTACTTCCATTTTTTTTCTTTCCCAGCCTGATAGCTTTAAGTCCCAGAACTGTCCTTCATGATGGGTTTTTTTTTCCTGGAGATTCTCCCTCCAGCGCAAGCTCAGCTAATCTTCCAGTCTCATTTCAAATCCTCACAATTTTGGTCTTTTCAGTCCAAGTGCGATCTCCCACCTGCACTCCTGTGTGGTGAACCATGGAAACTTTCAGCCTCTGGCTGCTCTCTCTCTCTCTCTCTCTCTCTTGTATCCTGGCAGACTGCCTGTGTCTGTGAGTTTCCAAGGATATCTTATAAACTCTTCCTTTCTCAAAGCCCATCTCAAAAGCAATGCAAATCCCATGGTCCTTTTATCCAGGTAGAAATGCTGATTAGCTATCCTTGAGAACCCAACCCTCTTTGACCTTGGAAATAAAAGGATCATTTACAACCCAACATTTTCAACACCTTTCTGGCGCTTTGGGAATTAGCAGCCTAACCACTGTTAACAGAAATACGGCTGTTATTATCTCCAAGTGAACACCTTCTTTTCAGCAAAACAACTGGGCCTCCCTTTAATCTTTAATAGTCACAACACCCAGGCCTTTTGTTAGGCAGACTTCAGAACAAATCACATGACCCCCTACATTTTATCCTAAATTAAAGACACAATCCCGAAACCTAACAATCTCATAAACCTCATACTTGTAACAACAACTTCAGTGTCCTATTTCATCTTGAGTTCAGCTTCCAACATCATAAAATCCCTCTCACAAAAACCACCTCCTTCCACCGTATCTCCACATCTGATTCACTTCACCTGAGAAGCCGGTGCTTTTTTCACATCCAGTTTTGATTATTCCATTGCTCTCCTGGCTGGCTACTCATCACCTACCCTCTACAAACATCCAAAACTTGTGCCCTTAACCCATCTCACATCAGTTCACATCAATTCTGTACTCACTGATCTACATTTGCTCCTGATTTCCCAACATCTCAAATGTAAAATTTTCATCTATATATTCATATTTATTCATGGCCTCACCTCTACCTATCTCTGTAATCTCTAGCTCACAACCCTACGTACCTCCAAGTTGAGCCTCTTAAAGGTCGCCTACTTTTTTTGCCTCACTTTTGGCACCCATGTCTTCAGCCAGCCAGATATTTAGTTCCAGAATGACCTCCCTAAACAGCTGTACCTCCATCCCCCCTCTTTAAAATGCAGCTCTCCGACCAAGCTTTGTCACCCATCCTCATAACCTTTCTTTGCCTCGGCATTGATTCATGTCTAATTATGCTTCTCTGAAGCACCTTGCATTTTTTTTAACACTGCATAAACATAAGTTGTTTTTATTGTTAATGATGGTCCAACAATGTACCCGTTCTTGTCCTTCACAGTCACAGAGGTCAAGAGGTAGAGAAGTGCTGTTGAAGTAACCTTGGTGAAATGCTGTATTGCATCTTATGGATGGTACATACTGAAACCATGGTATGCCATTGAGGAAGAGTTGATAATGAGTTCAATGACAGGGGCACCAATAAAAACAACATTCTCCTGTTTAGCGTTGAGCTCCTGTCTGTTCTTGCTTGTGAT
Source organism: Carcharodon carcharias (assembly GCF_017639515.1). Taxonomy (NCBI): domain Eukaryota; kingdom Metazoa; phylum Chordata; class Chondrichthyes; order Lamniformes; family Lamnidae; genus Carcharodon; species Carcharodon carcharias. The sequence goes on from NC_054469.1 coordinate 47,962,949, forward strand.
CCCATCCAACTGACCAGCAGGTATTCCAACACATGCCTGATTTGAGCTTTGCAGATTGTAGAAAGCTTCTGAGGGGACTAGAGGTAAGACAATCACTGCATATCACCCATATTCTACTTTTGTTTTTTTAGCCAGTGTCAATACAGCAGTTAAACCTTTGATCAATGGTGATCCTGGATTTGTTGATGCTGTGAGACTCAGTAATGATGGTTCTGTTAATGCTCAGGAGAGATGATTGGGCATCTTTGTTGGATCTGGATGTTATTCAGATCACTCTGTAGCTGGAATGCCAGCTTCATTATCAGTGAGGTTACAAATAAAGCTGAACTTTGAAACGATCAGCAAACATCCCCATGCTTGATCTTATGATAGATGGAAGGTCATTAGTGTAGCAGCTGACAGTGATTAGGGCAAGGCTGCTACACTGAGCATCAATACTGAGGCTGTGTATACTAATTTCTGACATACATGATCATTTTCCTTTGTATACACCATATTTGGAGTATTGTTTTTCTTTAACCCACAGTGAACACAGTTTCCCCATGCTCAGTTGAATGTTGCCTTGTTGTGAACGGTAGTTCCCTTTCATCTATTTTTTAGCATTCAACTCTCAAGTCCAGTTCTGGCAGAACCCGAACTGAGTGTCAGTGCTCTTTTTGTTTCACAGCTAAGACATACCTGGGTAATCATCCATATTGTCAGGTCAATGCCATTGCCATAGGAAGAGGGGCGAATAAACACAGATCTGCTGCACTATAGACACGATGCCATCAGGATCTACAGACTTTACTTATAATTTCCCTAGTTGTTGCTGACCAGCAAGAGAAAAACTCAAGTTACACTATAGGATTTAATTCACTAATCTTTGTATAGTTGCAGATTTAACTCAATAAGGCAACTATTTGGTGAATGCCTTTCAATTTCTATCCAAAAATAACGAAGAATTTTTGAACAATAAAATAATACTCTAATGCAGAGGGAAATGTTTTTATGCCCTGAAATAAATGGAACCTAAATGCAACATATAGCAAAATTAATTGGTAATAAAGAATTCAGAGCACAGAAATAAGACTTTTTTTTGTTTATTCATTTATGGGATGTGGGCTTCGCTGGCTGGGCCAGCATTTACTCCCCCATCTCTAATTGCCCTTGAGAAGGTGGTGGTGAGCTGCCTTCTTGAATCGCTATAGTCCCTGTGGTGTAGGTACACCCACTGTGCTGTTAGGGAGGGAGTTCCAGGATTTTGACCCAGCGACATTGAAGGAACGGTGATACATTTCTAAGTCAGGATGGTGAACGACTTGGAGGGGAACTTCCAGGTGGTGGTGTTCCCATCTACCTGCTGCCCTTGTCCTTCCAGATGGTAGCGGGCTTGGGTTTGGAAGGTGCTGCCTAAGAAGCCTTGGCGAGTTTCTGCAGTGCATCTTGCAGATAGTAGACACAGCTGCCACTGTTCGTCAGTGGTGGAGCGAGTGAATGTTTGTGGTGTCAATCAAGAGGGCTGCTTTGTCCTAGATGGTGTTAAGCTTCTTGAGTGTTGTCGGAGCTGCACCCAATCAGGCAAGTGTAGAGTATTACATCATACTCCTGATTTGTGCCTTGTAGATGGTGGACAGGCTTTGGGGAGTGAGGAGGTGAGTCACTCACCGCAAGGTTCTTAGTCTCTGGCCTGCTCTTGCAGCTACAGTATTTATATGGCTAGTTCATCAGCTGGTGAATGCATATATTAATGCTCCACCAGAACCTCTCAGTTCTGATGTGTTATGACTGCTGATCAAGGTAAAGCAAGTCTCCCATAAATACAGAGCTGATCAGCATTGAGAGTGAACCCCACCCAAAAAGACAGGAGTTATTAAGTAAAACAATGTCAGTTCATTTCTCAGTCTCTGGAACTGATTCAGAGTTATCAGTGTAATATGCCACACAACAGATTTTGGCACACACATTCCTGTTGAATTGGTAGTGCTACCAGTCAGAAACAGACAAGCAGAATTCATTGACATCAAAACATTTTTTCCATTGAAAATATTCAAAACTCATTTCAGTGATATAATAATGATTCCTAACCTCAAGTTTTATGGTATTCAATGTCAGGATGTTGGCACACTGGCAAGACTCATATTTAATGTCCATCCTAGCTGCCCTGAAAAGAGGTATGGTGGGTCTTTTTAAACCACTGCAGTCCAGGTGGGGAAGGTGCTCCCATAATGCTTTATAGTGGCCTGCTACAGCTCAGTGACTTAATTTAGGCTACTTGAGAGCAGTTAAGTGTCAGTCAAGTTGGTGTGCAACTGGAAACACTTACAGGCTGGAACAAGTAAGGGCAGCGTTGCAAAAGGCATTAGAGAACCAGCTGAGTTTTTATGATTATCTGGCAGTTTCATGGTCATTTTTATTAATACCAGCTTTTTATTTCCGTATTTTACTTCTGAACTCAAATTTTCAAACTGCCATGGTATGATCTGAACTCACATCCAGGCCTCTGGATTACTAGTTCATTACCATATCCACTACATTACCATATGTTTAGCACATTTCAGAATTGTGTTTTGAAAGTTTGCTATAAAGTGTTTAACACAAAAAGCTTACACAAGGAATTTCATTTTATTTAGTAAATTACCTATTTAGGAGGTCTTGGGGTGTAGTGACAGCATCCTTAACTCTGGGTCAGAAGCTTCAGGTTCAAGTTCCACACCAGGACCTGTTGGCAATTTAACGGTCAATGGGCTGATAATCAGCCCAGGAATCCTTCCAGCACCTCCCCACTATTCCACAAGGGATAAAAAGTGTGAAGCAACTCTAAAAAAAAATGTAGATTACACTATTCTTACTCAGGTCTTTTTTTTACATTTATTTTTGGGATTTGGATGATGCTGGCAAGGCCACATTTATTGCCCATCCTTAGTTGTCTTAAAATGGTGGCAATGGAACTTCTTAAAATACCTTAGAAGTAAAAAGAGGTTACAGTGCGAAAACATGCCCAAACACTTCTTTTGTTGGCATTTACCTTTCATGCGTGCAAATAGTTCTCATCACATTTAGCCAAGCGCTAAGCTTTATGGTCTTGTTTCAGTGCTGATACAGTTTATGCATCAGTTATTATCCCCGGAAAGCCTTACAGCTCCTTGTGCAAAAGACGTTCTCTTGCTTTTTGTCATAAGTCACTCACATCTAATCTTCTACCTATGACCTCTTGTTCTAAATTCCATAACAATTGGAAACACAATGTTTCCATCTACCCTGTCCAATCCTTTCATATGCATTCTATGAATGAAAAAATCCCCACAGCTAATGGTGATTATTTGTACAATTAAGTGGCTTGCATCATCACTTAAGTGAACATCAAGAGTTATCCACATATTGTGGATGAGAGTACATGTAAGCAGGATGTGTTGGCGGGCAGTGTGTGGGGAGCTGTGGGGCAGGTTCCTTTCCCTGAAGAGCCTGTTCTATTTAATGGCTGAGATGTGGCAGATGATCAGCTGCAGTATTTTTTTAATCCTGGTCTGCAGTTAGACATAACAAGGTGCATAAGGGCAACATGTGGAAGCTTACTTTCCTATGTTGCACCTTGTGGTGAACCACCTGACTTCTTCTTGCTCATATAACAAAGACAAGACATGACTATACACCACAAAAATACTACAGAAAACTCAGTACTAATTGATAATCTCATTCGAAGATTCCATAAGGATAGATGATGTAGAATATTAAATAGATTTACAATAGCACAGGGTGGAACCTAAAGAACAGACTGTTTGTGTCGTTGGGCTGAGGAAAGGGCACTTTACTCTGCATTAACCTGGGTAGAAAAATTGGAAAGTGTACTCGTTCACATAATCGACATCCTTAGAGGTAGTGGAGAGTAGAGATGGTGTTATTAGCATGCAGATACAGAATGTTCTTCACAAAGAAAGCTTTAAAATTACTGAAAAAAATCATGCGGATTTCAATATCAGCAATTTGTATTTACATTGCACCATTATTGTAAAAAAATTGTCCTAAGGCACTTTACAAAAGGGTTGGAAAAATGGACACCCAGGCAAAGAGGGAGACAACAGGTGTGGTGAAGAGTTGGGTTTTGACGAAAATACTGAAGGAAGAGAGGGGTGTGGAAAAGTGGAGCCTTGGTGGCTAAAGGCACAAAGGTCAGTTTCAGAGAGGTGGAGAGGTCATGAGTGGGATTATAGTTCTGAAGAAGATTACAGAAGTAGGGAGGACAAAGCCATGGAGAAATTTAAGCACAGGACTCGAAATCATTACTATACCCAACTGAATGCAATTCTTAAAAAGATTTATAGTCCTGGGTATTTTTCAACCAAACAATATTTGGATTAAAAACAAAAAAACTGCGGATGCTGGAAATCCAAAACAAAAACAGAATTACCTGGAAAAGCTCAGCAGGTCTGGCAGCATCGGCGGAGAAGAATAGAGTTGACGTTTCGAGTCCTCAGGACCCTTCGACAGAACTTGTGATATTTGGATTGATTAGCAACCACAATTGCAAAACTCGAATTATCAAATAAACCCAATTCCGATCAAACAAAGGAAACGGCTGCAACCAGTGTTTTTGGATTCGCTTACTGTTACAGAAATCAGGATAGCTGCAACAAAAGACAGGACAACGCAGTGGAACAACTACCAGAAGGACACACATAATAAGCCAAATCAACTTACCTTTATCGGATAGCTGACTGTCCTTTCTTTGCACCAGTGGAACTAATATTGTAACCAGTTGTCGAGTTTTAGTAGATTTGACTCAAGTCTGCATGAATCTGGATTCACTCACACACTCATACACAAACTACACACAGGGTGCTTCTGTCAACCACGGTCTCCCAGTTCACTTTGTCATTGAATGTTAAATAACCTTTGATCCTGACTCCCACCCACCTTATGTGCAGCTTTGGAACCTTGCTCCAGTGGTAAGATGCTTGTAGCAGCGAAATTGTAAAAAAAAATACAGATCCTGTGAAAGTTCCTAGTCTGTGTTGGCTGCCAAAAATAATATTGTGCTCTTAGCCTTGGACTCCTTTCGCAAAAGACAATATTGATCTACACCCGGAAATATATCTCCTCCTCTCCAGAAAATGGCAGAATTATATTATCTTCCCCAGAAGACAGAGACATACCACACCCAGGAACAGCCACTCACTGGGACTCATAACCATTCATTCTGGGTTCAACAGAATCTATTTTCATACGTACTTTAATCAAAAATAAATTGATTAAATCCACATGTGTGGCCAAATAGATTTGCAATCACAGCTGATGCAACGCTATCATAACAGCTACACCATATTTTCAGTGACCAATCTTCTATCATGAAGGGTTCAATACATGGAGCAGTACTTGAACATGTATTATACATATTATATTAATTTTGCCAAGCGTTTAAGTATGTTTCTCAGTGGCTGCACCTTTGTTACAATGTCCCATTCACCAATCAATTCCTTGAGAGCTTGATAAGAAAAATAAAATAAGTCCTTAAATTAAGGTCAGAGGCTAGGAATCCTGTGGTGAACCTACTTGATTGGCATCCCTTCCACAAACATTCACTCCCTCCACCACCAAAGCACAGTGGCAGCAGTGTGTACCATATACAAGATGCACTGCAGAAACTAAGCAAGGCTCCTTAGGCAGCACCTTCCAAACCCCTGACCACTACAATCTAGAAGGACAAGGGCAGCAAATACACACAAGACACTCGCCATCCTGACTTGGAAATATATTGCCATTCCTTTACTGTCGGTGGGTCAAAATGCTGGTACTCCCTCCCTAACTGCACTATGACAAAAAGCTTGGTCAAAGAGGTAGGTTTTAATGTCTTAAAGGAGAAAAGCAAGGTAGAGAGGTGGAGAGGTATGAGGAGGGAATTTCAGAGCCTAGAGCCTAGGCAACTCAAGGTGCAGTCACCAATGGTGGAGCGGTTAAAGCTAAGGATGCTCAAGAGGCCTTAATTCGATGAGTGCAGATATCCAAGTGTCACTCAGCTGTATAAATTGTTTTCTGTATGTGCCTTACTCAGTAAATTTGCAGAGAATGCCAGAAGATATTCTACTGACCAATCTCCCCAGGTGGGTGGCCAGTAAAATGTAGAGACCAGTCTACAGTCATTCAAAACATGAATTGATTGATCAACAAAATTAACTCCAACATTTTTTGTGTCAGTTTTCTCTGTGATGAGTGAGCCATCGTCTGGCCTTCTCAAACCAGTGGCAGCCAGGTTGTGACCAGCAATAGCAGTAGGGTTGGAAGTGACAGTGGAGGTAGAGGCGGTGCCAGTCGGAAGATCACAACATTGGAATAAGGAGAGGTAAATAGCAGGTGAGGCAGAGAAACCAGGACTACATTGAGGCAGCAACAAAGGGTTGCTGTTTGCTCAAAAATCTGCAGCAGAACTTCACCCCAAAAGTGGCTGCAAATGTCAGATTGGCATATTATTTACATTAAAATATGAAAATATTAACTAAAATATAATTATGTTTTTAAATCTCTAACAATAATTAATAGCACCCTCCTCACTTGTAATAGTGAATTTTCAGGTTGATTGCTAATAATTAACAGTTATCACATTGTCAGAAAGGTACTTGAGCTTGCTACGACAAGATTTAACTTTCTGTGCTGAATTTAGTTCATATCTACCCCACAAATACAACAACCTTAGGCTATTCAATGCATTTCAACGATGAGGCAGACAACATTATGCCAATCTTGCAAATGCAATAAGAGTGGTACAGCTCAGAAAGCAACTTTTGTGTATTGGTATTTAACGTCGGCATCCGCCCCTTGCCTGAAGTTGATGTCCCATTTAGGCTTAAATAACAGCAAGCACCACTGGCCTCATTGTTATCAATGGGAAAAAAAAACATCTGGGCCATTATCTTATGAATCAACCAAGATGGAGGAGGCGATGAGGAACTTCTAGTATTCCCTGCTCTCCTGGGTATAGATCAACCTGTTTACAAAGTGAAGAAAATTAAATTTATATGATCTTTACGAAATGGAAGTGTTCAAAAATCTTTCTCTTCCCTTTCTCTTGAATTGTTATGGTGCTTGGAGATTAGCTAAATTGGTTCTCAGCATTGGCTCAGCTAGAATGTGTGACAGATCTGTTAGCAGCAACATTCATTGAAGGAACCACATTTTTCCTAGACCTGGCTACCAATCCCAAGACAATAAGCATTTTAAAACTTATGTACAAAAACATTTTCAGCCACCCCGCTGGCCAATAAGCTGTAAAATTTATCCAGTTTTCCTACATTTGTCTCCACTTCATTTGTAAAATTGGATGCATTCCATCTAGTGCAAGTGCCTTATGAATGTATAGTGCAGCATTTAGATTTGAAATCATCACATGATGGATTACTGCTATTTTCTCCATGACTGCAAATGCATTCCTCACCACTGCAGTTTCCATATTGGAAGACACTGATGGCATTTTATCAAGTCTGTTTTATGACTTTGGGTGTCTGTGTGCGCGACATCTATAACAAAAACAGGTGCCTGACAAATTCAACCCTGGTGGTTGCTCACAGAGCAGAATAAAACTTGCAGAGATTGTACACAGAATATTTCTCCAATATATCCTCCATGATTTTCTTGAATGCAACATTTCAACGTCTCAATAGAATGGTGATGCAGCCTGCCAAAGAAAAGTAAATATAACATTATTTTTAAAAGCACAAAAGGCGAATTTGGCTAACAATTGAATATGTTCTCCATGTAGTTGCTAAATTTGGCCACTGGATGGTGTGTACTTTGATCTGGTCAGGTTTCTTCACTTCAATCTTCAGAAGCAGAAACTTCAGTCTCATTCCAGTATGCTAGCAGCCAGTTAGACATACCTAAAGCCACCCAGTAAAATCTTGAAGGAAAAGGACATAAGGATGCAAGACTCCTTAAGAAATTCCTCTTCTAGTTTTCCTTGTTATATAGTCTCCAGTGTGTTGAGTTGAGTTACATTTAAGGGCTTTTATAAAAAGAAGTCATTGTTGTAATGCAGGAAACACAGCAGCTAACTCAATGCACAAGCTCCCAGAGCTACAATGTGATAATGATCATATAATGTCTTTTTGTCATGTTGATTCAGGGATAAATATTTGCCAGGACACCAAGGATAACTCCCCTGCTTTTCTTCCAAAATAGTGCTGAAGGATCTTTTGCATCCACTCAGGCAGGCAGTTGAGGCCTTCGTTTAACAAGTCATCTGAAATTCATTGCCTCCAAGAGTGCAGCACTCCCTCAGTATTGCACTCAAATGTCAGTCTTGATTTTGGCGCTCAAGACCAGGATTCAGAGGCAACTGTGCCACAAACGGAGCCACAGTTGACTTCTGAGGATAATTTTAAGGATAACTGGGAATTGTCCCAGATGCACCATGTTTCCCTCCATTCTGTGTCATGTTATTATCATTTCTTTTTCACTTTTCTTTTCTGATCCCAATTGTTTTTTTTATCGTCTCATCTTTTAAATGCCAGATGATAGAGTCCTGATTCCTTAGGTTTTTCTTTGTTTTGATTGATGGTTTGTTTGCTTAATTTAACTACTTGGATCTAAATTTTAATATGTACACTCTATTTTCATATTTTACTAGTTGAACTCATGTGGCATTGCTCATAAACAAAATTAACAGGATTATTACAACAGATCCGAAGTTATAATCAGACAAAAATGTAAATATTCAATGTAGTTAAGGAACCCATATTTTACACATTTATTTTGACTTTATTAAGTACAGTAAGTTTTAAGGTGCCCCATTTTGCATTGTTCTGCTTTAACGTTGGTCATTTAATGTGGCCTATATTCTTATTTAGCGTCACGATTTTTGCTTTAAAGTCGTTTGGTGCCGGTTTGACTTAGGGCCATATGACCTGGTCTGCGACATTTAGGAAGGCCTTTTCCCACTCCCTGACCCTGAGGCCATGATTTCAGAGGCCATGAATGCAACGTCAGCCAATGACACAACTCATGGTTCTCAACTCTAAGGGGGAAATCTGACCCATAATAAAATTACTAGGTCATTCAGGAGCACTTTTTCACACAAAGGATGTTGAAAATGGAAATGTCTCCCTGAAAAAAATTGTGGATGCTAGGACAAATGGAACTTTCAAGATCAAGATCAATATATTTTTGTTATCTAGATATGGAGGAAAAATAATTAAATGGAGTTGAGGTGCAGAACAACCATGGTCTAATTGAATAGCAGAACAGGTCCAAGGGGCTGAATGGCCTGCCTTCAAATGTTCCTGCGTCGATTAGTTGTTTGAGTTAATGTGAAATTTGGGCAAATCAGCATGAGTCAATCAGCATGTTTCACATCTTTTTGACATATTGTATGTGTCAGATGTAAAACTTCTACTCCTGTAGGTGGAGTCCATTCTCATATTCTCCAGGTCCTTATGCAATTCATTCCCCTTTCAACATACTATATTAAGAAGCACTCAGGGCTTTATTTTAAAAGTATTCCATATCTACTCCATTTTGATTCAAACTAATTAGAACTATTCATAAGCAATTTAATTTGTTTCCTCCATCCACTCTCAATTTTCCCAATAGGCATCCTATGTGCTTAAGTCAATATTACAGTCTCCTTCAGCTCAGTGATCAATAAGAATTATATTATCTGTCTTAAGCTTTCAGGAGTTCACGGAGAAACAGGATTTTTTTTGCCTTTAAAAGCATGAACACATATAAATCAAAGTTATTTGTTTTCATACGGAACTTGTTACTCCCTGTGCTGGACCCAGGATTAGAATTTTTCCATATTTTTCATACCGTTTCCTACTAATATTATTACTCATAAATGTTTCTCCTTTTCATTTTTCCCTGAGTCACAGAGAGAAACACAAGAAAAATCTCTCAAGTCTTATATTATTTTCTCCTCTAGTTGTTTGTTTCTAATGCACGGCCATTGCAAAATCCATCCTCATATCCTTTATTAATGAAATTTGAATGACACTAAATACACTGTCATAATAATCAATTGCTTTGTTATATTGCTGGAGAAAAATACTTGAATTAATTAGGCTAATAGCATCCTATTTATGAATGCACACTGCATGTGTACCTTGCAATGGCGTTTGGTCTGGATGATAAAAAGAAATTGCGCTAAAGCTCGGTGGTCAGGCTATCTTTTTGGGAGGCAGAGGCACTTGATTTAAACAACTTAAAATTCTCATCCTCATATTTAAATCCCTTTATGGTTTTAACACTCCCTCCCTCAGTACCCTCCTCTATGTGTACAATCCTATGATTACCCTATGAGGAAAGGTTGAGGAGACTTGGCCTGTATTCTCTAGAGTTTAGGAGAATGAGAGGTGAGCTCATTGAAGTGTACAAAATTCTTACAGGTCTGAACAGGGTAGAAGCAGGAAGGATGTTTTGCGTGGGTTGGAGACTGAGAACCAGGGGGTACAGTCCATTTAGGACTGAAATGAGGAGGAATTTCTTCAGTCAGGAGGTGGTAAATCTTTGGAATTCTCCACCCTACAGGACTGTGGAAGCTCAATTATTGATTATGTTCAAAGCAGAGTACGATAGATTTGTAAATACCAATGCCATTAAGGGTTATAGGGATAGTGTTGAAAGATTTTTAAAAATTCATTCATGGGATGTGGACATCGCTGGCTAAGTCAGCATTTATTGCCTGTCCCTAATTGCCCTTGAGAAGGCAGTGATGAGCTGCCTTCTTGAACTGCTACAGTCCATGTGGTGCAGGTACACTCATAATGTAGTTTGGGAAGGAATTCCAGGATTTTGACCCAGCGAAAGTGAAGGAACGGCGATATATTTCCAAGTCAGGGTGGTGAGTGACTTGCAGGGGAATTTCCAGGTGGTGGTGTTCCCACCTATCTACTGCCCTTGTCCTTCTAGATGGGAGTGGTTGTGGGTTTGGAAGATGCTGCTGCAGGAGCCTTGGTGAGTTCCTGCGGTGCATCTTGTAGATGGTACACACTGCTACTACTGTGTGTCAATGGTGGAGGGAGTGACTGTTTGTGAATGGGGTGCTAATCAAGCGGGCTGCTTTGTGCTGGATGATGTCAAGTTTCTTGAGCATTGTTGGAGCTGCACTCATCCAGGCAAGTGGGGAGTATTCCATCACTCTCCTGACTTGTGCTTTATAGATTGTGGACAGGCTTTGGGGAATCAGGAGTTGAGTTACATGTCACAGAATTCCTAGCCTCTGACCCGCTCTTGTAGCCACAGTGTTTATCTGGCTAGTCCAGTTCAGTATCTGTTTAATGGTAACCCCCAGGATGTTGTTGTTGCGGATTCAGTGATGGTAATATCATTTAATGCCAAAGGGCAATGGTTACATTCCCCTTTGTTGGAGATGGTCATTGCCTGGCATTTGTGTAGCGTGAATGTTATTTGCTACTTGTCAGCCCAAGCCTGGATATTGTCCAGGTCCTGCTGCATTTGGACATGGACTGCTTCAGTATCTGAGGAGTCACAAATGATGCCGAACATTGTGCAATCATCAGCGAAGATCCCTACTTCTGACCTTATAATGGAAAGGAGGTCATTGATGAAGCAGCTATAGATGGTTGGGCCTAGGACACTAAGCTGAGGAACTCCTACAGTGATGTCCTGGAAATGAGATGATTGACTCCAACAACCACAGCCACCTTCCTTTGTGCTAGGTATGACTCCAACCACCAGAGTTCTCATCCTGATTCTCATTGACTCCAGGTTTGCTAGGGTTCCTTGATGCCACACTCGGCCAAATGCTGCCTTGATGTCAAGGGCAGTCACTCTCACCTGACCTTGGGAGTTCAGCTCTTTTGTCCATGTTCGAACCAAAACTATAATGAGGTCAGGAGCTGAGTGACCCCGGCAGAACCCAAATTGAACATCAGTGAGCAGGTTATTGCGAAGCTGCTTGATAGCAATGTTGATGACCCCTTCCATCACTTTACTGATGATTGACAGTAGACTGATGGGGTGGTAATTGGCTGGGTTGGATTTGTCCTGATTTTTTTGTACAGGACATAGCTGGGCAATTTTTCAAAATGCCAAATAAATGCCAGTATTGTAGCGGCTAGGAGCATGGCAAGTTCTGGAGTGCTACTATTGTAGGAATATTGTCAGGGCCCATAGCCCTTGCAGTATCCAGTGCCTTCAGACATTTCTTGATATCACGTGGAGTGAATCAAATTGGCTGAAGATTGGCATCTGTGGTGCTGGGGACCTCCAGAGGAGGCCATGTTGGATCATCCACTGGGCACTTCTGGCTGAAGATTGTAGCAAATGCTTGAGCTAATCTTTTGCACTGATGTGCTGGGCTCCTCCATCATTGAGGATGGGGATTTTTGTGGAGCCTGCGTCCTCCAGTGAGTTGTTTAATTGTCCACCACCATTCACGACTGGATGCGGCAGGACTGCAGAGCTTAGATCTGATCGATTGGTTGTGGAATTGCTTAGCTCTATCTAATGCTTGTTGCTTGTGCTGTTTGGCATGCAAGTAATCCTGTGTTGTGGCTTCACCAGGTTGACACCTCATTTTTAGGTATGCCTGGTGCTGCTCCTGGCATGCCCTCCTGCACTCTTCGTTGAACAAGGGTTGATTCCCTGGCTTGATGGTAATGGTAGAGTGGGGGGTATGCTGGGCCTTGAGGTTACAGATTGTGGCTGTGTACAGTTCTGCTGCCGCTGGTGACCCATAGCGCCTCATAGTTGCCCAGCCTTGAATTGCTGGATCTGTTCAAAATCTATCTCATTTAGCACAGTGGTAGTGCCACACCACACAATGGAGGATATCCTCAGTGTGAAGGTGGGACTTCATCTGCACATGGACTGTACAGTTGTCTCTTCTACCGATACTGTCATGGACAAATGCATCTGCAGCAGGCAGGTTGGTGAGGATAAGGTCAAGTACGTTTCTCCCTCTTGCTGCTTCCCTCTCCACCTGCCGCAAACCCCGTCTAGCAGCTATGTCCTTTAGGACTTGGCCAGCTCAGTCTGTATAGGTGCTACTGAGCCACACTCGGTGATGGACATTGAAGTACCCCATCCAGAGTAAATTCTATGCCTTTGCCACCCTTCAAGTGGTTTAACATGGAGGAGTATTGATTTGTCAGCTGGGGGGTGGGGGGAGTGGTACACGATAATCAGCAGGAGGTTTCCTTGCCCATGTTTGACCTGATGCCCTGAGTCTTCAAGGGGTTGAGGTAGAAGATCAGCCATGATCTAGGTAAATGGCTGAGCAGGTTTGAGGGGCCGAATGGTCTACTGTTCCTTTTCCTATCTTCCTACCCCTCCCACCTGAACTCTCAATTTCTCTAACCCTGGCCACTTGTGTAACACCTCCTCCCATGTCCTACCACTGATAGCTGTGCTCTTAGTCCCCTATGCCTTGTGCTCTGAAATTTCCTCATAAATCCCATTGCCTCTCTGCTTTCCTCTTCTGCTTTAATACCTTCCTCATAATCCACTTCTTCAATCTAGATTTTGGAGGACATTGGAGTCATTGAAAAGTTATGGATAAAGATTTCAGTGGAAGAGCTGAGATAGGAGTAGAAATGGTCACGATTGAGGAGGTGGAAACAAGCAGCCTTGACAATGGGAATTTTGGTTTCAACATTATTGTAACAATTCTGACAAAATATTGAATAACGCGGGAGAAGAGTGTATTTTATAGTATTATTTTTAAACATTTCTCCGACCTTGCTCTTGGCCTGGTCTCTTTAATATTTTTCAGGTAAGTGCTCATCTGATCCCTTCTTTATCTTTAACAATAGCTTGTGATAATAATGCCTTCCATTTCCTAATAATCCTCAGTGTGAAAAAAATCTTTCGAACCTCTGCCATGCCAGTGCTACACAGGTTGTTAACACATCAGATCTTATTGAACAGTTGAGCAGGCTCAAGTGGCCGAATGGCCTACTCCTGCCCCTAATTCATAGGTTTGTATATCAACTTAATTGCTGGAACTAGTAAATAGAAGAAAGTGTGCACCATGTTGTCAGGCATGACGAAGGGACTAAATGTTGCAGTTCCGCACTTGAACAATAGATGGAGCCCCTGGGGTTATTTTCTTCTCAAAAAATATTTTCAAGGTAGCATTCTCTGGGATCTTTAGGTCGATGGATTTCTAGATACTCAAGACATCAAGAGATACGGGGATAGTTCAGGAAAATGGAGTTAAGTTAGAAGATCAACCACAATCTGTTTGAATGGCAGAGTGGGTTTGAGGAGCCAAATGGCCTGCTCCTGCTCCTATTTCCTATGTTTCCCATGTTCTTTAGCCTATTTGTAATGCCTTGTTAAAAACACAGGAGAGTCCATGCATTTATAGTGAAGAGCAAAATCTTTTCAAATATGATTTGAAGGGAGCAGGTGATATTAGAAGATAAAAGCAAGAAAAAGTACATTTAAATAAAATATAAAATTAGAAAATCTTAAATTTCTAAAGCGCCTTTAACGTGTCGGAAGACATGCCAGAAATCTTCGCAGTAAGGAGGTCAAAGTAGTAGGCACACAGCAGCAGGGATTAGTGAAAAATTAGGGGATTAGAATGGAAGAATTGCTGCAGTAATGGATCTTTGAGGAGGGTTTTAAAAGGAAGGAGGTGGCCTTGTTAAGGCAAAAGGGTAAGAAGTTCTAAAGAGCTGCAGCATAATGGCCTAGTTGGCAGCTATCAATGATGGACTGGATGACACAGGAGGTAAGGAGCAGCCCAGTGGTAGAGGACTGTAAGGAGCATGCATGAACATGACAGAGGAGAACATTAAATAAGGCAAGTTGAGGCCATGGAAGGATCTTTAATGCCTATCACTGGGAGTGTGGGGTGTAAGCAAGTCTCCCTTTGTTAGAAACCTTGAAGGTGTGGCAGATCTTCACAGCTCATATGTTGTTGGATATAGGAAACTGTGTCCAACTACTAGCCAAAGCAAGGTGATGATGATCAGAGACAAGATGCCCAACTCGACTTGATTGAGGAAAAGTATGGGCAGAAGCTCGATCTCAATAGGGATGCAACCAACATCTGTCCTGTGACAGCTCCCGGAATCAGGCTTGCAGTCAAGAAGCAACATCAGAACAACACTGTCAGCGGAACTGGAAGTGTCCACCATGGTAAATTTGCATATCTCTTTGTCTTCTGGAACACTTGAATCAGCTACCATATATGAGACAGTGGCACTCCTTAAGTATACAGTGTTATTTGTCTAGAAGTGGTAGCCTCTCTTTTATCAACGTGTTCGTACTCCTCTAACATATAGATTGTAATATGACCACTGGTAAAATATACGGTCAAAAATGCTGATTTTCCAGGGGATGCTCAGTCGACACAAATCTTGAGGTGACGTAGTGGTATTATCACTGGACTACTAATCTAGAAACCCAGGGGAATGCTCTGGGGACCTGGGTTTGAATCCCACCACAGCAGATGATGAAATTTGAATTCAATAAAATCTGGCATTAAAAGACTAATGATGACCATGAATAGATTGCTGTAAAAACCCATTTGGTTCACTACTGCCCTTTAGGGAAGGAAATCTGTCGTCCTTACCTGGTTTGGCCTACATGTGGCTCCAGACACACAGCAATGTGGATAACTTTTAAATGCCCTCCGAAATGGCCTAGCAAGCCACTCAGTTGTATCAAACCACTAAAAAGTCTTAAAGGAATGAAACCAGATGGACCACACCCAGCAGCAACCTAGGCACCAGAAACCACAATAGCAAACTCAGCCCTATCAACCCTGCAAAGTCCTTCTTACTAACATCTGGGGGTTGTGCCAAAAATGGGAGAGCTGTCTCACAGAATAGTTAAGCAACAGCCTGACACAACCACACTCAAGGGGAGGCGGTGGCATTGTGGCATTGTCACTGGGCTGGTATTCCAGAGACCCAGGGTAATGCTCCAGGGTATTTGGGTTTGAATCCCACCATGGCAGGTGGTGGAATTTTAATTCAATAAAAATCTGGAATTAAAAGTCTGATGATGACCATGAACTTATTGTCGATTGTAGTAAAAACCTTTAGGGGAAGAAAATCTGCTGTCCTGGCATACATGTGACTCCAGACCCACAGCAATATGGGTGACTTTCAACTGCCCTCTGAACAAGGGCAATTAGGGATGGGCATTAAACGCTAGCCTAGCCAGCGACGCCAACATTCCATGAACGAATTTAAAAAGAACTCACATAATCATACCTTATAGATAATGTCCCAGAAGCAACCATCGCCATCCCTAAGTATGTCCTGTCCCACTGGCAGGGCAGAGGTGGCGGTACAGTGGTATCAAGAAACAGCTGAAGGCACTGGATATTGCAAAGGCTATGGGCCAATACTCCAGCAATAGTGCTGAAGATATGTGCTCCTGAATTTGCCACACTCCTTGCCACCAGAACACTGGCATCTACCCGACAATGTGGAAAATTGCCCAGGTATGTCCTGTACACAAAAGGCTGGACAAATCCAACCCAGCCAATTACTGCCCCATCAGTCTACACCCCATCATCAGTAAAGTGATGGAAGGAGTCTTCAACAGCGCTATCAAGCAGCACTTGCTTAACAATAATCTGCTCACTGACGCCCAGTTTGGGTTCTGCCAGGGCGACTCAGCTCCTGACTTCATTATGTCCTTCGTTCAAACACACAGAGAAGAGGTGAACTCCAAAGGTGAGGTGAGAGTGACTGCCCTTGAGATCAAGGCAGCATTTAACTGTGTGGCATCAAGGAGCCCTAGCAAAACTGGAGTCAATGGGAATAAGTTCTTGATTGGTAAGGGGATCCAAGGTTATGGGGAGAAGGCAGGAGAATGGGGTTGAGAAACTTATCAGCCATGATTGAATGGTGGAGCAGACTCGATGGGCCGATTGGCCTAATTTCTGCTCCTATGTCTTATGGTCTTATGGAATCAGGGGGAAAACTCTCTGCTGGTTGGAGTCACATCTAGCACAAAGGAAGATGGTTAGAAATCAATCATCTCATTTCCAGGACATCACTGCAGGAGTTCTTCAGGGTAGTGTCCTTGGACCAACTATCTTCAGCTGCTTCATCAATGACCTTCCTTCCATCATAAGATCAGAAGTGGGGATGTTCGCTGATGATTACACAATGTTCAGCACTTTTCGCGACTCCTCAAATACTTAAGCAGTCCACGTCCAAATGCAGCAAGACCTGGGCAATATCCAGGCTTGGGCTGACAAGTGGCAAGTAACATTTGCACCACATCAGAGCCAAACAATGACCATCTCCAACAAGAGAGAATATAACCATCGCCCCTTGACATTAAATGGCATTACCATCGCTGAATTCCCCACTATCAACATCCTGGGGATTACCATTGACCTGAGATTGAACTGAACTAGCCATATAAATACTGTGGCTACAAAAGCAGGTCGGAGGCTAGGGATCCTGCGATGAGTAACTCACCTCCTGATTCCCCAAATCCTGTCCACCCCTACAAGGCACAAGTCTGGAGTGTGATGGAATACTCTCCACTTGCCTGGATGAGTGCAGCTCCAACAATACTGAAGAAGCTTGACACCATCCAGGACAAAGCAGCTCACTTGATTGGCACCAGATCCACAAATATTCACTCCCTCCACCACTGACGCACAGTATGAGCAGTATGTACCATCTACAAGATGCACTGCAGGTACACACCAAGCTTCCTTACACAGCACTTTGCAAAAACCCACGACCGCTACCACCTAGTAGGACAAGGGCAACAGACACATGGGAGCACCACTACCCTCCAAGTCACTCACCATTCTGATCTGGAAATATATCACTGTTCTTTCACTATTGGTGGGTCAAAATCCTGGAACTCCCTCCATAACAGCATTGTGGATGTATCTACACTACATGGACTGCAGCTGTTCAAGAAGGCAGCTCACCACCACCTTCTCAAGGGCAATTAGGGATGGGCAATAAATGCTGGCCTAGACAGTGATGCCCAAATCACATGATTGAATAAAAATAATCTTGAGATAACCAAGGCAGCCCAAATTATTTGACAGTTGTGATAGGATATAAGGCTGGTCCCTGGAAGAAATAGATGTGGGCATTGTTGCAAGGCCAACATTTACTATACATTCCTTGTCGCTTTCGAGGAGGTATTAGTACTAATACTTCTTCTTGAACTGCCGCTGTCCATATGGTGAAAGTATTCCCACAATGCTCTTAGGTAAGGATTTTGTCCCAGCGATGATGAAGGAAAGCAAATATATTCTTAAGACTTAGAAGGGAATTTAGATGCAATGGTGTTCCCATGAACCTGCAGCCGTTGTCCTTCCAGGTTGTGAAAATCACTCTGAAGTGCATCTGATTGAACCATAAGAAACAGCATATAATGACATACATTTCCAAGGCATAATATAATTGAACAAAGCTTTGGCTTGTTAAAACATTTCTGATAGTTGAATCATTTTGGTTCTTCCTTTCATTAACAGCCACAGCTGTAGTCTGTGGCTTGTTGCTTCATGATAGTATCCACAATTTTATCCACAACAGTTTGCATCATTCCATGAATGAGGTAAATGACTTGCTTACCGGTTGATGGTTATGAAGTATGTTCATTTTTATTGCTGGTCGCAAAAGCTCGGAATCATGAAGTGACTCACTAGACTTCAGCTTATGCAGATCCTGTATAAAGCAACCAGCCCATTTCACTCAGTGGCTTTCCACTTTTAAAGCTTCCTCAGAGACTATTAATAATTAAATACAAATATGAAGAAGGGCTTGAAAAATTGGGATCTTTATCCTTTGGAACATAGACTATGGAGCTTAGAAGGGTTAAAATTATCGAAGAAAGAGGTAAGACCAGAGATATAAGATAAAATGTAACCGAGGGCAGGAGAAACTTCCTCATAGAGAGATGTGAGGCTGTAGCACTAACTTCCAAGATGAGTGATTGAGGTAGGACCATGTTGCCATCCATGATCCATGATCCTTGATGGATAGGTAGATCAAGGAAAGGGGGTTGAACGCATATCGAAACAGGGTGGGTATTTTTTTAAATAAAAGCATAAATTTAATTCAAACTATTTCCTTGTATGGATGATACACACCAAAATGGATTTGCTGGGATTTTTTTTTTTATTCATTCATGAGATGTGGACATCACTGGCTGGGCCAGCATTTATTGCCCCATCCCTACTTGCCCTTGCTCAGAGGGCATTTAAGAGTCAACCACATTGCTGTGGATCTGGAATCACATGTAGGCCAGGACAGGTAAGGATGGCAGATTTCCTTCCCTAAAGGATATTAATGAACCAGGTGAGTTTTTACAACAATTAACAATGATTTCATGGTCATCATTAGAACTTTTAATTGCAAATTTTTATTAAATTCAAATTCCATGGTGGAATTTGAGCCTGGATCTCCAGAGCAGTACCCTGGATTACTAGTACAGCAATAATGCCACTGTGCCATTACCTCCCCGTTGATAAACTATTTCCATGTTGTAACATCTGTGTAATCCTGTATAAGTATTTGGGTTTGTGTGGAAAACGAGCTGGCATCTGCTTCACATGATGCAGTAAGGTGAGCATGGTGATCCCACAGGACTAATTCACTTCCCACAAACTTGTGGCTTTCCTGTAATGAAGCATGCATATCATTGTCGCAATGGCAGCACATGGTATGAAGTACAGCTTAGAATCTGATGAAAGTAAAATCCTTGCCGCAGTAAGTGTACATGATTATCATTACATAAACCAGGATCGTTTTAGTCACCACAAACTTCAGCATCCCACAAGTCCTGTTCAGTCTCTCAGCTTATCTCCACCACTGGTCCAGCATGGGGATACCTGTCAAAGGCCAAATTCTTCTGCAAAGACAATAAGAATCAAATCAAAGCCATGTATAAGATTTGTAACTGAAATCATGAAGAAATTTCTAGAATTATACATCAGGACTCCAATACAATATCAACCTACTTTAACACATTCCAATTTCTGGCCAGGGTTTCCTGATGTTGTGGCTATACTCCAAACAGACAAAGCCAAGGCCAGAATTCTCTGGCCCCATTGGTGTTGGGTGTCATGGTGGGCGGGGAGGCCAAAAATTGGTTTCATGCCATCATGAAACTAATTTGTGATTGTCCGCTCCGCCTGTCAATGGTGGGACGCATGACCCACCGCCACACATCAGGAACCTAATTTCAATACTTTAGCATCTCATTATAATCCCTGCTCGCCAGAATCATCCCCCCACACTGGATCATCCAGGCACATCAGTGTGATTTCAGGCCAACATGTACGTAAGTGACATGCACCTAGAGAGCTGCACTTCGCTCGGGACTTTGAGGTTTGCTTGTCTACCTTGCTTTGGGCAGCACTTGCTGTCATCAGCACCAGGCCTCGCAGGCAGCACCACATCACTTTTAGGGGGGCTCACAGGCAGATGTCTACCGACCAGACCAGGCATAAGGCAAGGGTGGCTTTTCAACAGCTACAGGGCTAGGGCTTGCTCGGGGAAGGGGGAGAAGTGTGTGTGTGTGTGTGTGTTGGGGGGGTGGTGGGGGGGGGGTTGGGTGTGGGGGGGGTGGTGTGTGGGTGGCACATGTTGATCTGTGCAAGTGGCCTCAAGATGGAGGGGGCTGAGGAGGCAGTCTTCAGAGGAGATGAGGCCAGATGGAGATTTGAGTGTGTGTGAGAGAGTGGGTGGAAGGGAGACAAAAAACAGGTAACTATAGGCCAGTTAGCTTAGCATCTGACATTGGGAAATGGACTCTATTATAAAGGACGTAATAGAAGAGCATTTAGAAATGAATAATCTAATCAAGCAAAGTCAGCAATGGCTTCATGAAGGGGAAATCATGGCTGACAAATTTATTGGAATTCTTTGAGGAGGTAACAAGCAGGATAAGTTAAGGGGAACCAGTATATTTGGATTTCCAAAGGCATTTAATAAGGTACCACACATAAGGCTACTTAATAAGACAAGAGCCCATGGTGTTGGGGATAGTGTATTAACATGGATAGAGGATTGGCTAACTAATAGAAGGCAGAGAGTTGGCATAAGTGGGGCATTTTCAGGATGGCAACCTGTAACTAATGGACCGCCACAGGGATCAGTGCTGGGGCCACAATTGTTTACAATATATATTAATGACTTGGATGAGGGAAATTAATGTACTATTGCCAAGTTTGTGAATGACACAAAAATTGGTGGGAAGGCAAGTGGTGAGGATGACACAAAGAGTCTACAGAGGGATATAGACAGGTTAAGTGAGTGGGCAAAAACTTGGCAGATGGAATATAATGTGGGAAAATGTGAAGTTATGCACTTTGGCAGGAAGGATAGAGGAGCTGAATATTATTTAAACGGAGAAAGACTGCAGAAAGCTGCAGCACAGGGATTTGGAGGTCCTTGTGCGTGAATTACAAAAAGCTAACATACAAATTCAACAGGTAATGGGGAAGGTAAATGGAATGTTAGCCTTTATTTCAAAGGGAATGAGTATAAAAATAGGGAAGTCTTGCTAAAACTGAAAAAGGCACTAGTTAGACCACACCTAGAATATTGTGAACAGTTTTGGTCCCGTTATCTAAAGAAAGATGTATTGGCATTGGAGGCAGTCCAATGAGAAGGTTCACTAGGTTGATCCCGGAGATGGAAGGATTTTCTTATGAGGAGAAGTTGAGTAGGTTGGGCCTGTACTCATTGAAGTAGAGAAGAATGAGTGGTGACCTTATTGAAACATATAAGATTCTTGGGGCTTGACAGAGTAGATGCTGAGAGGTTGTTTTCCCTTGTGGGGGAGTCTAGGACCAGAGGGCATAATCTGGGGGCACCCATTTAAGACAGAAATGAGGAGGAATTTCTTCTCTCAGAGCGTAGTGAATCTGTGGAATTGTTTACCGCAGAGGGCTGTAGAGGCTGGGTTGTTAAGTATATTCAAGGCTGAAATAGACAGATCTTTAATCAGTAAGGGAATCAAAGGTTATGGTGAAAAGGCAGGAAAGTGGAGTTGAGGATTATCAGATCAGCCATGATCTCATTGAATAGCAGAGTAGACTCAATGGGCCGAATGGCCTACTTCTGTTCCTACGTCTTATGGTCTTACGCAGTGAGTGAGGTGTCAGTGAATGTGTGATGGCCTTGTGAGTATGTGAGCTTAGAGTGATAAAATGGTTGCCTTACCCTGGCAGCACAGATGAGATCATTCACCTGTTTTCTGCACTGGATGGCCAACCTGTTGTGTGCAGCATTGGCACTGACCACCTCTGCCACCACCTCCCAAACCGGAGCGGTGAGACTGATGGGCCTCCTGCGGCCAGAGCAGGATGGAAGACATTGCAGTGGGCCTCCACGGCTTCCAGAAGACATCCCAGGAATGCGTCACTGAATTGGCGCGTGGGGGTGGGGTGGGGGGCACTCTCCATGGCTTTTGGGGCCATGTCTTCACTGGAGCAGTCCTTGGCTGCAAGCATTGAGACATGTGCACGCAGCTGCAGTTTAAATCTGGTGCTCTGCGTGAGGGAGCGGTGAGGCAATGGCGCGGCAGGCAAATCGGAGGCCACCCGCCAGTGAGATGGCATGTTTCCTGTGGCTGCATAATCAATGAGAGGGAATAGGACGATACAGCGCGAAAACCCAACATTGCTTCTGGCGGGTACGACAACAGTTTTCTCGCCCACTCCCGCACTTTGTGTAAATCCGGGATGATTCCTCCACAAGAATATGACAGTGAAAGTTTAGGTTTACTTCGACACGCATCACATCAGGGGAGAGTCTATCCCGACAAGTAAATGGTAAATTAAAATGGCTTTTAATAACCCGTATTTTAAAGGTGTGTCACTATCAATTGTCAACCTATTTATCTACCGTAGTTCCCACAGCAACTCTTACCCTTTCTGAAAGTGGTACCAGCTATACACACCAGCAACAAAGAATAGTGTGTATGTTCGATAGCCAACAACTATCATTCATCAGGAAAGGATTTACTGATTTCATGTCTATTTTTCTAAGCTTCCTTTCTATTCATTAATTAACAGAAGCAATGGCTCAATCTATTACTATAATTGAAGTCTTGCATGCACTTCCTCTAAATTTAGTTATACATACACCCTGCAATATTTTCCCTCTGATGCTTAGTTAATAATATCCTTATTGCAATAATAAAGCAAATCCTCTAATTCACAGTGAGAAAACCATGTGAGGTTGGTAAGAATCATAGAAAGATACAGCACAGAAGGAGGCTTTTCAGCCCAAAGTGCCTTTGCCAGCTCTTTGAAAGAACAGGCCCACTCCCCTGCTCTTCAAAAACAGCCCTGCAATTTTTTTCCCTTGAAGTATTTATCCAATGCCCGGTGCATTCTAAACAATTTGTCATGTAAAAATAAATTCATCTCCTTGCACCTCTGATTCTTTAGTTCATTATCTTTCTTGTGTCCTCTGGATACTGCCCTTTCTGCTACTGAAATGGGTTGTCCTTGGTCTGGATTTTACACTGCCCCAACCCTCGCCAGCAGGTTTGAAGGCTATATTCCAGTGTGTGGCCTTCCCGCCAACCGCCCCAATCTGTATGAGTTTTTACGGGGGGGGACGGTGGAAGATTGGGGCAGCCTAACCACCCTTGGGCCTATTGAGGCTCTTAAGTGACGAACAAATGGCCACTTTAGGCCTCACCCCACCCACACTACCTGCGACAGGTCCAAGCCATGTGAGAAACCCAGCAGCTTTAGCTGCGCAGGCCGGTATGGGCAATGGCAAGGGGTTGGGGGAGGAGGAGATCCTCCTTTACAGTCTCCTATGCCCACCTGGGGCACCCAACCCCCACCCTGAAAGCACAATTCTCTTTTTACCCTCCCCGCAAACCTGACCCCCAACCCCCCAGTCGTCCCTCAATTCCGCACCATGCTGGGGACTGCCAGCCTGATTCTGGCAAAATCCACCTGACTCTCCCCATCCAAAACTTAACTTGGGAGTCTGGCTTGAGGAAGATCACCTTTGGGGCCTGCCTGTCATCCCAGCAGCAGCCACCACTCCCACCTGGTGCTGTTGGGACCACAGAGCTGCCAGCCATCTAATTGGCTCACTGGGGCAGGACTTCCTGTCCCTGAGGTGTGGAAATACCACATCTAGCCTAGAGATGGCCAATTGACTGTTAAATGACAGAGATGCAGCCATTCTTCCCCCGGGTGACCAACTTTTTAACAGCAAAGGCAGGGACCCTCTAAAATCCAGCCCCTTATTTTTTTAATATCATTCATGGGATGTCAGCATCACTGGCTAGGCCAACATTTATTGCCCATCCCTAATTAACCTTGTTTAGAGGGCATTTTAAGAGTCAACCACATTGTTGTGGGTCTGGAGTCACATGTAGGTCAGACCAGGGAAGGACAGCAGATTTCCTTCTCTAAAGGACATTAGTGAACCAGATGGGTTTTTACTCCCATCAATGATGGCTTCATGGTCATCATCATTCTTTAAATTCAACATTTTTAATTAAATTCAAATTCCACCATCTGCCCTGGTGGGATTTGAACCCAGGTTCCCAGAGCATTAACCCTGGGTCTCTGGATTACCAGTCCAGTGACAATACCACTGTGCCACCACCTCCCCTTTACTTTATCAAAACCCTTCATGATTTTGAACACTTTACTTTAGACTAGTTGATATTATTACACATCGGAAGTCAAGACAAAGTGCAATCTTTAGGTTAAGCAAGATCACACAGTGGTGACGAAATTGAACCAAGGCCCCAAAGAGGACTATGATGATAGTGGCAGGAAGCTAAAGAGGGAAGGTAGAACAGGGTTAGAGTTAATGTAAGGAGATACTGGACTGAGGACTAGGAGGGGGAAAATAGAAAGGTAGATCACCAAAAGATATTGAGGGGAGGAGGAAGGTACAGAAAGTTTAAAGGTTAGAAGTGACAGGTCAGCAGGAGGGGTTAAAGTACAGCAGGGTAAGTGACTGGATGGAGAGAATGGAAAAGTTAGCCGCATCCGCTATAAGGGAACCTGCCACAGTAGGGTCTGAAAATCCCATTCATTGTTTCTGATCAACATTTCATTTTCTGGAACTGTTATTTCCCTTTCATTATTTAATTGTGGCATGCCCTGTGATAATCATTGGTATGTAATTTAATTCTCCTCAATGATTCATTCCAACTGCTTTCTTACATACTTGCAAACCTCACAAAACAGGAACTTCTAAATCACAAGAGCAGTATTCAGCACACGCCCTTTTTGTTTTGAACAATCACAACAAAAACCTTCATAGCTAGGCATATGCTTTGTGTCAAGAGTTGCTGTTTTTCAACTTAAAATCGCATTGTTTTAAATCACAAGTCGTTGCTCCATCTTCTGTTGCTAAATCACAATAACCTTCATGTCACTTTGGTGGTCTCCTCTCATGCCATGGTCTGCCTGCTGCCTCAGGAACTCTGGTCATCTTGTCAGGGTTAGGAATTGTCGTTGTCCCCTCTGGAATTATTTTTGCCTCTGGTTAGGATGTAGTGTTCCTGCTATCAGCATCGGTGGCTTGGACTTCTGGATTGCTGGCTATTAGATTCACTTCAGCCATACATCTGGTTCATCTGCTGCTGTATCTTTGTCACCATGATACTTTTTGACATGAAGGCTGGAATTTTCCAGCCCCTCCCGGAGGCAGGATCTTCTGATCCCATTTAAGTAAATGGACCTTTGAATGGCTTGCCATGTTTTCCAGCCCCTCCCCCACCTCGACGGGGCCAAATAATTCCTGCCAAACAATTTCTGTCATGCAGTACTCCTACCCACTGGTAGGACAATCACACTGTTTCCCTCCTTGGCTACGATAGTGTACGGCTTGACATAAAATAGTTTATCCATCTTACTCAGACCCTCGTGTCTCAGCGTGACTTCAACACTCAGCATTACATCAGACTGTCTAGCTCCCCTTCTGTGGTTTGCATAAAACTTTGCAGCATCCTTTTTCTCAACATCATGATCTCAAATCTCTTGAACAACACTGATGTCCCTCAGCTCTGGCATCTTGGTGCATATTTTGCACACAAATCGCAGTTCAGGTGGGCTCTTTCCCATTATAGCGTGTGAAATTGCTCTATACGTGGCCACATACAACAACAAGACCTCCCTCCAATTTTGCACTCAGCCCAAACAATCCTCATTAGTTAGATTGGCCTTGTTGTTCCACTTCCCCATTGACCTGTGGCCGTTTAAGAGTCATTCTAAGCAGATTACATTCAAGTCACAGGCATTCATCGTCAAAGGTCCGCGAGTCTGAGAGCATTGTGGATAGCACGTTTAGAGAGGTGGTCACACCGCAGCTGAAGGAACTTGAGGAAGGCAGGGAATGGCTGACCACCAGGCAGTCCAAGAGAAACAGGCAGGTAGTTTGGAAGTCCCCTGGGGTCCCACTCGCAAATCGGTATCCCATTTTTGAGGCTGATGAGGGCGCTGGTTCCTACAGGGAGTGCAGACAGAGCCAAGCTTCTGGCACTACAAGCAGCTTGTCTGTACAGTAGGGGAGGAAGAGAGGAAGAGCAATAGTAATAGGGGATTCTTTGCTCAGGGGAACAAATAGGTGCTACTGTGGCCGTCAAATTGACTCCAGGTTAGTGTATTGCCTCCCTGGTGCCAGGGTCCCGGAGAACAGCTAATGTGGTTCCACTAATTAAGAAGGGTAGTAGAGATAAGCCAGGGAACTACAGGCCAGTGAGTCTCAAGTCAGTGGTCGGGAAACTATCTGAAGGAGAGAATCTGTCTCCACTTGGAGAGGCAAGGTTTGATCAGGGATAGTCAGCATGGCTTTGTCAGAGGGAGGTCATGCCTAACAAATTTGATTGAATTTTTTGAGGAGGTGACCAGGTATGTAGATGAGGGTAGTGCAGTTGATGTAATTTATATGGATTTCAGCAAGCCTTTGACAAGGTCCCACATGGGAGACTTTTAAAGAAAGCAAACGCACATGGGATACAGGGTAATTTGATAAGGTGGATTCAAAATTGGCTTAGTTGCAGAAGACAGAGGGTGATGACAAAAGGCTGCTTTAGTGACTGGAAGCCCGTGTCCAGTGGTGTACCACAGGGATCTGTGCTGGGTCCCCTATTATTCGTCATTTATATAAACAACATAGATGACTATGCGGGCGGGGGTAGGATTAGTAAGTTTGCGGATGACACAAAGATTGGCTGGGTGGATAACAGTTAGGTTGAGTGTCTAGGGCTACAGGAAGATTATAGATGGGATGGTCAAATGGGCAGATAAGTGACAGATGGAATTTAGCCCTGAAAAGTGTGATGTGATACACTTTGGAAGGAGTAATTTGACAAGGAAGTATTCAATGAATGGCATGATACCAGGAAGTTCTGAGGAACAAAGGGACCTTGTCGTGTGCGTCCATAGATCTCTGAAGGCAGAGAGGCATGTTAATGTGGCAGTGAAAAGGGCATATGGGACACTTGCCTTTATCAATCGAGGCATAGATTACAGAAGTAGGGAGGTCATGTTGGAGTTGTATAGAACCTTGGTGAGGCCACAGCTGGAGTATTGTGTGCAGTTCTGGTCGCCACATTATAGGAAGGATGTGATTGCACTGGAGTGGGTGCAGAGGAGATTCACCAGGATGTTGCCTGGGATGAAACATTTAAGTTATGAAGAGAGGTTGGATAGACTTGGGTTGTTTTCATTGGAGCAGAGAAGACTGAGGGGGGGTGACCTGATCGAGGTGTACCAGATTATGAGGGGCATGGACAGGGTGGATAGGGAGCAGCTGTTCCCTTTAGTTGAAGGGTCAGTCATGAGGGGACATAAGTTCAAGGTGAGGGGCAGGAGGTTTAGGGGGGATGTGAGGAAAAACCTTTTTACCCAGAGGGTGGTGACGGTCTGGAATACGCTGCCTGGGAGGGTGGTGGAGGTTGCCTCATATCCTTCAAAAAGTACCTGGATGAGCACTTGGCACGTCATAACATTCAAGGCTATGGGCCAAGTGCTGGTAAACGGGATTAGATAGGTAGGTCAGGTGTTTCTCACGTGTCGGTGCAGACTCAATGGGCCAAAGGGCCTCTTCTGTGCTATGTGATTCTGTGATTCTGTTAAATGAATTGTGGCCACTGTCTAATACAGGATGACTGGTAGACCATGCCTTTCAAATATTTCAGTCATAGCAGAGATCGTTTTCTCAGCTGTCGAAGACTTCATCACAACATACTCATAGTAATTGCTGTAGTAGTCAATCACTGCTGAAAAGGGCTCTCCTGATGGACGTGGGCCTAAGAAGTCAACTGCTACATTTTCCCATAGTCTAGCCGGTAACAGTGTGCTGCATACTGGTTCTGATGTATTTGATCTGCTGACAAGTTGATACCATTGACATGTTTTGTCAAACTGCTCCACATTTTTCACCATCCCTTGCCACCATACTTTGGTTCGTAAGTTTTGCTTAGTACCAATTACTCCCAATGTACCAATTACACCCTCATGAGCTAGCATCACCAGTCTAGGCCTAAGCTTCTCTGGTACCACAATTCTGCTGCCTCTGACAATGCACTTCCCAGTTGTGCATATCTCATATAGTAATGTACAGCTTGAATGGACAATTCTTCCAGTTTCTAGCTTGGACTCTATCTGATGTCATTCAATCCTGGATCTTTGTCTGACTCTTTTAATCTCTCTAGTTATCATTGCTCTGAGTTCAGTATGAACTGCCACAAATCTCATGAATGATTCAGCTTTCTTCTTTACTGAAGAACTGTGTGTTTGATCCTTCCTCATTAGTTGTAATAACAGGTCAGCTGTATTCAACTTTCCAGAAACGTGAACCACTTTGTACTTGTGCTGCTGATATCTCAAAACCCATCTTTCTATTCTGGCACATGGTTTGGATCTGAGAGGATAAATCATCTCTAATGGCTTGTGATCTATCACTAATTCAAACTCAATGCCGCATGAGTATGCATGGAATCATTCACAAGCCCACACCAACCCTAGGGCCTCTTTCTTGGTTTGAGAATATCTCCTCTCCACACCTGTCAGAGATCTGCTCACATAGGCAATGATCCTCAAGCTTTCAGCATGCATTTGCACCAGCACAATATTAACTGGGATAGATAAAGTGAGAAAGGCTTAGAGGGGACGGAATTCTTAAAATGTATCCAGGAGAGCTTTTTAAGCCAGCACATAGGAAATCCTACAAGAGAGGGAGCGGTGCTGGACCTAATTTTAGGAAACGAGGCCACGTAAGTGGTAGAAGTGTCAATGGGAGAGCATTTCGGTGATAGTGACCATAGCTCACTTAGATTGAAGGTAGTTATGGAAAAGGACAAAGGTAGACCGGAAGTAGAGGTTCTGATTTGGGGAAAGGCCTATTTTAAAATGATAAGACAGGATCTGGGAGCAGCTACTTGTAGGAAAACCTATATCAGAGCAGTGGGAGTCATTCAAAAATGAAATAGTGAGAGTGCAAGGCCAACATGTGACCATAAAGGTGAAGGGTGGGACCAACAAGTCAAGTGAACCCAGGATGTTGAGGAATGTATAGGATTGGATAAGGTAAAAAAGGGAAGCTTACGTTAGATACAGAGGGCTCAAAACAGCAGAAACCCTGGAAGAGTATAGAAAGTGTAGGGGTTTACTTAAAAAATAAATTAGGAGAGCAAAGAGGGGGTATGAAAATATACTGGCGGGTAAAATAAAGGAAAATCCAAAGGCAGTTTATAAGTATATTAGGGTCAAGAGGATAACCAGGGAAAGAATAGGGCCCATTAGGGACCAAAGTGGCAATCTGTGTGAAGAACTGGAACACATAGGTGAGATTTTAAGTGAACACTTTGCATCTGTATTCACTATAGAGAAGGACAATGTAGGTATAGAAATCAGGGAGGGGGACTGTGATATACTTGAACAAATTAGCATTGAGAGGGAGGAGGTATTAAAAGTGAATAAATCTCCAGGCCCAGATGCATCCCAGGCTGCTTTTGGAGGCAGAGGAGGAGATTGTAGGAACCCTGACATTAATTTTCAAATCTTCTCTGGCCACAGAAGAGGTGCCGGAGGACTGGAGGGCAGCTAATGTGGTATCATTATTCAAGAGGGGTGGTAGGGATAAACCAAGGAACTATAGGCCAGGGAGTCTAACATCAATGGTAGGGAAAATTTTGGAAAAAATTCCGAGGTACAGAACTAATTTCCACTTGGAGAGGCAAGGATTAATCAAGGTTAGTCAGCATGGTTTTGTCAGGGGGGGATCATGTCTAACAAATTTGAATTTTTCGGGGAGGTGACTAGGTGTGTCAATGAGGGTAGTGCTGTTGATGTAGTCTACATGGGCTTCAGTAAGGCTTTTGACAAAGTCTCACATGGGATAATGGTCAAGAAGGTAAGAGCCCATGGGATCCAGGGCAATTTGGCAAATTGGATCCAAAATTGGCTTAATGGCAGGAGACAGAGGATGATTGTTGAATGTTGTTTTTGTGACTGGAAGCCTGTGCCCAGTGGTGTACTGCAGTGTTTGGTTCTGGGTCCCTTGCTGTTTGTAGTGTACATTAATGATCTAGACATGAATGTAGGAGGTATGATCGGTAAGTTTGCAGGTGACACGAAAATTGGTGGTGTGGTAATAGCAAGGAGGAGGACGATATAGATGGGCTGGTCAGATGGGCAGAACAGTGGCAAATGGAATTTAATGAAAAGTGTAAAGCGATGCATTTTGGGAGGACTAACAAGACAAGGGAGTACACGATGAACGGTAGGACTCTAGGAAGTACAGAGATCAGAGGGAAATTGGTGTGCATGTCCATAGATCCTTGAAGGCAGCAACACAGATAGATAAAGTGGTTAAGAAGGCATATGGAACACTTGCCCTTATAAGTCGAGGCATTGAATACAAGATCAGGGAGGTTATGATGGATCTTTATAAAATGTTGGTTAGGCCACTGTCTGCAGCGGGTCGCCACACTATAAGAAGGATGTGATTGCACTAGAGAGGGTGCAGTGGAGATTCACCAGGATGTTGCCTGGGCTGGAGCATTTCAGCTATGAAGAGAGAGAGTAGATAGGCTGGGGTTGTTTTTCTTGGAGCAGAGAAGGCTGAGGGTGGACCTGGTCAAGGTATAAAAAATTATGAGGGCCATAGATAGGGTAGATAGGAAGAAACTTTTCCCCTTAGTGGAGGGGTCAATAAGCAGGGGGCATAGATTTAAGGTAAGGGACAGAGGGTTTAGAAAGGTTTTGAGGGAAAACTTTTTCACCCAGAGGGTCATTCTTTCTGGTCACCTTCGTCAGTGGGTCAGCAGGGCAGTGACGTTTGGGATATACCTTGCACAATGGCTCACAAATCCCAGGAAACTCACTTTGCTGGTATTTTGTGCTTCACGTGCTTCTGCTATTGTTTCTATCTTGTCTTTGATTGAACTGATTCTGTCACTCATGAGTTTATGCTCCATGAGCATTAGCTCTGTCATGCCCAGCAAGCACTTGTCTGCATTTACCATTAGTCCTGCTGACTGCAATCTAGCCAATACTAATCTCAGCCTCTTGTTATGTTCCTCTCTACTGGCTCCATGAATAATGATGTCACCTGAGATATTGGCTGTGCATTACCTTATGGGTTTTATGGTGGTAAATCCCAGGTGCCCCATTGATGCCAAATTGCAATCTCTTGTATCGGTAAAGTCCACAAGGGAGGAAGGGATAAACCAGGGAACTACAGGCCAGTCAGTCTAACCTCAGTGGTGGGGAAACTATTGGAAGCAATTCTGAGGGACAGAATTAATCTACACTTGGAGAGGCAGGGATTAATCAAGGAAAGTCAGCATGGTTTTGTTAAGGGGAGGTCATGTCTGACCAATTTGATTGAATATTTCGGAGAGGTGACCAGGTGTGTAGATGAGGGCAATGCATTTGATGTAGTATGCTTGGACTTCAGCAAGGCTTTTGATAAGGTCCCACATGGGAGACTGATAACGAAGGTAAGAGCCCATGGGATCCAAGGCAATTTAGCAAATTGGATCCAGAATTGGCTGAGTGGCAGGAAGCAGAGGGTGATGATGGAGGGGTGTTTTTGTGACTGGATGCCTGTGTCCAGTGGGGTTCCACAGGGATTGATGTTGGGTCCCTTGCTGTTTATGGTATATATAAATGATTTAGACTTCAATGTAGGAGGGTTGATCAGTAAGTTGGTGGATGACACGAAAATCGGTGGAGTGGTAAATAGTGAGGAAGATAGCATCACAGGAGGATATAGACGGGCTGGTCAGATGGGCTGATCAGTGGCAAATGGAATTTAATCTGGATAAGCGTGAGGTGATGCACTTGGGCAGGACAAACAAGGCACAGGAATACACAATGAATGGTAGGACCCTGTGAAGTACCGAGGATCAGAGGGACCTTGGTGTGCATGTCCACCGGTCCCTTAAGGTAGTGGGGCAGGTAGATAAAGGTGGTTAAGAAGGCATATGGGATACTTTGCCTTTATTATCCGAGGCATAGAATATAAGAGCAGGGAGGTTATGCTGGAACTTTATAAAACCCTGGTTAGGCCATGGTTAGAGTATAGCATGCAGTTCTGGAATCCGCATTATAGGAAGGATGTGATTGCACTAGAGAGAGTGCAGAGGAGTTTTAACCAGGGTGTTGCTGGGCTAGATAGTTTTAGTTAAGAGGAGAGGTTGGATAGACTGGGGTTATTTTCCCTGGAGCAGAGGAGATTGAGGGGGGACCTGATTGAGGTGTATAAAATTATGAGGGGCATAGATATGGTAGAAAGGAAGGAACCTTTCCCCTTGGTGGAGGGATCAATAACCAGGGGGCATAGATTTAAGGTAAGGAGCAGGAAGTTTAGAGGGGATGTGAGAAAGAATTTTTTCACCCAGAGGGTGGTGGGAATCTAGAACTCACTGCCTGAAAGGGTGGTAGAGGCAGAAACCCTCATAACATTTAAGAAGTATTTGGATATGCACTTGTGATGCCTTGGCATACACGGCTATGGGCCTAGTGCTAGAAAATGGGATTAGAATAGTTATGTACTTGTTTGACCAGCGCAGACTCGATGGGCCGAGACCTCTATGCTGCAGACGTCTATGACTCTATGAGTGACAAAAGTTGTCACCTTCCAAGAATCAGGATGAAGCTCCAGCTGGTGAGATCCTCACTTTAAGTCTAATTTGTAAAATACTTTGCTTGTTGACAACTCTTGGAAGACTTTGTCCACCGTGGGAATTAGGTGACATTCTCTCACTACCACTTTATTCATCTGTCGCACATCAGAATCTAGTTTAGTTAGTCACCACCACATTTAGTTTAGGCACCACCACAACAGGGTGATCCTTCAACTGGCTCTATGGTGTCCTGGTTGATCAGTTCCTTGATATTTGCCTCAATTTTTCCTCTCAGACCAAAAGGTGTTCTGTGTATGGGTTGAGCTACAGGCTTCATGTTCTCATCAATGGTTAGTCTTACTTGGCAGTTGTGTAGCTTCCCAATTCCTTGAAACATTGGTTTAAACTCCTGTCTAAGCTTCACATAGGATTTCACAGAATTCATTTTCAGAACCCGCAAAACTTGGGCAGTTTCTCTGCTCGGAAGTGCCTCACCATGCTCCTCAATCACTACAAACTCTGCCTCTACATTCCGATCCCCAGCTCGCCAACTGCAATGAGGCATCCAACAGTTTGAAGTGGGGTTTTATATGTGTAAGGATAGAGCTTTTTGATAGATCTGAGATGTGCACTTGATTCCCTTTGTCTTCAGCTTGTCCCACAGTGCTCTGTTGATGACGTTACTGTCACTGCCTGAATCTACAATAATACTCACCTTAACACCACCAGCAATCACAGAAAACACGTATCCATGATTGTTATTTGTTTTCACTCTCTCTATCTTCAACTTGCCTCACAGTTGTGCAACTTTCATCTCTCTTTCCTTTACATGGCTCATGCTTCCCTCTGTTCAGTTTGGTTTCTGCACTTCTTGGCAAAATGGTCTTTGCCTCCACATTTGCTGCTTATCTTTCCCTTGGCAGGGCAGCAGGCATCTTTTCCATGGTCCTTCAAGTTGCCACATCTGAAATAATCTCTCTCAGACTTTTGCTGTTTACATTTATACGTACCTGGATCCCATTGTGCCATTCGGTTAACCTCAACTTTGGTCATGTCAATAGCAGAGGTGGGAACAAGTTTCATCCACTGTTTCCAATGCTGCTGCTATTCTCAAAGTGTCATCCAACATTAAGTCACCTGCTCTTTCCGGCAGCTTACGTCTCAACTTATCCAACTTGCAATGTTGGACCACCTGATCCAATATCTAGTTATTCAGATTTGTTGCAACATAATCACATCCATCTGATGCCTGCCTCAAATGGGGCTTCTATTTCCCCCTCTTTCTGTCTCATCTGACAGAAAACATGCCTTTGGCATGTGGCATCACCACATAATCGTCCTTCAGTGCTTTCACTGAACATTCATAATCCGCCTTTTCTCCAGTTTCAGTCTTCCTCACCAAAACAGCCACACTGAACAATAAGATGTGTCGCTATGCTCTCTGCATCACCGTGGCCTTACCCAAAAACAGGCCACAGCCACACTTTACATTTCACACCAACAGTACTGGCATCACCTATCAGATCAAACAGCTCAATTCCCCAGATTTCAAACAATCAACTCCACCAAATGCAATGACACAATCCTAAATGTCTCCGTATTTATCCTCATCGCCAATGTCACATCTCAGACTGAAAGAACAACACTCAAAGTCACAGCATTAACTGCATGAACAACATCATTTAATCTGCCATAACAAAAACAAAGCAGGTCTGGCAGCATCTGCGGAGAGGAGCACAGTTAACGTTTCGAGTCCGAATGACTTTTCAACAGAACCAAGTAAAAATAGAAAAGAGGTGAAATATAAACTGGTTTAAGGGGAGGAGGTGGAGGCGGGGGGAATAAGTAAAGCTGGATAGAGTGTCAGTGATAGGTGGAGATAGCCAAAAGATGCCATAGACAAAAGGACAAAGAGGTGTTGAAGGTGGTGATATTATCTAAGGAATGTGCTAATTAATGGTAGAAAGCAGGACAAGCAAGGTACAGATAGCCCTAGTGGGGGTGGGGTGGGGTGAAGGAATCAAAAAAGCCTAAAAGGTAGAGATAAAACAATGGATGGAAATACATTTAAAAATAATGAAAATAGGTGGGAAAAGAAAAATCTATGTAAATTATTGGAAAAAAAGGGGGGGGAATCAGAAAGGGGGTGGGGATGGAGGAGAGAGTTCATGATCTAAAATTGTTGAACTCAATATTCAGTCCGGAAGGCTGTAAAGTGCCTAGTCGGAAGATGAGGTGCTGTTCCTCCAGTTTCCGTTGAGCATCACTGGAACAATGCAGCAAGCCAAGGATGGACATGTGGGCATGAGAGTAGGGTCGAATGTTGAAATGGCAAGCGACAGGGAGGTCTGGGTAATGCTTGCGGACAGACCGAAGGTGTTCTGCAAAGCGGTCACCCAGTCTGCGTTTGGTCTCTCCAATGTAGAGGAAACCGCATTGGGAGCAACGAATGCAGTAGACTAAATTGAGGGAAGTGCAAGTGAAATGCTGCTTCATTTGAAAGGAGCGTTTGGGCCCTTGGATGGTGAGGAGAGGGGAAGTAAAGGGGCAGGTGTTGCACCTTCTGCAGTTACATGGGAAGGTGCCGTGGGAGGGGGTTGAGGTGTAGGGGGTGATGGAGGAGTGGACCAGGGTGTCACAGAGGGAACGATCCCTGCGGAATGCCACCGGGGGGGGGTGAAGGGAAGATGTGTTTGGTGGTGGCATCATGCTGGAGTTGGCAGAAATGGCGGAGGATGATCCTTTGAATGCGGAGGCTGGTGGGGTGATAAGTGAGGACAAGGGGGACCCTATCATGGTTATGGGAGGGAGAAGAATGTGTGAGGGCGGATGCGTCGGAGATGGGCCGGACACGGTTGGGGCCCCTGTCAACTACCGTGGGTGGAAAACTTCGGTTAAGGAAGAAGGAAGACATGTCAGAGGAACTATTTTTGAAAGTGGCATCATCAGAACTGATGCATCGGAGGCGAAGGAACTGAGAGAATGGGATGGAGTTGTTACAGGAAGCGGGGTGTGAGGAGCTGTAGTCGAGGTAGCTGTGGGAGTCGGTAGGCTTGTAATGGATATTGGTGGACAGTCTATCACCAGAAGTTGAGACAGGGAGGTCAAGGAAGGGAAGTGTCAGAGATGGACCATGTGAAAATGATGGAGGGGTGGAGATTGGAAGCAATATTAATAAATTTTTCCAAGTCCCGACAAGAGCATGAAGCAGCACCAAAGTTATCATCAATGTACCAGAGAAAGAGTTGTGGGAGGGGGCCAGAGTAGGACTGGAACAAGGAATGTTCCACATACCCCATAAAGAGACAGGCATAGCTGGGGTCCATGCAGGTACCCATAGCCACGCCTTTTATTTGGAGGAAGTGAGAACTGCCATGTTGGCTAACTCCCTAACATGTACTATCTGACCTTCAACCCCCTCCTGGCCAGCTGACCCCGTATAGAGTACAGAGTGTACCTTAAAGTGTCTCATATGAGTACTGCATGGTATCTAATACTAAAGTACACACACATACACACGTGCACACACACACACACACACACACACACACACACACACACATATACACATATACATACACACAAACACACAAAGACACAATCAACTATCAAGAGAGCCGCAGCCAATTTGCGCACACCAAGCTCCTATAAGCAGCGAGGAAATAAATGAGCAGAGAATGTTTCAGATGCTGGTTGACGGATAAAAATTGACCGAGGCACCTGGAGAACTTCCCTGCTCTTGAAAGATCCCATATAGCACTATTTAATGTCAGCTTGAGAAAGCAACTGTCTCTGTGAAAGGCAGTCTCCTGTGAAAGACAGTATCTCAAGCAGTGCAGCACTCTCCCAGTATTGCACAGTTTAGTATTATGTGATCATACCTCTGGATTGGACTGTAAAGCCATAACCTTCTGACTCAGGGGCGAGTGTACTATCACTGGGGCATGACTGCCACCATCACCTCCAAGTCATCTCCCACCCCAACTTCTTGGACATGTATCGTCATTCTTCTTCCTTGCTGTTCAAAACACTGGAATTCCCAAACTCAGGATGTCCCAGAGTGCTTAGCGATTTGTGCAGTGTTAGCTAAAAATCAATCGTTGCAACACTAACTGTTAACTGCTGATAACATAAGAACATAGCATAAAAAAAGGAGCAGGAGTGGGCCATTTGGCTCCTCGAGCCTTCTCCGCCATTTAACTAAATCACATTTCTCCATATCTGCTTGTCAGTTTTAGATAAGGGCAATGCAGTTTGAGCTGTCTGGGATCGGTTGTTCACATGGAAGTCAGTATCTGACTGTAACATGCTTTGACTCATCTCACCTTTTCCTGTTATTGTTGTTGACACAAGGCAGACCTGACATGTGTCAGCAAGCCCAGCCCTTAATTACACTGGTTTACAATTCAGCAGGCTGATTTTTGCTTACCCACAGAATGCATTAAACTGTGCACTACCTTGGGTTAACTTTACAGCAGTTACTGCATGCGTCAGAAACTTGGTCGTTTCCTGAGCCAACATAAAGCACTCCTTAAGGAGAAATGCTTATCCTATGATTCCTAGATGAGTGGGAAAAGCTAAGACATTTATTTCACTTCAGATTACTGAGTCACATCCTGGAGTGCTGCCAACATGCTGTAGAATTACGTGTACTGGCAAGTACGTGTGACTAATACAAAATGGCTCTCTTCTGGTTAATAGCTGAAAGAAAGGGGTGGGATCTGTGGGCCCCTGGGCTATTTCTGGAACGTTTGTTGGTAAGTGGTGCACATCCGAGAGATAAAATAGATGCTGCTGTTCAATTTGCACAGTTATTTAACTCAAATATTGTCATGAAGGGTTCAAATATATTCAATCATTTATTTTTCCTTTCTGATTTGGGCACTAAGGCAAGAGCTGCTACTGTACTGCTGCTAGCCCTCGAATAGGTCAGACTGGCAGCAGAGTTAGGACACTGGAGGTCACAGCTTGTTCTTTTTCTACACAGGATACAGACATCAAAGGGTTAGAATAAACACAGGAACCTACATAATTAACTCATCATTACTGTTAAGATTTGATACAAATGAAAGATAGTACTGGAACTGCAATGAAACATTTGGAGCTGGATTTTACATTTTTCGTTGGGGTAAAGGAAGTGGAATGGAAACTGAGTGGCCCACTCGTTCCCGCTTCCACCCCCACCATCTCAACTCATCACATCAAGCAACAGATGGCCAATTGGTGGCTGTCCGCCTGGAAGGAGGCCAGTTAGAGGTGCAAATGAAGGGCTCCACCTCCAATCTGGACTGTGGATGGGGACGTCGTGCGGCAGAGGGGTAATGCCACAAACAGGAAGTCAGTCATGGCTACAGGTTTAAAGGGCCCCCTGCTCTCTGAATGCTTCTTTAAAAATATTGAAGGCTCAAAAATCCTTGTGTGATTCATGCACTAGGACACCCAGATCCCTCTGAATCTCAGAGCTCTGCAATCTCTCACCATTTGGATAATATGATTCTCTTTTATTCAAAGTGTGCAATTTAACACTTGTTCACATTATACTCCATCTGCCAGATCTTTGCCCACTCACTTAACCTAGCTATATCACATTGCAGCCTCCTTATGTCCTCCTCACAACTTACTTTCCTACCCACCTTTATGTTGTCAGCAAATTTAGCAACCATACCATCTGTCGCTTCGTCTGAGTGATTTATATAAATTGTAAAATGCTGAGGCCCCAGCGCTGATCCCTGTTACATCCCGTCAACCAGAAACCATTTATGGTTACCCTCTGTTTCCTGTTAGCTAGCCAATCTTCCATCCATGTCAATATGTTACCCCCCCTAGACCATGAACTTTTATTTTATACAATAATCTTTGATGAGGCACCTTATCAAATTCCTTCTGAAAATCTTAGTACAGTACATCCAGCAGATCAATCCCCTTTATCAACAGCACATACTAAAGAACTCCTCCTGCTCCTGTCCAATTTCCTGGATTCCATGCCTCAGGTCATTTAAATGCTCCAGAGCAATCTTGGCCTAGGCCAGTCACAGGCAGCGCTTGGTACAAACAATAGGAGCAAGAAAATCAGGGTGAACATGGTGATCAGCAGCCAGAAGGTCCTATGCAAACTGAATACCTTTGAGGGCGCTCACAAAAGTTATAAAGGAGAATCTCCAATTCTCCGGACTGTCTGAGGAACCCCTCAGGCCTCCCGGTAGGTGGAGAAGGATTGGAGCAGCATATCCTGCAGACACAGAGCAATTAGTTCTGGGCCATGAAATGTTTTGGAAATCCTATAGGCAGCCTTGGTTCAAACATGGACAAAAGAGCTGAACTCCCAAGGTAAGGTGGGGGTGACTGCTCTTGACATCAAGGCAGCATTTGACCAAGTGTAGCATCAAAGAGCCTGAGCAAAACTGAAATCAATGGGAATCAGGGAGAAAGCTCTCTGCTGCTTAGAGTCATACCTAGCACAAAGGAAGATGGTTGTGGTTGTTGGAGGTCAGTCATCTCTGTTCCAGGATATCACTGCAGGAGTTCCTCAGGGTGGTGTCCTCGGCCCAACCATCTTCAGCTACTTCATCAATGGCCTTCCTTCCATCATAAGGTCAGAAGTGGGGATGTTCGCTGATAATTGCACAATGTTCAGCACCATTCACAACTCCTCAGATACTGAAGCAGTTCATATCCAAATGCAGCAAGACCTGGACAATATCCAGGCTTCGGCTGACAAGAGGCAAGTAACATTCACACCACACAAGTGTCAGGCAATGACCATCTCCAACAAGAGAGAATCTAACCATTGCCCCTTGATGTTCAATGGCATTACCATCACTGAATCCCCCTCTATCAACATCCTGGGGGTTGCCATTGACCAGAAACTGAACTGGATTAGCCATAAAAATACTGTGGCTACAAGAGCAGGTCAGAGGCTAGGAATCATGCGATGAGTAACTCACTTCTTGACTCCCCAAAGCCTGTCCACTATCTACAAGGCACAAGTCAGGAGTGTGATGGAATACTCTCCACTTGCCTGGATAAGTGCATCTCCCACAACACTGAAGAATCTGGACACCGTCCACTTGATTGGCAGCACATCCACAACCATTCACTCCCTCCACCAACGATGCACAGTGGCAGCAGTGTGTATCATCTACAAAATACACTGCAGTAATTCACCGAGGCTCCTTAGACAGCACCTTCCAAACCCACGACCACTACCACCTAGAAGGACAGGGGCAGCAGATAGATGGGAACACCAGCACCTGGAAGTTCCCCTCCAAGTCACTCACCTTCCTGACTTGGAAATATATCGCTGTTCCTTCACTGTCGCTGGGTCAAAATCCTGGAACTCCCTTCCTAACAGCACTCTGGGTGTACCTACACCACATAGACTGCAGCAGTTCAAGAAGGCAGCTCACGGGCAACCAGAGATGGGCAATAAATGCTGGCCCAGCCAGCGAAGTCCACATCCCGTGAATGAATAAAAAAAAGTCAAAGAAACAGAGACTCAGATCACTGGGTCCAGTGCTTTGTACTTGACCTTCGCTCCTGGGAAAGAGTAAAGTAAGGGTGAGGAAAATTATCTTTATTGAATAATGGAGATTGTGTGTTTTGTAAATTACAAATGAAGGGTTAACCAGGTAGAAAATATGCCAATGGACTGGATTTCATGTTCAGGATCAAAGAGTGGTGGCTTGCCACTGACCTGGAAGAAAACAATCTCCGTGGCCTAGATTTCCCTATCCCAAAGTCAGTTTGAATCTTTTGCTTCCTCCCATGCAATGTCTCTCTCTCACATCCCTGTAGGACCACCTTCCCAACTACTTGACCTCTCTATCTCTCTCTCTCTCTCTCTCTCTCTCTCTCCCCTCCCTGGCCTGAGTTGTCACTCAACTGCTTTCCCCCTGCATGACCTCTCTCCCCGCTCTCTGAGAAATCCCCCCCCCCCCCCCACCCCCCCCCCCCCCCCCCCCCCCCACCCAAACTCCCGATCTTCTTCACCGCCAGCAAAGTGCTCCTGCTCACTACCCTGCACCAAAGGCTTTCCCACCCAGCCAGCCTTCAGCCTGGCCGGCTGCTGCAGGGAAACCGAGTTAAAAAAGACAATTCTGAGAAGGTCCTGCCATTAAGTTCCAGCATTTCAAGATTCCCCGGACGCTGCTAGATTCCCTACCATCCTCTCTGTCACTTAAGTTTCTAAAGCTGTAATCCTCACCAGGCTATTTGCATCATGTAAAAGTCAACCTCTAAAGGCTATGCAAAATAAGCTGATCCAGTTAATGGTGCAATTCTGGTTCATCACACAAAAC
Organism: Carcharodon carcharias; assembly: GCF_017639515.1. Classification (NCBI taxonomy): domain Eukaryota; kingdom Metazoa; phylum Chordata; class Chondrichthyes; order Lamniformes; family Lamnidae; genus Carcharodon; species Carcharodon carcharias. The sequence goes on from NC_054469.1 coordinate 48,004,252, forward strand.
CAAGCTATCAGATGTATTAAGTGGTATCATATGATTGAATTACAATAGCTGCTTTTGGTCCTTCTAGATGTTTACTGCTTAGTTCTGATTAAACACATGCACAGCACTGAAAACATAATTCACTGTTCTCAGTATGTACCATGTACATCTTTGAATTTCAAACCTTGTTAGTTGTGAACACAGCAGGCACGCATGAATTAGATTAGTCATATCATTTGTGATTCGTCTCAGTTTTCATAATTTTCTACTGCCTTAAGTGGCTCCTTTTATTGTATAATGATGCCCTTCGCTACCAGGAAGAAATGGCTCACATTGATAATAATAACGTTACTACCCCCAGGGACCAATGATCTGGTGGAAGATTAGTTTATTGGTCCCACTGTTCTCATCAGAAGCTCCATTAGATGGAAAGCAGAAGAGGAAGCTAAGGTGATGAAACAACATGGAGATGAACTGATAGATCTAAGGAAAGACAGTTTCACACAGTTGGGATAAGATGGCAAAGCCAATTGTCACTTCATTACACAGAACGGGATTTCCCTCGGCACCTCTTGTTTCATTCCACCTTCACCTTTACTTATTAAAAATCCAGGTCTCTGCTAAGTGGGATATCTGATATTCTGGCTCTTTAAGGTCACTTGTTGGATCTTCAGTGTACAACCTACTCTACTCTGCTGCCTGTCTGTACCAATGACAACAACAATTACATTTATATAATGCCTTTAATATGATAAAATGTCCCGAGACACTTTAGAGGAGCACTATGGAACAAATTTGGCACTGATCCAAATATTAGGCCCAACAACCAAAGCTTTTCTTAAAGAGATGGGTTTTAAAGGAGATAGAGAGATATAGAAAGGTCTCAAGTTAGGGCCTAAAAAGCTAAAGGCAATGGTGGAGTGATTTGTCAGGAAGATATAATAATTTTCATGTTATTGAAATTTATTTTAAAGTAGAGTAATAGTGGGGTCTGTTTATGTAGCTGTGTGTGTGGGACTTACTTGAATTAGAGACAGCTGGTCGGAAGGCTTTGATGTAAAAAGAGAAGGTAAACATGGGGCTGAATTTCCTGGTTGGCGTGGTGGGGGGGCGGAGCAGGAGAGGGCATGGGCTGGGGTGGATGCAATCGTCACCTGCAATTGGGTCCGCGCCACCATTTTATGCGGGAGGGCCAATTAAGGCTTGCCCAGCGTAACGCGCAACTCCCGAGGATAGCGGGAGTGGGCAGACGGCGGCGGGTGTGCACAGACCGCCGGGTCCAATGGCAACCCGGTGGCCTGTTTATATGAAGCGCTGGCAGCCTTTGCAAGGCTGCTCACAATGACAAGTGTAAGGGCTCACCAGAGGGCTCCTGGTGAGCAGGCCAATCTGGGGCGGTAGGCCAGCAGAGCATGCCAGGCTGGAGGGTAAGGCAGCAGGACAGGCTGGGCCGGAGGGTAGGGTGGTGGGGGGCAGTGCATCCCTTGTTTTTCATATGACTGCCTTGGTGGCAGTGCGGCAGGAGGTGCTGGTTCTCCAGGATGGGAGGAGGAGCCCCCCCACATGATGAAGTGTGCCTGGGAGGAGGTGGCGGAGGTGGTGAGCTCCCGTGACATGGTGCGGCGCATCAACTTGTTGCGCTCTGGCAGGGTGAGTACCATGTTGACATTGGTCATTTATCCCAGCAGGCAGGCTTACCCCGCTGCTGGCCCCCCCCACCCCCATGTCTGAGTGTAGTGACTGTATTGAATCATTGACGGCATTTGTCCTTTTCTGGGTGGGCCAGCAAATATTGCCCATGCTGAGGTCAACCTGAGAAGGTGGTGAAGAGATGTGTTTTGACCCCGCAGCATGTGTTACACTGAGTCCCATATGGCAGGTTTGGGGGCAACCTGGAGGAGCTGCACCTAGGCGCAGTGCTGGAACACCAGGACACGTCCTAGCCAGGGTGATGAGACTCTGTGGGAGGGGAGCTTCAAGGTGGCATGTCACTGAACCATCTGCTGCACTCTGCATTCCATGTGCTTGCGCTTTCTTGCTATGGAAGGATATACCGTGTGGTGCCTAATGTGATGTAGGCAGCATGTGTCCAAGGCGAGGGTGGGGATCAGGCCTAGCATCTTTGTGTGAATGTTTGGCAGCAGCGGGGTGAGGAGGCACTGGGGCCCTGGTATGTCCCACACTGGTTGGGGTGGGCCGTCCGCGAAGAGAATCCATGTGCAAATCAATGCTCGTCTCTCATTTTCAGGAGACGAATGCTCTTAACGCAGCAGAGTGTGCAAGGACTGGTGGCAGCCAGCCGCAGATCGCCATTCTTAGCCGCTTCGTGCAGGAGGCCCTGGATCTGGAGAGGTACCATGCACCCAGGTCCACATGTCGGTGAGGCTGGGGTGCCATGGCCAGGTGGTTATGCCCAACAGTGAGGTCACCATTGTTTTCCCAACAGCCATAGCACTGCTGCATGTTAATTGATTTAATTTTGCAACATGGCTTGACCATTAGTTATGGCATAATGATCCGGGGAACAGCGGTGCACTTTGTTATTGCCTCCACATTAACTAATGCACTATCCTTGTTCTTCCTTTCAGCATCAGCGGAGCAGGGCTGTGAGGAGGAGCATCAGAGGCCCCCTCTCACACCTGAGGGGCCTGAAGTCTCACCAGCGTCACACCATTTCTGCAAGGCAGACACTACTACTACATACTAGCACCTTGGTAGGAATTTGAATGTCGGCTAGTGTCCCGGGGCACAGCGGTGAGGGCACTTCACAATCGCTAGAGGAGCTGGCGGAGACAGAGAGTGCCCATGCCACCAGCATGGAGGACTGCAGGGGATCAGGCACATGCTCAGTCGGTGGCTGATGATGTGCCTCTGGCGTCGTCCACGACTCAGCAGGGGCAGGAAATGTGGCCGGGTGTGCAGGAGCATCTGGGGGACATACATGAGGCTATGCTTGGCTTGGTGTCCGTGGTGGAGGAGTCTACGCGGATGATCGCCAAAGCAATGAGACTCATGTCCAAGCGCCATGCGTCCTCCATGGAGAGAGTGGCAACTCTCGTGGAAAGGTTCCTCCAGGAGACCCATCGGGGCTTCCTGGGGATGCTCTTTGACCAGCAAGCCCTCAAATCGGCATTGACCTCAGCTGGTCAGTGCCAGTGTGAGAGATGGTCTGGGCACCAAGTTTCCCAGCTCAGTGCCCATCCATCCAGGGTGAGCAGGGAGGTCCGAAGCGACATCAAGTCTGCGCAGCAGCTGCCTGTCATCTCTGCAGGCTCCTCTCAGGGCGCTCTGGATGAGGGTGGCAGTTCCTCCACCCCTCGCCCAGTGACCGTAGCATCCGGTGTGTCTGCAACGACAGGGGAGATGCCAGCTGTGGAACTCCAGCTCCCTCCCAGGCGGGGCCAGCTCAGGCTCCATGGGCCAGAGGACAACCGCCAAGGTCATTGAGGCAAATGGGACAGCAGAATGAGCAGGCTGTCTCAGATGCCACTGCAAGCGATGGAGCAGCACCAAGACGTAGCACCCGAAAACGAAAACATAAGGCACCTTAGGCCCCAGATGAGGTCCTTATGATTTGTTTTGACTTGTAACACTATTGTCTTTTTTTTTGGAATTTGTTGGATCTTCAGTGTACAACCTATTCAACTCTGTTGCCTGCCTGTACCTCTTACCTCCTGACCATAAGCAGAGAGTGTTTTGAATTATACATTTTTTAAATATATGGGGGAGTGTTTTCCCAATCCTTCAGTTTTTGTAATCCAATGTATTAATAATCTGCAGCAAACTCGAGTTTGAATTCTTTCACGTAGGCGTTTGAGTTCTGCTGGCTGAAGACCAGAGTTATAGGGCAGAATTGTCCCCCCCATTGGCGGCATGTATGAGTGGACAAAAATTGGTTTCACACCATCATGAAACACATTTACAATCATCTGCTCCACCCATCGACGTCAGGCCACGTTTCCTGCCACCAGACACCGGGACTTCATTGTAATACATCTGCATATCATTAAATGCCCAGCTCGTCAGAATCATACTCCCATACCGGATCAGCAGAGCACATCGGCATGTTTCATAACAGCATTTATAAGGCATGCACCTGGTGAGTGGCACTTCGAGGGGAACTCAGAGGTGAGTGCACAGTAACATTGCGCAGTGCTCACAAGGGTCGCCTGTTGGACCTCAAGATTAAGGCATTATGCATCCAAGCGAGGGCACAGGCAAGTCACTTTTTCCCGGCTGGGTGACAGTGTGGTGCCAGGGCAAGGGCTGCCCTGCAGGTGAGACAAGTTGAGGGTGAGGTGCAAGCGCTTCCCTGCAGTTGAGGTAAGTTGGGAGACGGGGCCAAGGGCTACACTCCAGTTGAGGCGAGTTATGGGGGGTCAAAGGTTGCACTCCGGTTCATAGTAGTGCGTAAACACGTGCCGGCTGGGTGGAGTGAAGCGGCCACACATTAGGGAAAACCTTGTATAAAGTGACCAGGCAGCTCACCACCACCTTCTCAAGGGCAACCTGGGGTGGGCCCAGCCAGCAAAGCCCACATCCCGTGAATGAGTTTAAAAATATTTTAAAAACATGCTAATATCGCAGTTCAACTCCATCCTGGAGCAAAGGGCTTCAGAGACCTGCAGCTGTGTTCAGGCCAACTAGTCTGTAGGCTTTCTGGTTGCTGCTGGAGCGAAAAAGGCCTAAAGGCCTGAAGATTCTGATAGGTGACACAAAAACATGGGTCTACCTACTGTGGTGCCTTTCATCAGCTTGATCCCAGGCCCCATCGGCAATTTGCAAATTTATTACTAAAGAATTTACTAAGCACTAATTTCACATCCATCATGTCACAATATTTGTTGCTCTTTGATAATGCCCTTTTCAATGACTGAATTTACAAAAAAAATTAATAATTATGTATAACTATCAGGATTCAGAACATCAGCCAATAAGAAGACCTATCAAAGCTTGCAAAATAGTGTTTTAAAAAGATTTCGTCCACCATTTTTCCCTTTGTTTACCAATTACAGCAAGTTTTTTGTGTGTACCATTGGCAAGGCCAGCTTTCGCTGCCCATCCCTGCTGTTGGGCAGGGAGTTCCAGGATTTTGACTCGGTGACATATGAACATATGAAATAGGAGCAGAAGTAGGCCATTCGGCCCCTCGAGCCTGCTCTGCCATTCAATAAGATCTTGGCCAATTGTTTTTGTTTCAAGTTCCACATTCCCATCTGCCCACGATAATCTTTAATTCCCTAGCCGGGATTTTTACAGTTGAAAACAGTGAGAGGAGAACTGGGAGTTTTGCAGTTTAAAACAGTGAGAGGAGAACTGGGAGTTTTGCAGTTTAAAACAGTGAGAGGAGAGCAGGGATTTTCACAGTTTAAACAGCGACAGGAGAGGTAGGAGCACATGGAGAGCAGACCTGAGTGAGAACGAAAGCAGTGGTGGGAGATAAAAACCAGCGACAGAGAGGGAGGTCCAGCACACAAAGAACAGACATGTGTGAGAAGCGCAGTGGTGCCGGGAGATAACAACCAGTGGCAGAGAGGCCCTTCAACCTGTTTCTACCTGTCAGGGCCGAAGTGTGATGTCAAAGGAAAACAGGTAGGTGATTGTTCGGTATCTCATCCAAGGTGTGGGTGAGGCTGCACCTGAAGTACTGTGTACAGTTTTGGTCCCCGTATTTAAGAAAGGCATTGAAAGAAAGGCAAAGAAAGAACTGGCATTGGGGGCAGTTCAAAAAACATTCACTAGGCTGATTCCTGGGGTGAAGGGGTTGACTTATCAAGAACGGCTTAACAGGTTAGGCCTTTATTCATTAGAGATAAGAAGAATGAGGGGTGATCTTATTGAAACGTATAAGATTCTGGGGGGGGCTTGACAAGTTAGATGTTGAGAAGATGTTTCCACTATTGGGGGAATCTCGAACTAGGGGACATAGTTACAGAATAAGAGGACACTCATTTAAAATTGAGATGCAAAGGAATTTCTTCCCTCAGAGGGCAGTGAATGTCTGGAATTCTCTACCCCAGAGAGTTTTGGAGGCGAGATCACGAAAGTATTTAAAGAGGAGATAGAAAGATTTTTGAAATATCGGGGAGTTGAGGGCTATGAAGAGCTGGCACAAAAGAGGAGTTGAGGCATGGGGGAGATCAGCATGATCTTATTGAATTGTGGGGCAGGCTTGAGGGACCGAATGGCCCACTCCTGCTCCTATTTCTTATGTTCTTATTCTCATAATCCAAACAAATTACTAAAACCTTCTCTGGTGTTAATTCCCAGACCAGTAAACATAAACAAGTATTACAGAACAGAATATCACCCGTGACCAGCCCCTCTTGTGCTCATGGTGCCTTAAACTCACATTTGCGAGTGCTATGTCTTGGTGCCTGCCACCACCACTGCCATCCCCCCCCACCCCGCCCTTCGCTGGCACCAGCATTGGAGACAGCCTGCTGACTCTGGTGCCTTGTTGGCCTTGATGACCTTGGCAGTAATCTTCCGGCCAGTGGAGCCGGTGCTGGCCCCATCTGGGAGGGAGTGGCCAGTGCCATGGCTGCAACCTCCCCAGTCATCGCAGCCTCATCAAATGGCACGGTCACTGGCAGAGGGGTGGAGGAGCCGTTGCCATTATCTAGGTGCCCACAGAGATGAGAAGCCGCTTGTGCACCAACGTGAGGTTGCTCCAGACCTCTCTGATCCCCATTGGTGGACAGGCACCTAGCCGGGATGCTGGGTGCCTCATCCATCTCCCACAATGGCACTGACCACCTGAGGTCATTGCCTGTGTGAGGGCTTGCAGGTCTGAGCACAAGCCTAGGAACACCTGATTATGTCCCTGGCGCTGCGTCTCCATGAGATTTGCCACTCTCTCAATGGAGAGGCAGTGTGCTCGGCCATGAGGGTCAACGCAGTGCTTATGCTCTGCATGGACCCCTCCGCAACAGAGACCATGGCATGCCTACCCTCATGGATCTCCGCCAGATCCTCCTGCACATCCCACTGGACATCAAGCATCTGCTGCCTGATGGACAATTCCAGAGGCTCATCATCTGCCTTCGACTCAGCATGGCCCTGGTCTCCAGCAGTCCTCTGACAACCGGCGCCCTGGGCACTCTCTGCCTCTGCCTGCACCTCAAGTGAGTGTGAAGTGCCCTCACTGCTGTTCTCCGACATTCTAGCCGAAGATCTAATGCCCACCGAGGTGCTGGTATCTGCACTGGTGCCTGGTTCAGAGAGTGGGTGTGGCGCAGGTGCAGCTGAAGCCTGGTGGTCCTCTTGGATCAGGGGTGCCTCTTCGGGGTCCTGCGAGTGAGTGTGTGTTGGCAAATATAAGAGAGAACAACAACATGTCATTAGTTTAAGTCCTCACACTGTCACTGTGCTTGCCAGGTGCCCTGGTGAGACAATGGTGATCTGCATCATGGTGCCGTTGTCTTTCAATGATCAATGGGGACTCCAGTTTTGAGGCTCCCATCAATGAGGAGATTACACAAGAATGTTTGCACCATCTGAAACTCTCACCTCTGTGCACTGCACTCTTACCTTCGTTTGACACCCCAGCCTCTACGCGACCGGCTGACGGAGGTGCGTGGCACCTCTCCAACTCTAAGATGTCCCGCTCAAATCTGGTCAATATTAGGAGGTTTGTGGGTCTTCCGCTTGTCCGTGACCTCACAGTGTTGTTATGGCTTGTCTTCTCCTGAAGTACAGAGGAGCATTGATTGGTCCACTCTCTACCTGCAGTGCCATTACAGCCTGGCCAACTCCACCTGGGGAACACCTTGAAGACAGCCAAGTCGTGGCCCTCGAGCCAAAAGGCATTCAGTCCATGCAGCCAGGGCTCACCCCCTTGGCCAGCTCTAGCACCATTGACAAATGGCGCTCAGGCTCTAACATCCCCGAATTCCACAGGGTTATAGCCAGCCCTAAACACTTCACCACACTGCTCCATATCAACATGGTACTCACCCTTCCCGTGCGCAGCAGGTTGTTGAACCTTTATGCAGCACTGCACCCGTGTGATCCACACAATGTTGTGGCCACTGCCTGGGCTGCCACCTCCTCTCAAGCTTTCTTTGTCAGGTACAGTGGCCCCCTCCTTCCAACTCTGAGATGAGGGCATCCCTCCTGGCAGCCACCTCCTCCAGGAGGACCACGAAGCACTCATCCAAAAACCAGGGGGGCCGAGTGCCCGCCCGTCCTGCCCTCCCACCTGGTGTCTCCAGCCTCAGTACAGGCCATAGCTTCAGTCTTCAGCACACCTTCCCTGGCAGCCTTCAAGGAGCTGCCTGTGTCATTTTTAAACCGCTGGTCGACAATGGATCCAGTGCCCAACAAGCCCCCACCCCAGCCTGGCCCTTCCTCACCATTTGGAAGATGCATTTCACATTGGATGGGCCTCAATTGGCCAGCCAGCATGAAATCGTGGTTTGGGTCCAATTGTGGGCAGGAGCCCGTTTTCCCGACCAATCTCAGGCCCACCAATCACGCACACCCGCCAAGGGTAAAATTCAGGCCATGGGCTCGCCAATGCCCTGTATAACTGAAGCATAACATCCTTACTTTTATGTTCTATTCCTCCTGTAATGAAGAACAGTATTCTATTAGCCTTCTTGGTTACATGTTGTACCTGCATATTAACTTTTTGTGACTCATGCATGAGAACACCTAGATCCCTCTGCACCTTGGAATTGGAGTCATTCTCCATTTAAGTAACACTCTGCTTTTTTATTCTTCCTACCAAAGTGAACAACTTTACATTTTCCCACATTATGCTCTATCTGCCAGATTTTTGCCCACTCACTCATCTTATCCATATCCGTCTGCAAACTCCTTATGTCTCCTTCACAGCATACTTTCCTAACTACCTTTGTGTCATCTGCAAATTTAGCTACTGTGCTTTTGCTCCCCTCATCTAAGTCATTGATGTAAATTGTAAAAAGTTGAGGCCCGTACAGGACTCCGCTCGTCACATCCTGTTAATCAGACAAAGGCTCATTTTTGCATTCTGTCTGTTTTCTGTCTGCCAGCCAGCCAATCTTCTATCCAGGCTAACATGTTACCCCCTACACCATGAGCTTTTATTTCTTGCAATAACCTTTGATGTGGCACTTTATCAAATGCCTTCTGGAAATCCAACTGCAGCACGACTACAGGCTCCACTTTATCCATAGCGCATACTACTCCTTCAAAGAACTGCAATAAATTGGTTAAACATGATTTTCCTTTCACAAAACAATGCTGACACTTCCTGATCACCTGGAGCTTTTCTTTACCCACAACTGGGATGAGATTTCCTAAAGCTAATACTGATTATATGAAAACTTTATTTTGAAAATAAAAACATGTCCCATCTCATGTGACACAGTCATATGAGGGGACATGTTTCATTAACTTTTTACCGTCCTTATTTTTTTTTAAAAAAAGCGTTTCAATCTCCCCGAGGCAGCTCTGTGCGCGAAAGAGTGCTGGACCCAACTCTCCCTCCTCTCCCGGCCTGCACAGGTAGCTATCAGCACTACTACTCGCAATCCACGCATGGCAAGCCTTAATTGGCCCACCTGCCTGAAATTGTGATGCTGAGCCGATCGCGGGCAGTGGTCGGCTCCACGGCCACCTCCACCTGCCCCTGCCGAGCCCGCCCGACCAATGTAAAATCCTGGCCTAAGTGCCCAGCTATAATCTCTTTGATGATCAACTCTAACACCTTCCCCACAACAGACACCAAGCTAACTGGCCTACAGTATCCTGTTTTCTGCCTCCCTCCATTCTTGAATAAAAGGGTTATATTTGCTACTTTCCAGCCTGATGGAACCTTTCCAGAATCTAGGGAATTTTGGAAAATTAACACCAGTGCATCTACTACCTCATTAGCCACCTATTTTAAGACCGAAGGATGGAGTCCATCTTGACCTGGAGACTTGTCAGCCTGCAGCTCCATCACTTTGCTCAGTGCTATTTCTGTGGTGATTGTAACCTCACCAAGTTCCTCTCTCCCCTCCCACCTCCCAATTTACCGCTAATACTGGAATGTTTTTTGTATCATCTATTGCGAAGACAGAAGTAAAATATTTGTTCAATTCATCCGCCATTTCCTTATTATCTACTGCTCATTCCTCATTCTCACTCTCGAGGGGAACAACACTCACTTTACTCACTCTTTTCCTGTTTAAATACTTGAAGAAACTCTTGCTGTTCGTTTTTACATTTCTATCTAGCTTCCTCTCACACTTTAGTTTCTTTGTCCTGATTAACCTTTTAGTCATTCTCTGTTATTCTTTATTTCTGACCAATCATCTGACCTGCCACTCATGCTTTTTCTTTAAGTTTGATGCTTTCCCTAACGTCTTTAGTTAACCACGGATGGTGGGTCCTCCCTTTAGAGTTTTTCTTTATAGTAGGAATATACATATTCTGAGTGTCCTGAAATATGTCTTAAATGTCTGCCACTGCTTCTCTATTGACCTATCCCGTAGTCTAGTATCCCAGTTCACTTCAGCTAGCTCAGCTTTCATGGCCACATAGTTGCCCTAATTTAAGTTTAAAATACTAGTCTTAGACCCACTCTTCTCCCTCTCAAACTGGTTGTAAAATTCAATTATATTGTGGCTGCTGCTACTTAGGGGTGCCTTTACTCTGAGGTCATTCATTGATCCTGTCACATTACACAATACCAAATCTAATAGACCATGCTCTCTGGTTGGTTCCAGAAGGTGCTGGTCTGAGAAACTATCTCGAAAGCATTCTATGAACTCTTCATACAGGCTACTACTGCCAATCTGATTTTTCCAGTTTATATTTAGATTAAAGTCACCCATAGTTATTACCATCCTTTCATCACAAGCACCCAATATTTCTTCTTGTATACTTTGTCCTACATCGTGGTTACTGTTAAGGGGCCTATAGATCATTCCCAATAGTTACTTTTACCCCCTACTATTCCTCAACTCCATCCAAACCTCATCTCCTGAACCAAGGTCATCTCTAACTATTGCATGAATGTCATTCTTGATTAACAGTGCTACCCCTCCACCTTTACCTAGCTTCCTATTCTTCTTGAAGGTCATATACCTCTCAATATACAGGATCCAATCCTTGTCATCTTGCAGCCAGGTCTCTGTAATAGCTATCAGATCATATTTATTTAATTCAATGTGCACTATCAATTTGTTTACTTTGTACGTACATTCAGATACACAGCCTTTAGTTTAGTCTTTTTGTTATCTTTGTAACATCATGTCTTGATTCTTTGTGCCATTCTCTGACCCCCATTTCCCATATTACTATTTTCCTCTCTTACCTTGTCTCTAGTCTTTAATATACCATATCTTTCCACATTTGATCTCTTGCCCCCCCACCCCCGTGCCCCCATCTAGTTCCCTATTTATACGGTTTGCAAGGACATTGGTCCCCAGCCCAGCGCAGGTGTAGACCGTCCCAACAATACAGCTCCCACTTTTCCCAGTATTGGTACCAGTGCACCACAAACGAGAAGCCACTTCTCCTACACCAGTCTTTGAACCATGTATTCATCTCCCTAATTTTATGTACCCCATATCACTTTGCAAGTGGTCCCAATAATAATCCAGAGATTATAACTTTTGAGGTTTTGTTTTTCAATTTAGTGCTTAGCTCCTCATACTTTCTATGCAGAACTTCTTTCTTAGTTCTACCTTTGTCATTGGTACCTACATGGACCATGACAAATGGATTCTCCCTCTCCCACTGCAAGCTCCTCTCCAGCCCTGAGCACATGTCCCGAACCCTGGCACTAGGCAGGCAACACCATCGTCTGGACTCTCACTTTTTGCTACAGAGAGCAGTGTCAATCCCCCTTACTATAATATTCCCTAATACCACAACGTTGCTTTTTGCTCCCCTCATTTGGATGGCTTGTTGCACCTCAGCTCAGCCTCCAGCTCAATGACTCTGAGGCAAAACTCCTCAACCCACAAGCACTTACTGCAGGCATGTTTGCCCTGGATCACCATGTTATCCAAGAGCTTCCACATGCTCCAGCCTTGTCCTGCCATCTTTAACTTATTTTAAATAATTACTTCACAGATTCATAGAATTTTGATGGCACAGAAAAAGGCCACTCGGTCCATCATTTGTGCACTGGCTCTCCAAATGAGCATGATGGCATAGTGTCATTGCCATGCCTTTTCCCTGTACACCTGCTCATTGTTTCTATTAAAATAATCATTTAAAGCCCTCTTGAATGCCTGGATTGAACCTGCCTCCACCACACTTCCAGGCAGTACATTCCAGACCCAAACCACTTATTGTGTGAAAAAGATTTTTCTCACGTCACATTTGCTTCTTTTGCAAATCATTTTAAATCTGTGCCCTCTCGTTCTTGATCCTTTTATGAGCAGGAACAGCTTCTCCCTATCCACTCTTTTCAGCCCCTCATGATCTTAAACATCTCTATCAAATCTCCTCTTAGCCTTCTTCTCTCCTAGGAGAACAGTCCCAATCTTTCCAATCTATTCTCATAGCTGAAGTTTCTCATCCATGGAACCATCTTTGTAAACCTTTTCTGCATTCTCTCCAATGTGTTCATATCCTTCCTATAATGTAGCACCCAGAACTGTACACAATACACCAGCTGAGGTCTATCGAGTGTCTTATATAAATTAAGCATAACCTCCCTTCTCTTGTACACTATGCCCCTATTAATAAAGCCCAGGATACTGTATGCTTTATTAACTGCTTTCCACCTGTCCTGACACCTTCAATGATCTATGCACAGATACACCCAGATCTTTCTGCTCCTTCACCCCCTTCAAAATTTCACCCCTTATTTTATATTGTCTGTCCATGTTCTTCCTATCAAAATGCATCACCTCACACTTCTCCACGTTACTTCATCTGCCATCTATCTGCCCACTCCACCAACTTGTCTATGCCCTTTTGAAATTCCACACTGTCCTCCTCGCAGTTCACAACACTCCCAAGCTTCATATCATCCGCAAGCTTTGAAATTGTCCCCTGCACACTAAGATCTAGATCATTAGTATATATCAAGAAAAGCAAGGGTCCCAATACCAACCCCTGGGGAACTCCACTACAAACCTTCCTCCAGCCTGAAAAATATTCATTGACCATTACTCTCTGCTTCTTATTTTTCAGCCAATTTTGTATCCACATTACTACTGTCCCTTTTATTCCATGAGCAATAACTTTTCTCACAAGTGTGTTGTGTGGCACTGTATTAAATGCCTTTTAAAAGTCCACATGCACCACATCGACAGCATTACCCTCATCAAACTTTTCTGTTACCTCTTCAAAAAACTCCAGCAAGTTAGTTAAACACAAGTTCCCCTTTAGATATCCATGCTGGCTGTTCCTTATCAACCCATATTTTTCCATGTGACTGCTAATTCTATCCCGAATAATTGTTTCTAGAATCTTGCCCACTACTGAAGTTAAACTGATTGGTCTGTAATTGTTGGGCTAACCTTTCAACTTTATTTGAACAATGGCGTAATGTTTACAATTCTCCAGTCCTCTGGCACCACCACTCTAGGGAAGACTGAAAGGTTATGGCCAGTGCCCCTGCAATTTCTATTCTCACTTCTTTCAAAATCCATGGATGCATCTCATCCAGCCCCAGTGCTTTGTCAACTTTAAGTCTATTCAACACTTCCTCCTTATCAATTTTGAACTCTTCTAGTGACAGAGTTTCCTCATCTGTCACCATGGCCTGGTTAGCACCTTGGTAAAGATGGATGCAAAGTATTCATTTAACACCTCAGCCAAGGCCCCTTCATCCATGTGTAAATTCCCTTTTAGGTCCCTAATTGGCCCTACTCCTCCTTTTACCACCTTTAAGACTTTGGGATTCCCCTTTATGTTGGCTGCCAGTATTTTCTCATAATCCCTCTTCACTTCTCTAATATGATTTTTCACCTCCCCTCTAAATCTTCCGTATTCCTCTTCGTTCTCAATTGTGTTTTCTACCTGACAATTGTCATAAGCGCACTTTTTCTTCTTTATCTTAATTTCTATCTCCTTTTCTATCCAGGGAGCTCTGGATTTGTTTGCCCTACCTTTCCCTATCAATGGAATATATTTTGACTGTGCCCAAACCAATTCTTTTTTGAAGGTGGCCCATTGATCAGCTGCAGCTTTTCCTGCCAATCTTTCGTCCCAGTCTATCTGGCCCAGTTCCGTTCTTGCCCCATCAAAGTCAGCTCTTGTCCAGTTAATTATTCTTATTCTGGATTGCCTATCATCCTTTTCTATCATCATCCTAAAACATACAATACATTGATCACTGTCTCCTAAATGTTCCCCCACTGACTCTTGATCTACTTGGCCCACCTCATTTTCATGATCTAGGTCCAACAGTGCATCTTTCCTTGTTGGATTGGACACATACAGCTGTGGAAAATTCTCCTGAACCTCTGGGAACTTTCGCCCCTCTCCGCCCTTTACACTACCACTCCAAGTCTACATTCAGGTAACTAAAGTCATCCATTATAACTACTCTATAATGTTTGCAACTCTCTGTAATTTCCCTGCAGATTTGTTCTTCTACATCCTTCTCACTAGTTGGGGGTCTGTAGACTACACCGAACAATGTAATTCCACCCTTTTTGTTCCTTAGCTCTAGCCAAATTGATTCTGTCCTTGAAACCTCTGGGACATCCTCTTTCTCCAGCACTGCAATGCTCTCCTTAACCAATATTTCCACCCGTCCTCTTTTCCTTCATTTCCTAACTCACCTGAGCACCTTGTACCCGAGAATATTTAACACCCGGTTCGGCCCTTCCTTGAGCCACGTCTCTGTTACTACCACAACATCATATTTCCACATGGCAATCTGCATCTGTAACTCCCCATTCTTATTTACTATACTCCGTGCATTCACATACATGCATAGTAACCCTGATTTAGATTTTGTTACTTGTTCCCTTATCCTGACTTTACCTATTAACTTACTATTCTCTATACTAGTGCTATCTGTCCCTCCCAGTGTTTTGTGCACCCTGGTATTCCTCTCTAATATTTTCTCTTGATTCCCACACCCCTGCCAAGTTAGTTTAAAGCCCTCCCAACAGCACTAGCAAAACACCCAGCAAGGAACTCAATCCCAGCTCTGTTCAGGTGCAATCCGTCCTTATACAGGTGCTATCTACCCCAGAGCCAGTCCCAGTGTCTCAGGAATCTAAAGCCTTATATTAATTACTTATTTATGTTGCTTTTTTATATATTTTATTAACTTTAGCACCAATTTATGTACAATTTTAAACCTTAGGTATAGAATAGAACTTACTCACTTACCAGATACTCACCAAACAGCTAGCTCCTTTCCCTGTCATAGAGCAAGAACCAATTCCTACAGGGTGAGAAAGACAGAAAAAGGAAACAAACATGTCCTTCCACCGACCCCCCCGACACCCCCCCTTCCCACAACTCCACCTCTCACCAAACTCCAAGTCTTCACTCAGTTACCTCAGCTGCACTCTGTTTGCGACAGTGAAGGAATGGCGATGAAGTTCCAAATCAGGCTTGTGTGTAGTATGGAGGAAATTTTGCAGCTGGTGTTCCCAAGTGTCTGCTTCCCCAGTCCTTCTAGGTGGTAGAGGTAGCAGGTTTGGAAGATGCTGTCAAAGGAAGCATGGCAGGTTGCTGCAGTGCAATTTGTATACACTGCTGCCACTGGTGGGGGAGTGAATGTTTGAGGTAGTGCTTGGGATGCTGATCACCCAGGCAGCTTTGTCCTAGATGGTATCAAACCATGGTTAAAATCACATATTTCACAACAATATGGCTCAACCTACTAATAACATGTCTTTAATGCCTTCATTAACATTTTTATTTGGAAGCCTCAACATCTCTCTAAAACTGAAATTGAAGTGCACCTTTTTCTCATGACCATCAAGCTTAATCTGAGGGAGCTACCAACGATACCTGTAACTCCCAGGATGTCACAATTGGAGCATATGCTTTGCACAGCATACAATATTATGATTCCTTCAGCGGAGAATTTTCTCCCTGTCGGGGGGGATTGTATGGGGGCGGGCGCGGATGGACGCGCAGCCGATCGGTGCCCCCGATCGGCTGGGCACCGCCATTTTCCATGGGCAGGCCAATTAAGACCCGCCAAATGTGACATGCGCCCGGAAGCGCTGTGTGCTCCCTGTGCGGGCAGGGGGCGGGGTTTGCCTGAGCCGGAAGTGTGCTCTTTCGCCCATGCACGAAAGAGCGCAGAAATCTCCCTGAGGCACAGAGCGGGCCCCACCTTTACTCGCCGAGCCAAAGATTCTGCCCTCAGTCTGTAGCTTTAAGCAGGATTTCTACACTTCTTTGTTATTCCAAACAAAGTAAAAATAAACAAAAACAGAATTACCTGGAAAAACTCAGCAGGTCTGGCAGCATCGGCGGAGAAGAAAAGAGTTGTCGTTTCAAGTCCTCATGACCCTTCGACAGAACTTGAGTTCGAGTCCAAGAAAGAGTTGAAATATAAGCTGGTTTAAGATGTGTGGGGGGGGGCGGAGAGAGAGAGAGAGAGAGAAGTGGGGGGGTGTGGTTATAGGGACAAACAAGCAGTGATAGAAGCAGATCATCAAAAGATGTCAACAACAATAGAACAAAAGAACACATAGGTGTTAAAGTTGGTGATGTTATCTAAACGAATGTGCTAATTAAGAATGGATGGTAGGGCACTCAAGGTATAGCTCTAGTGGGGGTGGGGAGAGCATAAAAGATTTTAAGATATTTAAAAATAATGGAAATAGGTGGGAAAAGAAAAATCTATATAATTTATTGGAAAAAAAAGGAAGGGGGAAACAGAAAGGGGGTGGGGATGGGGGAGGGAGCTCACGACCTAAAGTTGTTGAATTCAATATTCAGTCCGGAAGGCTGTAAAGTGCCTAGTCGGAAGATGAGGTGTTGTTCCTTCAGTTTGCGTTGGGCTTCACTGGAACAATGCAGCAAGCCAAGGACAGACATGTGGGCAAGAGAGCAGGGTGGAGTGTTAAAATGGCAAGCGACAGGGAGGTTTGGGTCATTCTTGTGGACAGACCGCAGGTGATCTGCAAAGCGGTCGCCCAGTTTACGTTTGGTCTCTCCAATGTAGAGGAGACCACATTGGGAGCAACGAATGCAGTAGACTAAGTTGGGGGAAATGCAAGTGAAATGCTGCTTCACTTGAAAGGAGTGTTTGGGCCCTTGGACGGTGAGGAGAGAGGAAGTGAAGGGGCAGGTGTTGCATCTTTTGCGTGGGCATGGGGTGGTGCCATAGGAGGGGGTTGAGGAGTAGGGGGTGATGGAGGAGTGGACCAGGGTGTCCCGGAGGGAGCGATCCCTACGGAATGCCGATGGGGGGGTGAAGGGAAGATGTGTTTGGTGGTGGCATCATGCTGGAGTTGGCGGAAATGGCGGAGGATGATCCTTTGAATGTGGAGGCTGGTGGGGTGATAAGCGAGGACGAGGGGGACCCTAACATGTTTCTGGGAGGGAGGAGAAGGCGTGAGGGCGGATGCGCGGGAGATAGGCCGGACACGGTTGAGGGCCCTGTCAACGACCGTGGGTGTAAAACCTTGCTTAAGGAAAAAGGAGGACATGTCAGAGGAACTGTTTTTGAAGGTGGCATCATTGGAACAGATGCGACGGAGGCGAAGGAACTGAGAGAATGGAATGGAGTCCTTACAGGAAGCGGGGTGTGAGGAGCTGTAGTCGAGGTAGCTGTGGGAGTCGGTGGGTTTGCAATGGATATTGGTGGACAGTCTATCACCAGAGATTGAGACAGAGAGGTCAAGGAAGGGAAGGGAAGTGTCAGAGATGGACGACGTGAAAATGATGGAGGGGTGGAGATTGGAAGCAAAATTGCTGCATTGTTCCAGTGAAGCCCAACGCAAACTGGAGGAACAACACCTCATCTTCCGACTAGGCACTTTACAGCCTTCCGGACTGAATATTGAATTCAACAACTTTAGGTCGTGAGCTCCCTCCCCCATCCCCACCCCCTTTCTGTTTCCCCCTTCCTTTTTTTTCCAATAAATTATATAGATTTTTCTTTTTCCACCTATTTCCATTATTTTTAAATATCTTAAAATCTTTTATGCTCTCCCCACCCCCACTAGAGCTATACCTTGAGTGCCCTACCATCCATTCTTAATTAGCACATTCGTTTAGATAATATCACCAACTTTAACACCTGTGTGTTCTTTTGTTCTATTGTTGTTGACATCTTTTGATGATCTGCTTCTATCACTGCTTGTTTGTCCCTACAACCACACCCCCCGTCCACTTCTCTCTCTATCTCTCTCTCCGGTCCCCCCCCCCCCCACACACCTTAAACCAGCTTATATTTCAACTCTTTCTTGGACTCAAACTCAAGTTCTGTCGAAGGGTCATGAGGACTTGAAACGTCAACTCTTTTCTTCTCCGCCGATGCTGCCAGACCTGCTAAGTTTTTCCAGGTAATTCTGTTTTTGTTTTGGATTTCCAGCATCCGCAGTTTTTTTGTTTTTATTTTTGTTTTTATATTTTTGTTTTTATCTCTAAAGTAAAAATAAAACTTAGTCTGTTGGCGTTCAAGGATTTAAATTAATGATCACAATATGAGCCATGTAATTTTTACTTCAAAGAGACATCCTAGGTGAGAGGCTAGTACAGCACCTGTACTGAGAATTTTTCACACTGTAGTGTAAATGTTAAAGTTTGCCTTGCCTTATCTTGTACCTAGATCTGAAAACAAACAAATATATTAGAGGCGCTGAGTAAAGATTGCACTCCCAACTATTATCAAACATGATAGAAAAGCTTAGATTTTCCTGTTATTTCCTGTCTAACAGAAGACAACCTGTGAGAATAACATCTACCTGATCTGTAGTGCACCGTCCCTGTAACTATTTCCAAAGGAAAACATTTTTATAACTTAAAACAAACATTGGTTGGAACCTCATCCATTGATGGTGGAAACCATGTTCTAATGCAGGATTTAGTTTTACAAGGGTAGGCATTGGTTTGGCCAATTTGGAACACAGTGAGCTTGTTATTTTAAAAAAATCAATAAAGAATACAAGTGCAGAGAGCACTCTGGCCAGGATTCTTCCCTCATTGGGCAGGCTCGACAGGGGTGGGCGGGAGCGATCGGGAAGCCGACCACTGCCCGGACCACGATTTCACACTGGTGGGCCCATTAAGGCCCATCCAGCATGAAATGCCCAGGCAGGGGCTCAGTGCTGCCTATGTGGGGGGTGGGGGGGAGGAGGGTGAGCACACAACTTGGCACATGTGTGCGGGATCGCACTGGAAAAGCTCCCTGAGGCACAGAGCTGCCTCAAGGAGATGAAGAGTTTAAGAATTAAAAATAAACAATTTTAAATTGTTAAAACATGTCCTGTCATGTGACTCTGTCACATGAGTAGGGTCATGTTCTTAATGAAATGTTAAAATTTATATATATTATTTATTTGCTTTAGGAAACCTCATCCCACCTGTGGATGAGGTTTCCGAAAGCAAATAAAAAATATAAATTTTAAGATTTCATTAAGAACATGCCCCTGCTCATGTGACAGAGTCGGCGGACGTACTGCCGACTCCCACTCATGCCCATTGTCTGAAATATCACGGGTGCACGATAACGTCAGGATGCTCGCCCGACGTCATCGCACATCAGTTTACGCTCAAGTGAGTCAGGCGGGCACCCACCCACTCAGCGAAAAATACTGCCCTACCTGTGTCCCTTGCAATCTGTCTCTGCAGCGGCTGTAACCCTACCTAGAAATGATCCACCCATTGCGTATTTCCAAAGGGTTTTGGGGTGGGTCTGTCTGTGGCAGCCATTGTTTCAATGTCAAGCAGTTTGCATTTTAAGGTCTCTTCCTGAGACAGTTACTAATTGATAGGTCTCTGAATTATAGAAATTGTCTCTCTCTTCACACTTCCTGATTGCTCACCTTGAAATGTTGTCTTGTGTTTTAAAGCAGTTTGCTCTGTCTCAGTTCAAATTGCAGTGTTTGAATTTGTAAGTTCACATTGGAACCTTCCAGAAGCTGGTCATTGGCAATATTAGATGTCAGGTGACTTGTGGCAACCATCCTTAATCAGTGTATTTTATTATCTTTAAAAAGCCCTTTTTAAACAGCTCAGTATGTGTTTGGTCAGCTAATGAAATTACAGATTGATATCACTCATGCCCAAGTCACCTCATCATGACAAAGTATAAAAGTTGCCTACTGAGGTATATGCCCTTATAATTACTACCTCCTCACTTGTGTTAAAGTGTCCTGCTTTCACTAAGATTCTAAGGGGACTTGAAAGGATAGACAATGAGTTGATGTTTTCCAGGCCGGGGGGTCTAGGACACAGGGGCACAGCCTCAGAATAAAAGGTCAATCATTTTGGACTAAAGAACAGAAATTTCCTTAGTCAAAGGCATGTGAATCTTTGGAATTCTCTACCTTGGCGGGTTGTGGATACTTCATCATTGAATATATTTAAGATTGAGATAGACAGACTTCTGTCTATCAAGAAATCAAGGCAAATGGGGAGCAGGTCGGAAAGTGAAGCTGAGGCTGAAGATCAACCATGATCATATTGAATGGAGGAGGAAGCTTGAGGGGCCATACTCCTGCTCCTCTTTCTTATGTTCTTATTTTCATGAAGCCGCAGAGTCAATTTTGCACCCTCAGCCTTTACTTGGAAGTATTCCTTCATTCATATCCTTAAATGCATTAAGTCAAAAAAATCCTTCCTTCTAATACAACTAACTTTTCCATGTACATATCATTTCATCCACAATAGGCTAATATACCTGAATTTCAGAGGATTCATAAAGTAAGAGGGGAGTGCACTGTGTGACACATAAATACGTGAACAAGAGATGCTGGTGGTGGAAAATGAAGAGGAAACTGCTGCATGGGGAAGCCAGATTGCATCTCTCTTTGGCTGATGCAGCTGGAGACCTGGACCACAAGGAAGCTCCCTGCACAGTAATTATATTTTAACAGCATCAAATATTAGTGCAGTCATTGGGCATCATGCCAAGCAGTGTGCTGTGGATGGCTGGTATGGTGAAGTAATCCACTAGTTACATTTGAGAGACCTTAAAGATGGTTCTGCAGTACTGCGGTGCATCAGAGAGATAAGGCAACTCCATGGAAAATCAGTAGGACAGCACCAATACCATAGGCCTGGACCAGTCACAAGCCACCCCGTAAAATGTCTTTCTAGATCAACTATTGGTGAATGAAGCCATCATGACATTTGCTTAATAAATGAGTATGGACAAGCTGTCAATTCAGAGAGTGGCACCCTTTTCTATTCATGTAGTAGCATTGTGCAGAACAGCCCATAGCACATTGAACCATATGGGTAGAATCTATAAACACCTGATTAAATATGCTCAGAAGTCTTACCACTCTACGAACCTGGGCTTTCCTTAATTCTTAACAGGCAACTCACAAATAATGTACTTTTCTCCATAATGAAACATGCTTGCAAATCCTGCCAGTCCAAAATTATAGAACCTTTTCCCTAGATTATAGGGCATTGGTCACTTGCTTGTACAAATATTTGTCTTATCTTGCTAAGAATCCCACTGGTAGTCTTGCATTACTGAGCATAATAACAGAGACCAATAGCCCATGTGGTCTCTTTTGTCGGTATTGAGAATGCCAAAAAAGATTGCTTATCAAGAACATGTCTAAATCGAGGAGTGTTTCAGTTTGCATTTTCAAGCATCTAGAACCCAGCTGGAAAGCATATCTGGGCTACTGGGTTCCTGCTGATTGGGCGCTCTTTGTGTTAATCAGAACAAGCCCCTTTCCTCTTCATTTTAAGATATTAACACTATGGGCGGAATCCTGTACCAAGCTTGGAGTCAGGAAGGGCATTTACTTAGGCGGAATGGCAGTGTACCAGAACCCCTCCGCCTTCCCACCTATGCCAGAATTAAGTTCTGGGTGGAAAGTCCCATGGTTGACCTTCCTGTCCCGCTGCCAATTAATGACCACTGAAGGGCCTCATCCTGCCACCATTGGTATTAACCCAACTGCAGACAGGCCTGTCACCATGTGGTGTGCATGAGTGCATGACAGGTAAAACTGTGTGGCTAGCTTGTTATCTCCAAGAGTGAGGGGGCAGGGGGCGGGGGAGGGGTCCCTCAATCAAAGGCACTGAGTGCCTGATGGAGGAAATGGACATCTGGAAGGTGGGACCCACTGAGAGCCAATTCCCTAACCTTGCTGTCAACCCACCTGCACCCTTCCCCCCCACAACCCCCAACGCATAAACCACCACCACCACCACCCCCCCACCCATTACTTACTTGTGGCCTGGGCCGCTCCGTGATCCTGGAACTCCAGTGCCTGTCATTCCGGCAGCAGCTACGGCCTCCCCAGTGGCACTGCTGAGGACAAGAGTTGTCGGCGTCTTGTTTGGCCGGCAGCTCTCAGTAGACTAGATTTCTGCCCCCCTCCAAGATCCTGATTCCAGGGGAAGGCCTGCAGTGGGCCTCACCACTGCCTGATAGGCCAAAAGGAGGCAGCGTGGGTCTCTTGCCAGCTCTCCAGCTGGAAGGCGAGACCCCCAATGCTGCAATAAGATTCTGGCCATTATGTTTATTGTAGCTTTTAGAAGGTACCCTATGGGCAGGATCTTCCCCCCACTGGAGGTTGTGCGGGAGCGGGCGGGTTCCCAATTGGTGCCCCTGGTCAGGGGCATGCCACCATTTTACATGTGCAGGCCAATTAAGGCCCACCCAGCGTGACGTGCATCAGGAAGCGCTATGCGGTCCCTGTGTGGGCGGGAGGGAGGAGATTCCCTGAGCTGAGAGTGTGCTCTTTCGCGCATGCGCACAAAAGCGTGCACAGGTCTTGCTGAGGCAAAATGTTGCTTCAGGGAGATCGGCTCAGGTTTCAAACAGTCAACAAAGGTGAGAAAAAAGATTCCTGACAGGTCCCCTCATGTGACACTGTCACATGAACTGGGACATGTGAATTTATTTTATTTCAACATTTTATAAATATTTTATATCCCGCCTATGGATAAGGTTTCATGTTTTTTCTGAAGGCCACCTGGCCTCTTCGCCTGCCCGCCAACCTTAAGATTGGACAGGCAGGTCCTTAATCAATTTAATTACTTTTTTAATGGCCTTAATAGGCCTTTGACAGTTTGGCAGGCACGTAGCCAATTCGGCTGCATGCCCACCGAACTGAAAACCTAAATGCCGTGGGGTGATGTAGGCACGCCCAATATCACCCCGCGTCATTTTACGTGTCGGCGAGTGGGCCCCGCCCCCAACTCGCCCTTAGAAAATGCAGCCCTATATGTATTAAGGGAAAGGAGAAGTGTGAATGCGATGTGGGGAAATCTGATAATGAGCTTAATTGTCTCACCGAGTAAAGCTTTCAGAGCCATTAACCCCTCAAGACTGTCAAAGCCAGCAAGCTCTTATTATTGCCAGATCTTCATCTCACCAGCCCCACTGTTATGGCACAGCTGATGGTAAATTCTGAGTTGTTCAAATCCTAAAGGGAAACTTGAAACAACTCCCACAACTTGTTTTGCACTTTGTATAAATTTTGAGATGCGTGCCTTGAATTCAGTAGTAATAAGATCAACAAGTCTTATAGGTTTTGGCAAAACTAAATTAAAAATTTATTAATAAGAGAAATTATTTTAAACACATACATATTACTGCTATGATAAATTCTAAACCCCCTATTTAATCTGACTCCCAGTTACATTTTCATTAAGGCAACAGTAAGACACATAAATTTGAAAAGATTCAGGCAAAGAAACATGATAACCCTGAACAAGTTGAATTCAAAGTGAATTTTCTGACCTTCAGTTCTTTGAAAACAACAGCTTGAGGCATAGATGCTGAAGGCTTTTCATACTTGTAAGATCTTAAAATGCCTACCCTTACACACAGCCTTCCCTCCTTTATACATATTTTCCCATTGTTTCACTATGTCTTTGGACTTTATCTTCCTGATAATAAAAACCTCTCATAGCACTAAGTTTTACCAGTAATCTTTGGAAAAAACAAACACGCTATTTCTAAACTTCACCTGGCTAGGTGACACATTTCACCCATCCTTTGAAAACAATCTAGTCTGTTTTTTACCTTACATTCTAAACTTCCCCTCTATTTACCATGTTTACATCAAAGCCTTCAGACCAACTGCCTTCAATCCAATTAAGTCACACACACACATAGACACATCCCATTATTACTCAATTTTACAATAAATTCCAATAACATTATGAGAATTATTATATCTTCCTGACATTCTCC
Organism: Carcharodon carcharias; assembly: GCF_017639515.1. Taxonomy (NCBI): domain Eukaryota; kingdom Metazoa; phylum Chordata; class Chondrichthyes; order Lamniformes; family Lamnidae; genus Carcharodon; species Carcharodon carcharias. Next base: position 48,028,484 of record NC_054469.1, read on the forward strand.
TCATTAAAAAATGAACCGTCATAATTTAAAAAGACGGCTTCATTTTTATTAATCTATTTTATACTATTCCCTACTTATCTATATATTTACACTATGACATTACCAAATGCATAACAATAGATATACAAATCGTTCACATCAACAGAAATCATTCCAGTTCAGAGTCCAGGTTTTTAAGTGTCCAATTTTCCCTTCAAGCTTCAAACTCCTGAAAAAGTATCTGCAATCAGAATTTCTCATCCAGTGACAGATATAATCTGTAGATTAAATGGCTGCAGCAATAAACTCCATCTGAATAGCCCTGCATTTCTATCTCTAAATTTGTTCAGAAACTTTAAAGGATTGTAGTCTGTATAAACAATTGTTTCTGACGAATTGTTTGCCACATACATTTCAAAATGCTGCAACGCTAACACAAAACCCAAAGTCTCCTTTTTGATCGTTGAATATCTTCTCTGTTGTACATACAACTTTCATGAAAAATACCCTCTATCAGTTATTCAATTCCATTTTTATCTTCTTATAACAATACTACCCCAATGCCTATATCACCTGCATCAACAGCCAGCTTAAATTGCTTGGCGCAATTGGGTGCTGCCAAAACTGGTGTCATTCTTAATACAGTTTTCAAACTGTCAAATACCTTCTGACACTCCTGCGCCCATTGAAATGTCTTGTTCTTTTTTAATAGTTCAGTCAGTGGGGCAACCACACTGCTAAAATTTGGTACACATTTCCGATAAATCCACTCACGCCAATAAATCTCAAAAATTCTTGTTTTTTTGTAGGCACTGGGAAATTCACAATAGCCTTGACTTTCGCATCTCTCGAAGCCACCTGACCATGTCCAATGAATGTGTAGAAGTTTCATCTTCGCTAAGGCAACACCCTTATAGATTAAATTCGGCAAAGTTATCACAAGTTATAACTATGTCAACTTGCGCTTTTGCAAATTCACTTTTTGCCAAGTTCATCACCAAATTAGCTTCTTGTAATCGAGTAAATAATTCTTCCAGATGTTGTAAGTGCTCCTCCCATGTAGGACTGAAAACTATCAAGTTGTCAATATAAACAGCACAATTGCTCAGACCTGCAATTATTTTGTTCCTCAGTCTTTGAAATGTCTCATTCTTCATTTCAAATGGCATGATTTAAACTGATATAGTCCATTTGGCATCACAAAAGCTGATATCGCCTTTGCTCTCTCCAATAACGTTACTTGCCAATAGCCTTCTAGCAAGTCAATCTTTGTGTTAAATTTTGATTGTCCCATTTTTTCAGTGCAAATTTCCAACCTTGGTAAAGGATATGAATCTGCTTTTGTCACCGCATTCACCTTTCGATAAAAATTCTGAGCTGTACCTTTCCTGTCTACTTTTACTTTCATCACTTGCTGTGATATCTTTAAATGCTCCCTAGCCAACTCACATGCTCTGTTCAATCTCTCTCTGAAACTTGATATATATTCCAGGAGAGTGGTTTCAGAATTTCGACTCACCAATTTCTCATAAATCAATTTCAGTGGTTCCCTTATCTCATTACCATAGAGTAGTTCGAAAGGACTAAAACCAGAATTAGGAGCATCCCTGAAAGCAAATAACAAGCATCTAACCCAATCCTGTGGATAATCCTGACTGTACGCTCTCAACATAGTTTTTACAGTTTGATGCCATTGTTCCAAGGCCCCTTGTGACTCAGGATGATAAGTTGATGACTTAAATTGTTTTATCCCCAAACTGTTTATTATTTCCTTAAACAGCTGTGACATAAAATTTGAACGTTGATTTGATTGTATTTCCTTAGGTAAACCATATCTTATAAAAAATTCAGTTAACTCTTCCACAGTTCTCCTTGTTTAATGTTTCTCAAAGGTATTGCTTCAGGAAATCTGGTAGACACATCCATTATTGTCATTAAGTACTGATTTCCACTTTTATTCTTAGGGAAGGGTCCTACACAATCAATCATGGCCCTAGTAAAAGGTTCTTCAAATGTTGGAATTAGAATTAAAGTGCCAGCTTAATCACTGCTTGTGGTTTCCCTATCAAATTATATGTGTGACAAGTTCTACAGAATTTGACTACATCCCTATACAATTCCGGTCAAAGAAAAAGTTTTGTATTTTTGCCTGTGTCTTTCTAATTTCTAAATGTCCCTCCATTGCAATTTTATGAGCTATCCTCAGAATGTCATCTCTATATCTAAATGGTATTACAATCTGATGTACCTCCCTCCAGCTTACATTAGCTGAAACATGATAAGGCCTCCATTTTCTCATTAAAACATTACCCTTAAGGTAATAACATTCTGGAATTCATTTTGCCTCTGTTTCTGAGTAAGCTGTTTGATATAAATGTTGTATTTGCAATTCCTTTTTCTGTAACTCCAACTGCCTTTAGTTAAATACTTCAGCTGAATGGCTTTTCCAGTCTTTCTTCCTGAACAATGTTATCAAATATAGTGTCAGCTAATTGGATTTCCACACCTTCTCCCTGCCTTTGAACTCCCTGTTCTTCTTGTTTCAGCCTATGAGCCGGTGATCTTGGTATCACACAATCTGGAAACAATCCAGGATGCTCTCTCTGCACCCTTCTGTTGAAGATATCTCTAGAGACTGCTCAACTACCATAGGCATCACCCACATATGTGATCCAGCTATATCATTACCCAAGATAAATTGAACTCCTGCAATGGGAAATTTTTGCACCACTCCAACAGTCACTTCACCTGTTTTCCACTTACTCTTTACATTTACCTTCCGCAAGGGAAAAGGTTTAGCATCTCCATGAACACCACTTATTATCACCTGTCCATGCAAAATCCCTCTGAACAACAAATATTACTATCCCACAACATTAAGGATTGACTAGCACCTGTGTCTCTTAAAATTTTAGCATCTTTACCTACTCCCCCTATACACATGGAAAGATTTTCCCTTCACACACAAAATCTTTAAACATCTCTGCAGCCTGCTCCTCCAAATTCTCCTGGGTAATATGTGAATACATTCCCACTTCTTTACATATCACTGATTCTTCCTGTTTTACCTGTACACAAACCAGTGTTTTTTCCTGTGCCTGAACCTCAGAACCCACAGTACTTTTACTTCCAGAACTTTTCTGCACTCCTATAAATCAAACAGATTTTCCCTGTGATTTCCAGCACACTGACTTCGTGTGTCAAACATTATTACAATGAAAACACCTCAATTTTTGAATGTCATTTCTACCTTCAGCACCTTCCTTTTAATTCTGAGAAAAAAACTTACTGCAAATTTTTACCTACTCCTTCTCTTCCCTGACTACCCACCTTCCTTTCAACTTCCCATTTGCTATCCTTTTCCGACTTGAAAGGGTGACGAAGAAAAGGTTTAGCTCTATGAGCTAACTCATAATCATCAGCTATCGCTGCTCCTTGACTTACCATTTGGACCCTCTGTTCCTCCACATGAGCTCTCACTACCGAAGGAATTGAATCTTTAAATTCTTCTGAAAGAATTACTTCTCTAAGAGCTGGATATGTTGTCGCTATCTTTAAAGCCCATATCCACCGGATATCTAAAATCTCTTTCCTCAAACTTTGGGAGAGCTTGTACAAATTTAATCATCTGGGTTTTAATTTAAAGGTTTTTTCATCATCAGAATCTGATGTCTTCTTTTTACAATCCAGCTTTTAAAGCAGATGTTCTCTGTCTCTTTCCTTAATTCTCTCTTCCTTTGCTAACTTTTTCCTCCGGTGATCAAGTTTTCACAATTCCATTTCTTTTTGAAATAATCTCTCTTTTTCCCCCTTTTTTCTACTGCCTCTAGTTCCAGTTTTTTTTTTCATTTCCAATTCTTTTTCCTTTTGTTTGCCTCCAATTCAAGTTTTCTCAGTTCCTTTGCTTATTCAGATTCAAGCCTCTTCATTTCTAACTGAAGACTCACTACCTCCGGCTGTGACTCACTAGTGTCAGGTATCATTTCCAACATTAAATGCTGTGCCATACCTTCAATTATATCTGCTTTCTTAGCCCCTGCAGATAACCCTATTTGTAAATTATCCATCATTTCCAGTAACATAACTTTAGTTACCCATTGTAAACCAGCCAAAGTTATAACTTCAACTCCCAGACAAGTCTGAGCAACTGCCAAAGCTATATTGCAGTCTCACCAATTCCTGAATTCAAAGTGCTTCTTGTACTCGTAACCTTAAGATTCACCAACTCTGAACCAACCAAGGAATTTCAAATATGTCCCAGATGAGCCTGCAAAACAGCAGCTTGAGGCATTGATGCTGAAGGCTTTTCATACTTGTAAGATCTTAAAATGCCTACCCTTACACACAGCCTTCATTCTTTTATGCATATTTTCCCCTTTGAATACAAATTTCCGAATTTGTTTCGCTATGTCTTTGGACTTTATCTTGCTAATAATAAAAAAGTTCTCATAGCACTAAGTTTTACCAGTAATCTTTGGGAAAAATAAACACACTGTTTCTAAACTTTATCTGGCTAGGTGACACATTTCACCCTCTCCTTTGAAAACAATCTGGTTTATTTAAAAGTGCAAATGTCCTTTTACCTTACATTCTAAACTTCCCCCATGTTTACCATGTTTACATCAAATCCTTCAGACCAGCTGCCTTAATCCAATTAAGTCACACACACACATATACATTCCACTATTAATCTATTTTACAATAAATTCCAATAACACTATGAAAAGTATGATATCTTCCTGACAACCACCGCTTCAATTTTCCCAGGCTGTTCATTAAAAGGGGAAACTGCCTTCCTAAACCTTAGAACTGCTTCAGTGTTCCCAAACTCCTGGAGCACTGCTACGTTCCCAATTCCTGGACTTCAAGAACACTCCTACCCGCTCTCCCACCATTGCCCCAAACTCTCAGGTCCCTTCTCTGAAATTCTTCCAGATCCCTAGGCATCCCTTTCAAATGATTCCAATTCCAGAAAACCCCTTACAATACTAAATTCTAAGACACCCACCCCAGTACCATCAAACCTTAGGCCACCTTCCCAAAGTCCCCCAAAAGTGCTGCTATACCCCAATTTTCAGATTCCAGAACCAGTCTCAATGTTGATGTGTCAGGTCATAAAACCTCTGACTCACTGTGAGCAATACTGTGCAGTTCACCATCACAGTCTTGATGGCACAGATTGTATAAAACAAAATCGTTTTTAAAATGCTGTATGCAGGAGAAAGAAACCCAGTTATTTCCTCCTGTCTTTACTGACCTTGACACAACCTTGGGAGGTTTAAAAACACTCAAGAGCTGTTTAGCTGCCAATCTATGAAAGTCTGGTAATAATAATTAACCTCTAATTAACCTTAGGACCTTTTTAGAACAAGGGGCTCTGCAGGAAATACCGAAGCATGGGCCTTAAAAGGACAAACCAGGCTATCAGATAAATAACACAATAGTGCTCTCGACCTAGACTACTCATGGGAAACACAAGTGGAAATCAGCTATTAAATAATTAAAGCCCATGTACTATAGAAAATTAAATTGTAGGAAGCTTAAAATAATGGACATCAGGCAGCTTGGTAATGTGTCATATTAGAATGCCAAAACGCTGTGCTACACAATCATAGGAGGTGGGTGCAATCTTTGACTTTCCTAACTTACCAATCTTAGTTATATTTCCGTAGGAAGGGGGAATTAATTGCAGAGTTTTGCTCATCAACAGTTAAGAAAGGGTTTGTCAGAGGTCTTGTAGTGGGTCACCCATGCAACCCTTTAACTGCAGCAAACATGTGGTCTGAAGAGTACAAAGGGAAAATAGAATGAATGTACTCAAGGAAAAAGACACCAAAGGGGTGATTGTGATAATCAGTTCCACAATATCAACTGAATTTTCAGAACCAGGAAAAGATTAGCTCTTGCAAGATCACAGAGATAAATACACATTGGTAGTGGGGCAGGTTGGGGAGGGGGGCATCTGGTTCTTGAAAACTTATCTTTCCATAAAGATGGCTATTGTTATTCTACCTCATGACATTAGAAATTAGTCATAAGGTTCTTCTCTGCACTTCTTCTAGGACTTGCACATTTCTCATGTGTCTTGGTTAGCAATTCTTTAGTCACCGCTTAGTTTCACCTTGTTATCCATTGCCTTAGCTCATGTACCAGTCTATCATGTGGAATTTTATTTGTTAAAATCTAAGTATACTACAGCATGGGGGCTTTCCAATGTCAAGTTGGGGCAGGATGACTGGAATGTCGTCTTTTTCTGCATATTCATATGGCATTTTCTCAAAAACTCAAGGAGATTGGGCAAGTAGGGTCTGCCCATTCTGTGGTCAGAATTTTCCTCTCCAGCCTGGGGTGGATTTTGTGGCGGGCGGGGTCTAAAAATTTGGAGAGAGACCAAAAATCAGAAATCCGCCCGCAGGAAAACAATTTGGAATTTTCACTTCACCACTTTCATGACAGACTGATTGGGGGTAGGGCTTACTGCTGATCCAAGGCAGCAACCCCATTTGCACGCATTACCATTTCATGAACACTCATTAAAAATGTTACTCACCGGAATCACGTAGCCCCACCCAATCAAGCACCATGTTAGCAGGAAATTAGATCGGTCTGAAACATGTTTGGATATAAGTGGCGTGCAGCTGTCGGCCCTCACTTCGCTCCTCACTTCAAGGTGTCTACCTGCAGCAGCACTGCTCCATCAAAACCAGTGAGATGCCACAATGGTGGGGGTGTAGGCTTGCACTCTTCACCGCCTTCCTCCATTGTCCAGGAGGGTGCTATTTGGGGGTTCAGTCGGAGCAGCAACCCAGACAGAGACCAGCACTGTGACCAGAGGCTTGGGGAGTTTGGTTGGGGGGGGGAAGGCGGGGCAAAGGAGGGAAGGAGACACGGGGAAAATGAGCAAAGGTGGAGTTGGGGAGTGGGGAGGGAAACGATGGCAGACAGAAGGGAGACTAAGGGGAGGGAAAGCTGGAGCCCGACACCAAATACAGGAAAGTAGACACAATATGGGGGTGGAATGGGAACAGAACTACATGAATTTGAGGGGAAGCACATAGACTCAGGAATATCAGGGGAGAGGGGCAGTGTTAGTTTGGCACAAGAGGGTGAGGCTTGCACAAAGACTCATGGGATAGGGGAAAGGATTACACATAAGGGAGGCATTGCACACAAACTCACGGGGCAGCGGAGGCAGAGGAGAGAAAATGTGTTGTCAGCAGTCAGGAAGGGATTGTAGAGCAAAGAGAAAGACAGTCATAGTCTCTGATCTGGGGCTAAGTAGTCGGGGTACACATAGCCTTGGAATGGGGAATCCACGTTGGGCATTGGGACATCTACATTTATGGGTTCAGGTGGGAGGGTTGGAATATCAACCACAATTATATGGGATCCAGGGTTATTGGGGGAGGCTGGGAAATAATGGGAGGCATCTCTACTTGCACACTGTGAGGTTCCAGGAAAATTGGAGGGATAGTAACAGTTATGGAGGGAGAGTCGAAGCTGGTCTTGTAGTAGGAATCTGAGCACCACCATCTTGTCAAGTCAACGTTATGGCACAGTCAGAAATCAAAACTGGAAAAGAATCTAGATGGGAAGGGCTGGAGTCAGTGTGGAAGAAGCACAGGGCTGCACTAGGGGCCTCATTTCAAAACATTCAAAACATTGAAATAAAGACAGGGCTGAGAGAAAAGTGGAAGATCTCCTTGAGAAGGCTCCAAAGGAGCCACTGCCATTTTTATCACTTTAAAGATAGGCTGCAGGAGTCATTGGCCTCACAAAACAGTCGCTTCATTTCAGTATTAACACACAGGAATGAGAAAATTGGGGATGCGGGCAAGCATTAAGAAGGCATAGCTGCTATATATTGGCCAGATCATCAATGAAAGCTTCTAATGTGCTTCCTCCAACTGGCACGCACAATCGGCCAAAAGGCATTCAGTCATTACTCATGTGTAAGTTAACTTTAATCAGAGATTGGAGGCGTGAGTTTGGTAAGGTGCCACATGTCATTAAGTCATCAAAACTTTTTCCAACTTCTGTGGGATTGAGCTGTTAAGTGTCAGGGCTGAATCTTGGTCACCTCACTCTGTAAGTTTGTGCCTCAACTGCAAGGCTGTATCAGCGACAAAGCTAGTTGCACAGAGCAGCTCGATGCCATGACAGCGGCTTTTAGTTTGCAAGTGGGAGCTTTACTAGCTTTCCTCGTGATTCATTAATCTGTTATATCTATCATTCCACAGAGAGACGGAGGAAACAATAATGGATCCTGGGCTCAATGCTGCCTTCCTGATGGTGCTCATAAAATGGAGGAGGAGCAGGAGGGCCCAGCGCTGCTGAGCGCAGATTCAGGAAGAGGCCCCGCCTGAGGTTCAGGGTTCAGGGAAGCCACAACAACAGCCAGAGTATGAAGAGGTTAGACCTGCACTACAGAGGTGACTTGCTCAACCAAGGGTCTACCGAAGAAGACTCTACTATCTGCAGACGAACGAGAGACAATGATGTGCACATCTGCACTTGTCCAGAGATCTGGTGGATCACACCTGCCACATTCTGGGAAGGGGCTAATGCCCTGTGGATAGCGAGGACATCCCCTGCCTGTGCCCTTAAAGGTCACCACTGTGCTCAATTTCTTTGCCTGCGGATCATTCCAGGGATTCACAGGGACCTGTGCAGGCTGCCAAACAAATGCATCAAGGTGGTGACAGATGCCCTCTACAGTAAGGCTTATTATTATGTGAGGTTCATAGTTGATGAAGATAGTCAGGCTGCTAGATTAAATGGTTTTGTAGCCATTTCAGGCTTCCCTAGAGTGGAGGGTGCAATTGACTGCACACATATGGCTTTGAGGGCTCCATGGCATCAGCCCCTGACTTTCATCAACCGGAAAGGGTTCCACTCTATCAATGTTCAACTGGTGTGCGATCATCAGAACCACATAATGCACGTCTGTGCCAGATACCTGAGAGTTACCATGGCTTACACATCCTGAGTCACTCTCAGGTGCCTCACATGTTCGAAGGGTCTCAGTGAGTACAGGGGCGGCTGCTTGGGGATAAGGGGTACCTGCTCAAACAATGACTCATGACACCCATGCATCGTCCCCAGAGTGCCACTGAGGAGAAGTACAATGAAGCGCATAGCTCCACAGGATCCATAATCGAGCAGACCATTGGCATCCTGAAGATACGCTTCCGATGTTTGGACTGCTCAGGTGGGGCTCTGCAGTACTCTCCTGAGAGGGTCTGCCATAAAGTAGTGGTCTGTTGTGCTCTTCACAACTTGGCACTTCAAAGGGGAGTGGGGGTGGTTGGTTGTGGTGGTGGTGGGGTACCGTTATCCCTTGCCAGAGGGAGAAATGGAGGAGGCTAAGAGCTCCTCAGGTGATGAAGAGCAGGAGGGCCAGGAACCGGAAGGGGGAGATGAGGGTCAGCTTCCATGTGACGATGCCATTGAAGAAGCATGAGGTAGAAGACATACATGTGACACATTGATAGCTACAAGATTCCAGGAGGAGTAAGGTGCAGGCAATGGGACAGGGCAGTGTTCCTCCTATCCCTTAGTGCCATGTCATTGCACTGAACGGGATTTACAACCAGTCATATCAACAGCAAGTTCTGCATTCACACTTATACCTTCAACCCTCATGATTTACCAGGCCATGATATCTGAAAAGGTCAGTGGTGAACCCTGTATCCGTGCACTCTGGGAAGTGAAAGTTGAAACAACAATGCAAATGCTGCGTCAAAGAACTTGATGCAGTCGTGGCCTCCTTAATAAGAAACTATGGCGGACAGTCAGATGAGATATCATCATCCAGTCAGGTATTGTGCTTTGGCGCTATCACTTAGGAGACACAACTGCAGCTATCCCTTCAGGCTGCTGAGCAGCCCTCATACAATGTTGTCTCACAAGCAATAAGGGTTACAAGTTCATTCAGCACTCACTTCCAATAAAGATTTTGGCACATCTCCCTGAAATCACACAAGGGTCTGGTAATTATCTTGAGTGCAGTTAACATCACATGAATGTGAGGCTCACAAAGGGAGGCAATCACTGAGTGGAAGGATAAGAGGGCACTAAGAGGGCAATAAGAGGGCACATATATGAATATGCATGCCTTCAAATGACCAAACTATTCTCAGTAACATCAAATGTATTTACAAAATTGCATGACTTATACCATGACCCAGAAGTGATGTAAATAGTTCTTAATTTTCCTAATCCTATTGCTATGCCTGGGTGCAGGCCCAACATCCAAAGCAGAGATGAAGGCAACCTGCTGACTGCTACAACCTGTTGCCTGAAATGACCTTGGTGGGCATCTTCTGGAGGGCCAGGGCCTGCAGGGCCCCAGCCTGATAAAGGTCTCCTGCTCAGGGGCAGATGCACCCTCCTTGGCCTGATCAGCTGGAGTTGACGGGGTCACAAGCAGAGGGGATTCTGAGCAGCTTGACACCTTTGGAGTATCCTGTGTGGATACTTGGGGTGTCCAGCTAACACTCTTCCTTCCTGTGGGTGCCTCTCTGGCTCCTTGAGGAGAAGGGGTACCGTTGGGGAGGTCAAGGTGCCCCGCCCCCCTCTTGCTGAGCCACTGATGGATCCTACCAACGCCTACAGCCATGGAGTGCAGCTCAGAGTGCAAATTGAGCAAAACCTGCTGGACCATGGTCTCCAAAGCAGTCGACACCCTTCCCATGTTGACCAAAGCGCTCACATGTCAGAGCACACATACAGAATGCTGATGGACTCCTCCATCCTTAGCTCTAGTCTGATGAGTGACTCTCGCAACTCTGCCAGATTTTCTGACACCTGTCACTGCATCTCCTGCATTGTGTCGATGACTGTTCGCAGAGGCTCATCATCTGACTCAGGCTCAGCAGGTGCCAGACCTTCAGCAGTTTTGAGTTCCAGTGACCTGGGTTGTCACTGCCTCCGACTGCTATGGAGACATGTCAATGAGGTGTTCTCCAGAAAGTGACCCTGAGCCTAATCTAGAACTATGGTCCACCAAGGTGTGTGTCTCTGCACTGGTGGAGGGTGTGGGTGAATGCAGTGACGGATATTCCTCGATTGGCTCCTCAGCTTCCTCGCCAGAGGTGGGCTGGAGGCTGGGGCTTACGTTGGCCCTCCTCCTTTGCCTGGACCTGCTGGTGCCGGTAAGAGAGACAAGACATGTTTAGTTCATGAGCAGGCAGATTACAAGATTTGCATCTCACTCACTGTGAATGTCAGGAGGTGATCAACTCAGGGAGGTCTCATCCATTGTAGGTTGCTGAGAGAAGCTGATCTTGCCTTCCCCACAGGAGCAACCCCTGACCTCCCCAGCCAACTCGGCAGCATCCTCCTCAAATTTGGAAAGCTCTGTGATGTTGGCCATCCCTCCTCCCATCTGGGATCTCTCCCTCCTGTTGTGGGAAAGCTTGGACTGGATTAAGACAAAAGGAAGGAATATGATGAAAAGGGATGGAGCAGAGGCTGGGAAATCTTCTGAATGTGGTGAGCCATCCCCAGAAAGGGCTGAGGATGGAGTTTGCGCAGCATGATAGATGAGATGATGGCAATGTGAAAGTATCTGTGTGACAATCAGTGATGATATGTGCCCCTTGCTAATGTTGTGTGGGATCTCTGAAGAGTGTAGCCCTTTAAATGATGATGCCACGAAGAAGCTGTGAGATTGAGTTGAGATGAAGGTTAACTTAGCCTGATGGAGCAAATGAGGTCATTTATCCTCTTCCTGCACTGGATAGCATTGTGGGCGCGGTTGCCAGCCACACTGACCTGATTAGCTATGGCCTTCTAGACCAGAAAGGTGAGGCTGGTGTCATCCCTCAGGTACAGCACATCCTGGTGTTGGCGTACTCCTCTTATCAAAGCCTTGAGGGAGTCGTGGCTGAATCTCAGGGCAGCCTTCTTCTTCTTCTGCTGCTGCTGCGCAGGTCTCCTGAGGACAGCTGAGCTGGAGAGAGAGTGAAATGTGTATGCTCGGGTGGCATTTAAATATGGAGCCCAGACCTTTAATCCCATTAGATAATATCAGTTCCTGACCCGCCAGGTGATTCAGAGAGATACTCGCCTAGGCATAATTAATTAGCTTCTGAGCACGAAATTGGGCACAATTCCCCACCACGCCGACCAGTAGGAAATGCGCTGTGGAACCCGCCCACCAGAGCGCTTAGGTTAAAAAATGGAAAATTCCACCCTGTGTGTCTCAATTGCCACTTACTAGGTCAGAGAGAACTTTAAAAATACAACACACAGCACAGCTTACAGCTTGTGAAATGCAATATTATCTCTTAATTCTTCCAATGTATTCTGACAAACATAAATTTACTATAAACTCTAACCTTACCATCATATCTAATAAAACAGCCTGGTTTCTAAGCCATGAATAGAAAAAAAAAAGAAACCAGTAGATCTCAGAATGTGTTCATATTTAAATCATTTGGATAATCACAATTATTCATAATATAATCAATAATACAGGTGCAATTAGATACTAGAATTATTTTTTTTATCAGTTAGCAAAAGTGGAAGTTCCAAAAGACATTCAGTATTCAAAGGGGTTAACTTGCACGGTTTCATTTCGGTGATCGCTATTATGCTTCACGTTTGACATTCATGTTCAACTTGCAACAAAAGCCCATGCAGATTAATATTCAATTCAAATATCTCAACAGTAGTAGCATTCAAGAACAAGTTCAATCTTCACGTGTTGGAATCTGCAGACATTTCAAAAATGGTTCTGTATTTTGTCACTCTGAGACAAGATGAGACTACAGATTAATTGAAGGAGTGAGTGCCAATCTTAAACAACAATCAGGAAACATGTTTACTGTCATTGAGAAAGCATTCCATTGCCATGGTAATCCCTTCTTAGTCCTTTTTCAAAATAAGAGAATGAAATCCACCGTTGCTATCCTTCTTGGTACTATATTTACATATTCAATTCCATTTGTACGGTGAATTAAGTGATTTCTAAATCCCACTTAAGGAACAATTTACTGTACAAACTAATGTACCGCATTTAAAAGATATTTAAAATCCTTGATACTTGAAGGTACTTAGTGACAAAGAGAGAATGCTTTGACTCCTTCACATGCACGAGAACTGCACATGAGGTTCAAATGCTGCTCTGAAATTAAAGTTTTTTTTAATGAAGAGCTTTTTTCTGAATTGTCAGATTTCATTGAAATACTCACTAGGTTTCTGCTCAATTGCATGGAGCAGTGAGAAGTTCAGCATATCTAGTATACTTACAGGTCTCAGAAACCAGCTGAAACAGTGTGCAGAGTTTACTTTTGCAGCGCAGTGACTGTTAACTAGAACCTCTATATTAAACTTCTGAATTTATATCAAAAAGTTGCTGGGGTGGAGGGAAAAGTAATTATGATTTTCTGCTATTGTAAATTGCGCTTGTGATTGAAACGGATCAATATAGCCATTTATACTCTGGTAGTAAAGAGAAAATCTTTCATTTGTATAGCACCTTTCACAATCTCAGGATGTTCCAAAGCACTTAAGATTGGCAGCCAATTTACACACAGCAGCATTGAGATAAATGACTAAATAATTTTTTTTTAATGATTTTGCTTGACAGATAAATATCAGCACACTGCTCTTCTTGGAAAAGGGACATGAGATCTTTTGCTTCCATTCGGGACAGACTAAACAGGATAACAGTGTATCATCTCATCCGAAAGTAACATCTGACAGTGCAACATTCCCTCAGTAGATTATGCTTTCAGCGCTACACTGGGAGCATTGGCCTAGACTGTGTGCTCATGTTCCTGGAGTTGGGCTTGAACCCACAACCTTCTGACTCAGGGGAAAGTGCTACCATTCTCCCTCTGACTCCTAGTAAAGGGCAGTGGAAACTGCATAGCCCCAAGGACTCAGGAACAAATTATCTAAATAATGATGGTACCCACTGTAGTGTAAGGGTGGTTGGGCAGAGCAAGGATTAATGTGGGCCTGGGGAAGCAGTACCTACCCCTGAATCTCCTGGGCGGCGTGCGGGGGCAGACCCCACTCACCGACCCGTAAAATGATGTGCGGTGGCGGCAGCCATGTGTCCCGATGACACCATGAGTCATTCTGATCCTCAGTTCGGAGGGCGTGCAGCTGAGTCGGCTGTGTGCCCCCTGAACTGTCAAAGGCCTAATAAGGCCATTAATTAATTAATTAATTAACTAATTTAACTGATCCTCAGAGCTGCCCGTCCAATCTTAAGGTTGGCGGGCAGGCGAAGAGCCCAGGCGGTCTTTACATTTATTATGAAACCTCATCCATGGGCAGGATGAGGTTTCATGAAATGTTTAAGTAAAATTTTTAATTAAAATTCATTGACATGTCCCAGCTCATGTGACACTGTCACATGAGGGAACATGTACGAATAATTTTTTCTATTTTATTTTTGAAGTTTTCATGAAGAAAATAATCCCCCGGAGGCAGCTCCGTGTACAGTTACAAAAAAAGCAGAAATTACCTTTTAAAATATGCAGCAATCAGGATCAGCATATCTAGAGTACAACTGCAAGAAAGTTGCAGCGACAGGTCCACGTTCGGCACCATAACACGTGATGGCTGAGCTCAGGTTTTTAAAATGGCAGCCAGAACTAAAATAAAAATCACCTTCCAGTTGATCCTCAGGCTTAAAAAACAAGTAGCTGGCCCAAGCTTCTTGTTTTAAAGACTTCCTGCAGAATGGATAGCTTGGAAAATAATGACCCCATCAATGCTACAGGGGACCGCCGAAAGCTGACAAGAGCGTGAAGATCAAAGTGAAGAAAAAAAACCGGCAAAAACTCACCTGTTTTGAAAATCAGTCATGGATAGAAAAACTACCAGACCAGTTTAGGCTAAGGCAGGGGCCAAACCAGACCCAAAATTGGGAGTCTTGGAGAAGAAAAATTTTAGATTACAAGTGTACTTCAGGATTAAGTAAGAAATCAGAAGAAGCACAAGGTAATTCATTTTTATACTTGTTTGGTGGATTTGCAGATGAAGTCATTCTAAGATAAGATTTGGAAGAATCCTCAACCACACTTGATGAGATATCAAAAGCCTTTGAACAGTATTTTAAACTTCATACTGTGGAGAGCACAGACTTTAAAGAACACCCCCAAAAAAGCACCAAAGGGGCAAGAAGACCCCAGAGCGAGGGAGATAGAAGACCCCAGGCCGAGGGAGAGAATACTGAAGCAAAGCACAAGATGGTCACAGACCATGTCAGTGCAATGAAGTGCACAAGCCAAAGAGTTTAGTGAATTAGAAAGAAGAGTCTGAGAAGCAGCCAAAAGGTTCAAAATAGAACTATTTGAAATTGCTGACACATTACTCCAACTGCAACTGCAGGTGGCAGTGCGAAATGAGCAGTTGGGTGTGAATGAAGAAAAGCTTTCAGAGGTAACCCAAAAGAAACAAAACTTACAAAAAGAAATGAAGCTATTCCACAGGAAAATGTTTGTACTGAAACTGAGTTGGAAGAACTCAACCAGAAGTACAGCCAAACACAATAGCAGGTAAAAAAAAAGGTACTCAAGGAAGTTGCTACCCTGAAAGACTCTGAAGAATCAATGCATAGCTCTGGAAAAATTAAAGCTAAAAAAGATGTTGAATACTACTTCAGCAAAAGCTGCATTAGAACCATCAGTAGCAACAAAGCAATGCACTGAAGTACAGTGTGAGCTGGCAAGAGGTCAACAAGAAAAAATGTCAAAAGAACAGCTGATTGTCCTTCAAGATTAAATGCAAAAGGAGTACATAGCCCTTCAGCAGTATGAAGTCTGTCTTGAACAGCAGAATGAAAGAACAGCAGAACTTGAGGAGACTCTGTTAAATTTCAAGAAAACTTAAGACAAAGCAATTAAGCTTCACAAAAGAAAGGAAAACCTGTTAAAGGATCTTCACATGCTAGAAGAATTCCTCAGGTCAAAGTTTGTTCCTCTTGAAAATTACGAAGTTAAGCAAAATGAATTTAATGTCAATCTGACAAACTGATGAACCAGTTGGCAAAGAAGACTCAGCAATGTTATATATTCCAGAAGGAAGCCAAGAGGTAAAAGAAAGAGACCAGGGAACTGAAGAACCAGCTGAATGGAAAAGAGGAAGCATTGAAAGGAAAAGCCATAGAACCTTCAAAGTTGAACTGGATAATGAAGCAATGAGCAGCACAATTACAGAGCTGAAACAAGTTAAGACTTTGCCAGAGACAGACCTGGCCAAGTGAAACCAAAATGAAGGACTAGGACAAAGCTCTGCTGCAGAAAAAGAAAACTGAACTCACCAAAGTAGTTGCTGAGCTGAATGAAAAGATTCATAAGCTTAAAAAAGAATTGGAAAATAGGAGAGTAAACAAATATTTGGCAAAAATTTTGAAACAAATGAAAATGAAAGTTACATTTTTGAAACGTCAACTTCCAGGAAGAACATGGCGGATCCCATGGAAGAGAAAATCCCGGTCCACTCTAGGAATGAATGGAGTGAACATTCCCTTTGGAAGGAAAGGGACAAACCCATGGCGTCCGAACAAAGCAGACAGGGTGTTGATAAAGAGAAGCGCAACACAAAGGAGCACATAAAGCTAATCAAATTGAGACAACTAAATTCCGGAAACACAGAGTACTACAATTTCAACGCCAAACCAACAAAGTGAACCCAAAGCGATCGAGACTGCCATTCCTCCAAACATGACAGAATGAGATTTGGAAGAATTGTCAAGCCGCCAGGCTGTCTGAATTTATAAAGTCAGAGATTTGAGGGGGGAGAAGGATAGCAAGTAAAGGTTGTATTATAAATATATTTGAGTAATGTCTTGGGAGGAGGTGTAGTGTAAGGGTATTCGGGGAGACCAAAAGGTAATGTGGGACTGGGGAAACAGTACCATCCATGGTAAAATGTAGAGAGTCACATGATAGTAGACTGTATGTAGTAGCGTCTGGAAGGAGCCAACATGGAGACAGCGCCCATGCATGGCAGTACCTTGGGTATGTATATAGCTATGGGTTACCAATAAATAGTTTATGTTTAACCATACAAGCCTCTAGACATCTTAGTGAGGCACTAAACAACCTTACAACACATACTGGTTAAACTTAGTAACCTTGTCCTTTATCAGTTTTTTTTTCTTGACAGAAAGGATTTTGTGATTAAGTTATGTTTCAGTATAGTGTTTTAAAACACAATGTTCTGAATTTCAGGCTCCCCCGCCAGCAGGTTTTAGGTGGGGAGAGCATGAAATAGAAGGAACAGGCTTCCCTCTGGCAAATTGCAGCAATTTTAAGAGCCGTTTCCCACCCAGCCTCAATCTTTAGGCTGGCAGAAGGATTTCCTGGGCATGGGGAAAGCCCAAAAATGAGTGGGCTTAGGCCTCAGGCAGGAAAGGGGTTGCGCCTCCATCAGAGGCCCCCTTCGAACATCGTGTGACCCTCCCCCCCAACCCTTTGAGGTCCAAATGCCACTGGACCTCCTGCCCCACCCTGGCCTCTCCCCCAAAACCGCAAATGCCCACTCTCCACCCTTCCCCCACCCCGAGGCTTTTCCTGCCCTGGGATCCTGAAAACTTATCTTTCCTTCCAGTCCCGGGACTTAGGCTCTGTCATCTTCATGCACTTCCTCTTCTGTCCACTGCAGCTCCTATCGCTGCAGGGAGTGGAGAGCTGATGCCAATCAGGTTAGTCAGGAAATGAGATTATTTGTGGGGAGGCCTGAGGCTTCTCTTCTGTGAAGCTCCGTGCCACGATTCTAACATGCTTCTGAAGCGTGTCCAGTAGCCCAATTGCTCTGCAGTTTGTTATGGCTCTGGGGAATTTCCATGCTGTGAATAAAGGGTTAAAACAAAGAGATCAATTATTGCTACTTTGCAGGATTAGTCTCACACGAGTGCACATCATTGCTTCACTTTCCTGATTCCCTGCATGGTCATTGAAAGGCTCCTAACATGTCTCAGCTGTGCCTCTCTCCTCATTTGGGAATGTACAGTTCAGTTGGGTGCCACTTTAATTGGCCCCTTCTGCATATGGACCTGCCTGCCAGTCTGCCCGCAGGGCCCTCATCAGCAGAACTCCTCCTCATTTTAATTTTGTACTGCACCACTGTCACAGGTTGGAAGATGGTGGTGCTGAGCTCTCACTGCTATACCAGCTTGGACCTTGCCCCTGTGAATATGAAAACCCCTCACATCATCCCAGAGAAGCTTAATATTCAGGTTTCCCTCCCTCACAGACCTCTCAATCCTCCCCTTGTATTCCTTGATCCCATTGTGAATGTATTGGGTAACCATCTGTTAGCACTTGAACATTTTGAGATGGATGAGCCTATGCCCCACGTGGACGTCACCCCTCCCCATCTTGAGGCCATTTGCACAGTTAAACATATAAACACCCCACACACACTGAGATACCCCCCCACAATGCCTTTTCCCCATCTATAGGCTGCAGATGCCTCCCCTGACTGAGTGCCAGCTGCAGCCCAGTATGATGCCAGAAACTCTACGCACTGAGGCACGTAATGTAATGAACACAACATGCTGGGCATGACTGAGACTGGACTAACATGCCCTGCCCCTCCCTGGACTGGGACAAGGACAGTCTTTGCAAGCTCAACAATGTAAACTGAAGCACTTCTTCACTCAGTGCTCCTCCCATTCTGGCCCCAAGAGACCAATGTCATTCTGTAACATTCTCCCCTAACTGGCGCTGAGTCCCCCCAGCCATGTTTCTGAGTGCAAACTTCCCAAAGTGTACCTCCCAGGGAGCCCTTGCCCTGCAGCCCCTTCCCATGCCTGATGCCAGTTTACCCCCTTCCCCAGTAGAGCCCTAGTCCTGTAGCCCTTTCCCATGCCTGAGGCCAGTTTCCCCCGCTTCCTCAATGCAGCCCTAACCCTTCAGCCCATTAAAAGCCACGGCTGACTTAGCACTGGTCTGGTAGATAGAGACCTGCCTCTGACATCCCCCTGAACGCGATGTTGTCCTGCCTGCAAAGCGTGGCACTGTTTACCGCGAGCGCTGTGCGATGATTTATAGGCAAACGAACCTTGAAATCACGAGAGAAGTGCAGGTCACCAGGTGCACGTCGCTTATATACCGTTGTGGAACACATCCTTCTAATTGCAGGCCGACATGCCCTGAGGATCCAGTGTGGGGGAATGATTCCAGTGAGGAGTCCTTATAATGAGATGCAAATATATTGAAGTGATGTCCCCGACGTGCCGCGGCAGGAAACCTGGCCCCTCACTGAGGGCTGCAGCGCACAATCGCAAACTGGTTTTACAGTGCTGTAAAACTGATTTTTGGCCTTCTCATGATATTTTCCGCTCTTGCCCGCCATGAGGCCACTGCGATCGAGCGTGGAAAATCCTGGCCTATAACTCAAAAAGTTTAAAGTTGCATTTCCACAGCATTAGGTGCTAGCACTTCAGTCCATAGATGGAAGGTATTTTGCTGTCCTTCATCGAGGATCAGGTTCCTATGGAATTTCATTTGAATCAAACTGCAGCAAGTAGGCACTTGAATACAGGAAATGCTGTAACGAAGGCAACTACCCTCCTTCCAATTTTAGATTCTTTTCCTGAATACCAAAGCCACTGAAACCATTACCTTACTTAGCCTTGCCTTCCTGCTATGAGCCACAATTTAAAAAAAAACAAAATTGTACAGCATAGTTTATTCATCTTGCATTCTCTTCTCAACTCAGTGATTTCTTGCATTATGGACTGAGGCTTTTCAAGTAGTTCATTTCAGTTTTACAAAGCTACAATCCCTTTCTTGAAAGCACTGACTTTTGCTCTGATCCAATTTCATGACTAATGACCGCCATACTGTACCTGGTTCAAATACCTATTTTTCATACATGATTCTTGATGCGTCAACTGTGACACAATGGTAGACCTTTCACCTTAGAGTCAGGATTTCATGGGTTCAAGCCCTGTCCAGGGACATGAGCGCATAATCCAAGTTTACACTTTTAGTGCAGTACGCTATGTTGTTGCAGATGCAGCCATTCGGACTAAATGTTAAAATTAAAGCATCACCTCTGAGACGAGTATAACAACTAATGGCACTACTTGAAGATGAGCAGAGGAGTTGTCCCCAGTATCCTGATCAGCATTTAACCAACATCACTAAAACAGATTATTTTGTCGCTTATCTCAATACTGTTTCTGAGACATTGCTGTGTTCAATTTAGCTGTAGTGTTTCCTTGTGATATGACAGTAATCATATCACAGAATCACAGAATGCAGAAGAGGCCCTTCAGCTCATCGAGTCTGCACCGACATGTGAGAAACCCCTGACCTACCTATCTAATCCCATTTACCAGCACTTGGCCTATAGCCTTGAATGTTATGACGTGCCAAGTGCTCATCCAGGTACTTTTTAAAGGATGTGAGGCAACCCACCTCCACCACCCTCCCAGGCAGTGCATTCAAGACCATCACCACCCTCTGGGTAAAAATGTTTTTCCTCACATCCTCCCTAAACCTCCTGCCCCTCACCTTGAACTTATGTCCTCTTGTGACTGACCCTTCAACTAGGCACTTGAATACAGGAAATTCTGTAACGAAGGCAACTACCCTCCTTCCAATTTTAGATTCTTTTCCTGAATACCAAAGCCACTGAAACCATTACCTTACTTAGCCTTGTCTTCCTGCTATGAGCCACAATTTAAAAAAAACAAAATTGTACAGCATAGTTTATTAATCTTGCATTCTCTTCTCAACTCAGTGATTTCTTGCATTATGGACTGAGGCTCTTCAAGTAGTTTATTTCAGTTTTAAAAAGCTACAATCCCTTTCAACTAAGGGTAACGGCTGCTCCCTATCCACCCTGTCCATGCCCCTCATAATCTTGTACACCTCGATCAGGTCGCCCCTCAATCTTCTCTGCTCCAACGAAAACAACTCAAGTCAATCCAACCTCTCTTCATAACTTAAATGTTTCATCCCAGGCAACATCCTGGTGAATCTCCTCTGCATCCCCTCCAGTGCAATCACATCCTTCCTATAATGTGGTGACCAGAACTGCACACTGTACTGCAGCTGTGGCCTCACCAAGGTTCTATACAACTCAAACATGACCTCCCTACTTTTGTAATCTATGCCTCCATTGATAAAGGCAAGTGTCCCATATGCCTTTTTCAAACGTTCTTCACTCTGGAACATTTTGAGGATATGAAAGGCATTATGTAAATGCAAGTTCTCTCTTTCTGAATGATTGAATTTCAGAAACCTATTGAACGCAAACACATATAAGATTGGTGGGGCAGAAAAAGCCAACTGGTTCATCAAAGCCAGGCCATTGCATTCTAACCTATTGTCCAGTGCACTTGAACTTTCCACTAGTGCTCACTATATAGCATTCAAAAACAGAGTGGACTTGCTGGTGGGAGGAAGCGTGAAGTTTGAAGACTATATTAGCATCCAAACCACTTCCTGCCAGAGATCAATATAGACAGCAGGTCTGGCAGCATCTGCGGAGAGGAAAACAGTTAACGTTTCGAGTCCGTTTGACTCTTCAACAGAACTAAGTAAATACTCGAAACGTTAACTGTGTTCCTCTCCGCAGATGCTGCCAAACCTGCTGAATTTTTCCAGGTATTTTTGTTTTTGTTTTGGATTTCCAGCATCCGCAGTTTTTTGCTTTTATAATTCAGACAGCAGTGGGGCATGGGGAGGTTGGATGGGGAGGGAGAGGATGCTGTGAGGTGGTGAAAGTCAAAATGCAATAGGCCACTTTAAATATGAAAAGTAAACTACTCTGAATCAGAGTCCAATGTTACCTCCTGGTAATTCCCAAGATCTTGGAGAATGCAACACTCTGAAGCTGACAATTGGCTGCACAAATGAAGGATTTGGATTATAATTTGAATTGTAGGTTGGCAATACCATTGTGCAACTAGGAATGTGAGTAGAAAAAACACTAAGGATGAAGGTCTCATATAATGATTCATGGTATTTTTCATTCAAATGCAGGTTCTTGCATGCATTAAACATGCAGCTGGGACTCTTTTAACAATCATTGGTCTCTACATAAGTGAAACTGGTACATCCAAGATCTTGGAGAATAGAATAACAGTACAGGAATGCTGCCTTCTCTACAACTGTAGACCTGCATCTCTACAATTCCTCTACAACAGTGCATTAGTAACTTTTCGAATGCAGGGACTGTTCTGGCTACTGTATGGTTGATTAACCGCATCCACAAGTGGGGACAATCTCAATCTCACAGATCTAACCCTAGAGGTTCTATTAATGAGCCAAACTGACTGGTCATCTATCAATGGCACGGTAACATACTACAACCTGACATACTCATGTCTCATATTACCCAGTGAAATTGGTCAAACAGAATCTTATCCTTCCATAGCCTTTTGCCTACTATTAGTTAGCTTATGTTCTCTGCAGATGAAGGCTTTTGTTGTTTGTTGATATTATTTTAGTGGTTATTGCCAAATGTTCTCTACACTTCTCTTGTAAATGGTATATGGAGGAGATCATATACACTGTCGATCTGCCAGCATGAAAACCACACAGTTTCTTGATGTACATAGTATTTTGGCACTCATCAAGTAGAGGCGGCTTCGCTGGCTCAGGCACATTTACAAGGTGGTGGGGTAGCCGGAGCCAGGTGACAATAAGATGCTCAAAGTTCCACATCATGGCTGCTTTATAAGCATGACATGAAGGCCCTAAACATTGATTCTCACACCTGGGAGACAATAGCTGACGACAGAGGAAAATGGCAACATCACCTGTAGCAACTTGTGCCACCATGATGATTAATGGCTACAGTGGCTTGACAACAGGCACCAACACCAAAAGCAACAATCCACAATGGCACCTGATAACCACTTCATATGCAGCATTTGTGGCAGAATCTGTCTCTCACAGATTGCTCTCTTCAGCCATCGACAAATGTGCACCATATGAAGCTACCCCATCCCCAAAGGATTTCATTTGCTACATGCCCATCAAGATACGCAGATGGATGTCGACGGCGGGTGATTGTCATAGGTATGACAATTTAGAACAGAATGAATCAAATTGCTCCCAACCTCTCATAACTTATAGTTTGAAGGTTTATTTCAGTTGGTTAATACTAATGATGTAAGCAGGATTGTTAACACAGGTTTGGCATATTGGCTTGGAAGAAGGGTCATACAGGCTCGAAACGTCAACTCTGTTTCTCTTTCCACAGGTGTTGTCAGACATGCACTTCCAATTGCCCTGCTCACATGCTTAAGGCTTTGGTCGCCTAACACGCTCGTCCTAGCAATGCAATGCTTTCCCACATCTATTGGAAAGTGAACAGACTCTTCATTAGCCAATTGAATGATTCTCGACCGGCAGTCAGCCTTTTTCCAATCTTCAATATTCATATAATTATGCTTCTTCAACAGCACCTCCTAAATCTGCAACCTCCACCATCTAGAACATGGGTGGCAGGTGGGAACATCTGTCACTTTCAAGTTTCCCTTCAAGTCACACTGCATGCTGACTTGGAAATATATCATCGATTCTTCATGGTTGTTGGGTCAAAATTCTGGAACATCCTACCTAGCATTGTGGGAGTGGCTTCACCACATGGACTGCAGTGATTCAAGAAGGCAGTTCGCCTTCTCAAGGGATAGACAACAAATATTGACCTTGCCAGCAACACTCATTCCTCGAGAATGAATTTTTTATGTGTTCAAATAAAATTAAATGAACATTATTTTTGAAACGAAATGATGATTCCTCTCCCTTCAAGTGTCCAGAAGGGTAATCTTTAATGGTCTGAATAATCCAGGAAAATGTTGGAGCGTTATCCGTCCCAGACATCGTCCAAAGTGAAGACCTATATAAGTGGCTTGTTTTGTCTCAGGAGGCGACAACCCTCCGCTCCCCCCCACCCCGACTCTCCATCCCACTACTGGCAATGACATCACCCTTCACTCAGCGCCACGCCCACGCAGTGACGTCCGCAGTCTGGAATGCGTTTCCGGGGTTGGGCGGCAGCTCTTCTCGTCTGAGCTCGGAACCATTCGGCTGCGCCGCTCGGCTAAACTCGGAGCCATTCGGCAATCCTCGAGGTGGAGTCGGCGGCCGGCCGGACGGACGGAGTGTGAGTGAGTGAGTAAGAGAGTGAAGGGAGCCGCCGCCACCGCTGGACGGAGCGACGTCCCGGAGAAGAGAAACGGAGTCTGGGTTAGAGGTGGGGGAAGTCGCGGCGGAGGCGGGGGGGGGAAGTGGAAGGGAAGATAAGAAAGGAGACAAAGCGCCGATTGAAGGGAGAGCGTTAAAAGAGTGTTGATAAGCCCGTGCTGACAACAACCGCCGCCTATTGAGAGGAGACCCGCCGGGGCTAAAGGAAATCTTAACGGCTGTAAATATCTTTAGTCTGATAGACTTTTGTTTTAAAGGTAAGCGGGCCGTCCTGGGGGAATCTTAATATAGAAGCGAAATGTGGC
Source organism: Carcharodon carcharias (assembly GCF_017639515.1). NCBI lineage: Eukaryota > Metazoa > Chordata > Chondrichthyes > Lamniformes > Lamnidae > Carcharodon > Carcharodon carcharias. Next base: position 48,052,908 of record NC_054469.1, read on the forward strand.
TGCTCTTCACCGTATCTTGGTCTGAGGCGGGGGGGGGGGCGTTGGTGCGGGGGGGAGAGAGAGAGAAATCCACATGAAGATTCTTTTTCTTTCTCTATCTGCTGTCGCAAAAAGGGCAGGAATGTGATCCATGCCCTATTTTTGGGTGGGGAACATGCAGCTAGTTTAAATATACATCTTTTTTTATGTGTGTATATATATATATATATATATATACACACACACGCACAGACACATTGGGGGGAGGGGGAGGAAAGGGGTGATGAAGCTCCGAGTCTTGTCGAGTCCAATCTGCTACTGTAAACGTGAAGACAACTGTTTTCGTGGACATTTTTAGTACCAGAATTTGGGCATTTCTTATCGGCTCAATTGAGCCTTTTCCCCACCCCCTAAAAAGAAAACTTAAGTCCCACGTAAAAGCGGTTTTCTTTCATCTCGTTTTAACTCTCGAGCTGTATCTTCACTTATATAACCTTGAATGTTCTTAGTGACAGTTAAACAACTAAAGAGTTTGTTCTCGAGAAAGCTGCACGCCTTTCTCTCTTTAGTGGCCTTAGGGCGTGTATTTTGTTTTGCCTTGTCTTTTGTCTGAAAGTCATGGAAAGATGACTGCCGTTGTGTTAATCATCTCAGTTTTAACTAGTTGAAAAAAAGATCCAACTTTTGACAGTTTTAGGGACATTTCGTTATTTTTCGATACTTGCAAGGTTGTGAAGCATCCTGTGCTGTAGATATATTAAAGCTGATATAATAGACTTTGCACTGTGCTGCAAATGATGGACCGTGACCTATTCTGTTTGTATTTCGCATTCGCAAATGCACAAATAAGGAAATAGGTTTCAGCAGACAAGAGGTGTTGAAGCATATGAGCCATTCCATTTGTTAATGTACTGATTTTACTTGAGGGAAAGGTAGATTAATTTTAGATCGGTTGTCAATATTTACTTGTATTTTAAAGAGAAATATGAAACTTATCTTTCAAAATGAATCTGAAGACTATTAAAGATTCTACTTTACTTCCTGTCCACAAACCCAAAGTTTAGGTCTTTTGTTAGAATTTATAAACCCAAGAAAAATATACAAAGATTTATAAACCTTTGACAATTATTCTGCTGATCCTGTGTTATTTACACTGTCGCAATGTCTATCACTCTACTGTATGGTGCACTGATGATTGATGGTTGATAATACTGAAGTTACAGAAAAGTGCTGGGTTCAATCCATAATCATTTCTTCAATTAGTTGATCTTGGCTGGAGTGCCTGTAAGGACTACTACTGACCCTGTGCTCAAAAAGGCAAAATTAGCTAGATTTTCTACTAGTCAGTGATTCCCTACTGGAAAGTATTTCAATATGTTGCAGAAGACAAGATAGTCAGACTTGGATAGGATGTCTCTTTTTTATTGATGAGCCTACTGCAACTCGTTGCCTTGACTTGTATATGAGCAGTGACTGTTAGGGCAAGGTGCCAGAAGATTCCTGTGAAACTGTCAGCCCATCACAAATCAGTATTCTTCTGGAGAGGTGAAAATTAGGGAATAAAGTCAGATTCATTGTTTAAATTTGGCTTGTCTTCAAGACAAAAGTGTGGTGCTGTCTTATTTGGTGAATTATTGTGGAACTTTTATCTTTAAATTGCTTCTTTGTACTCTGATGCATGCTAACAGTATTCAGAACTATAGTTCAATGAGTCCCACAGCAGTTTAAACATTTATAATGGAAAATTAACTATGTTTGAGCCACCTTGCGACAGCTGTTCACAATGTTTGCCATCAGTCAGATTTTTTGGGTGTATATTTTCACATTTGCCTCTTGTAGCACAAGCACCTTGTACTATAATGTGCCATATAAATATTTTTATAAGACATTGTATTGACTAAAGAAAAGCTAAGGTTTAACCAATGTAAACAGAACAAGCCCCATCTATTGACAAAGTTAATAGAATGTTTATTAAAGCAAAAGTTGCTTTTTATTTTCATCTTTGCCAAGCAATTTTGTTTGCCTGTGCTGTTGAGTTATTTGCTGACAGGTAGGCCAACATACCTACTGTTGCCTAGGTTTGCTGGGGAGCATACTTTGAATCTGATATGCAGTTTTTCAGATAAAACTGGGGTCCTGTCTGACCCCCTCAAGTAGGGGAAAATGAAAACTTCCGTGGTATGATTCAAAGATGAGCAGGAAATTCTTCAGTTGTCCTGCCAAAATTTATCCTTCAACTAATATTAACTAGAAAAAGATTTAACTGGTGTAAATTGTGACCACAATATTAAACCACAGCCCAGATGCCTGCTCAGGTAAAGCGCTTAAGGCATTCAAAGAGCACCAGTGTTAATCCAGCCAGCATTTGTTCCTCAAATCAACACCAAACCAACTATCATTTATCTCATTGATGCTTGTGAATTGGTGTACGTGAACTGGCTACCATTTTTGCCTACAAAACACAACATTAAAAACAGTTAGCTGGCTAAGACTTTGGGATACCGTGAGGATGTGAAAAACACTTTATAAATGCCTTTTTGGAATTGCAGTTCCAGCATGTTGTGGCATGGACTGGTAAAGCGACAAAAAACAACTTGCAGTTATGTCCTGGGGGCCTCCCAAAGTGATTTAAAGCCAATAAAGTAGTCAATGATGTAAGGTGGGAAAATGCAGTGGTGAATCAAATCAGGTGAGATGTGGTGGGGGGGCCTTTCCTTCAACTGTTGCCGTTTTTGGGTGTTTCCATAGCATAGTTAGGTTGGAAGTTGAGGCAAATTGCAGAATTGTTACAGAGCAGAATGACACAGCAGTGACGAGGAAAAGATAGATTGATGTGCAACTTGATTGTTATATTGTTTTTGTTTTGGATTTCCAGCATCCGCAGTTTTTTTGTTTTTATCTCTGTGTTATTGTGCAGTGTTAGTTTCTTTTCCTTAATCACCCTGGCCACAAAACTATGGTAAAGATCCTTTCTAAGTGCATTTTTTAAAGTGAGATGAGTGTTATCGAAACCTGTGAAATCATACATTTGAGTAGAGTTTAGAGTAATGGAGTACTTTAAATTTATCCAGCTTCTGAGTAAAGCCAGTTCTTTGCCCTCCAACCTGAGTCCTAATGCTACTTTTGTAATACAACATTCAGCTGCAAGAATGTGAACTTCAGTGATTATACTGTAGTATCAGTAGTTGTGATTTTTGTATTCCTACCATGCAAGGATCTTTCCCCAACACCAAGCAATATGCATGACCAGAGGTTTGAAGTCACAGTCACAATTTACACCGCAAGTGTGTTGACATTGCTCTGAAATTGGCTCAGCAATTCTAAAATGAGAAACAGCTCAGCAGCATAAAGTGAACATTGAGAAATGAGACCAAGAGACATGTGTATAATGTGAGTTATTGTAGCACTTCAGATGTGTTGTAATGTATTATGAGGTCCTGCCAAAGTATCAATTAACATATTTTCCTATGTGTGAGTAGCTAACTGTCATTCGGTTGAGTCTGAAGATTTGTGACTTTATTTTTCTCATTTCTCTCAGACAATTTTGGATTGTACTTTGTCACTTTCTAAGCTATTTCCTGTTGTCCAGGTAGATTATTTCAGCCACCTTTCCTGTTAATTTCTCACCATTGGAGTCATTGTTACTTGTAATTATTGCTTATTGAATGAGTTGTCCATCACCTTTTTTAAAATCTTCATGAACTGAATGGAGAATTATCTTGCAATCTTACCTCAGCATAGTTTTCCTTCTCCCATTTAATGATGTTCAGGATGGATGATTAAATAGAGCTATCAGAAATCTTGGGATCAAAATACTTTCGGCGAGATTTTCTGCACCCACCTGCCGCTGCGATCTTCTTGTCCCGTCTGGCTGGGGTGCAGTGAGTTCCAGACTCCCACCACCCTCTGCATGAGAAAATTTCTCCTCAACTCCCCTCTTAGCCTGCTACCTCTTACCTTAAATCTATGCCCCTGGTTATTGCCCCCTCTACTAATGGAAAAAGTGCCTTCCTATCCACCCTATCAATGCTCTTCATCTTATACGCTTCTATCAGGTCCCCTCTCAACCTTCGCTGCTCGAAGGGAGACAACTCCAGCCTATCCTCATAGCTCAGACCCTCCAACCCAAGCAGTACCCTAGTAACTCTCCTCTGCACCCTCTACAGTGCAATTGCATCCTTCCTATAATGTGGTGACCAGAGCTGCACGCAGTACTCCAGTTGTGGCCTAACCAACGTTTTATACAGTTCCAGCATAACCTCCCTGCTCTTGTATTCTGTGACTCGGCTAATAAAAGCATGTATCCCATATGCCTTCTTAACCACCTTACCTACCTGTCCCGCTACCTTCAGGGATCTGTGGATATACACACCAAGGTCCCTCTGATCTTCAGTATTTTCCAGGGTCCTACCATTCATAGTGTAATCCCTTGCCTTGTTAGCCCTCCCTAAGTGCATTACCTCACACTTTTCCAGGTTGAATTCCATTTGCCACTGCTCTGCCCTCCTGACCAGTCCATTGTTATCTTGCTGCAGTTTACGGCTATCCTCCTCACTAATTACCACCCTACCAATTTTCATGTCAAGCACAAACTTCTTGATAATACCCCCTACATTTAAGTCCAAATCATTTATGTACACCACAAACAGCAAGGGCCCCAGCAGCAACCCTGCAGAACCCCACTGGAAACAGACTTCCAGTCACAGAAACATCCCTCTACCATCACCCTCTGCTTCTTGCCTCTCAGCCAATTTTGGATCCAACCTGCCACTTTGCTTTGGATTCCACGGGCTCTTACTTCTCTTAGTTATACATGAAGAAAATACTATCCCCAGCAACCACAAATCTCTTCTAAGTAAAGATAACAATTTTGATAATCTGAAACTTCTACTGTGGCGTGGTCCATATAGGACAGGTACTTGTGGACCACAAGAACCAGGATATGACTCAACCCAGTCTGGCTGGAATTAAATAGGCGGCACAATGTGCCCATACATGGTTACCTTGAATACACTTGCTCACACCCTGCTTCCAGTAAGGAGGACACTTCCATTATCTCAGTTTCTCCGTCTTCACCACATCTATTGGGACAATACAACCTTTCATACTAGCACTTCCGATACGTCTTCCTTTTCCCCTCAACTGTGCCCATTCTATTTTACGGACTTTTGTTCGCACTCCTTCCCCTCGCTCCCATTTCCACAATAGGGCTCCCCTTGTCCTCACCATCCAACCCACCAGCCACCGCATTCAATGGATCATCTCTGCCACCTCCACGGTGGTGCCATCACAAACACATCTTATCCTCCCCTCCCAACATTTTGAAGGAATAATTTGTTCTGTGATACCTTGGTCCATCCTCAGTCACCGCCTCTCTTTCCTACTTCACCTTTCCATTGCAAGTACAGGAGATGCAACGCCTACCCTTTTACCTCCTCCCTTCTCGCCATCCAAGTGACATTCCACCTAGGTGAAATAGCAATTTATTGTGTTTTCAATTTGAAATCCTGTATTCGCTGCTAATGTTGCAATTTCCTCCATGTTGAAGAAAGCAAACGCAGATTGGCTGCCCACTTTGCAGAACACCTCCATATAATCTGCAAATTTTGACCCTGAGCTTCCACATACTTGTCTTTTTAATTTTCCACCTTGCTCCCATTCTGACCTGATCTTGGTCTGCTGCAGTGTTCCGTTGAAGTTTGATGCAAACTTGAGGGACAACATGAGTGTTGAGTGACTGAGCACTTTACAGCCTTCTGGTCAAAACATTGAGTTCAACAATTTGATTATAAACGCCACCCAATTTTTGTTTCTTTCTCTCTTTGGTTTGTTTTCTTTTGTTTTGCTTTTATTTCCTTGACTTACTTTTGGACGGTAACCATTCACACCTCATCTGGACACACTTTTTTCTTAAGCAAAAACAGAATTACCTGGAAAAACTCAGCAGGTCTGGCAGCATCGGCGGAGAAGAAAAGAGTTGATGTTTCGAGTCCTCATGACCCTTCGACAGAACTAGGTGCTGCCAGACCTGCTGAGTTTTTCCAGGTAATTCTGTTTTTGTTTTGGATTTCCAGCATCCGCAGTTTTTTTGTTTTTATCACACTTTTTTCTTGCCTTGTCCCATTATCACCACCTTTGGCCATGCATCATGAAAGCCTTTTTTCATTTCATTTCTCCTTCCTTCTACCCTGTTTCCCCCCCACCCCGCCTCCACTTGCTCAAAACCTGTTACGTTTTTAACTCTTCACAGCCAGGTGAAAGGTCATGGACCTGAAACGTTAACCCTGTTTCTCTTTTCAGTACTCCTTTCTGATGCTGTCAGACCTCTTGAGCATTTCTAGTAAAAACTGGCCATGCAGTCAAGTGCCATTATAAGTAATAGAGAACAGTTTTCAAAGATTTCAGACCATCCATGACAGCTAGAACTAGTAACATTGCACCAAAATGATGCTGAGGTTTGTGTAATACAAGAGGATGCTACACAAATCCATTTATCTGATGTAGAAAGACACAGACAAACTCAGTGATGAGTGTGTTACTTTTTTGGTAATCTGAGCATGTTTGTGCTTCTAATCTGTGTGACTAAGGTGATATTTTCAGGATGAATTAAGGATGCTCCGACAGGCAACAAAGAGGACACCAAATTGATGTTTAATGTGCAACAATGTTCAATTTGTGTGTTTTTCAACACAAGATTGATATTATTCAGCCTTTAACTGGAAAATCTGCACTCCCAGATTTCTAGCTCTACGTCACTCTTTCTTATAAGTTGCTACTTAAATAAAAAAAATTCTTAGATTCTAAAATTTTCAGCTTTTTATATATACTATTCTTAGACAAAAGATTTTAATAGTTTGTCATTTTTTGAAAAGCCAGGCTCTACTCCTAATCAGAGTTAATTTTCAAAACATTGGCATCCTTCACTCCAATAAACAAAGTTGGAAAAGGATTCATAGTATTTCTTTATCATAATCTTATAATCTTTTTAATGGCCTCTGGTTGCAGTTTTCCACTTCTTATATTGAATGAGAATGTCTTTTATGTTAGGAAACATATAGTTTAAGTAAGTTATATTTGTATTTGTGAGTGTTAAGAATGAGTTTTAGCTTTAATGTTTAAGTTTCATTTGTATGTGTGTGTAAGAAAGGTCAAATTGATTTTAGTTTCACTTTAAACGGCGCCTACATTTATAATGAGAGTTTTACAACAAGCAAAGTTAAAGAAACAAGAGGAACTGGGCTATTGCCTAGCAACAAGGGTCCAGAGAGACATGTTCCTCCCACAGACACACACAAGAAAATAGAAGCAGCGGTTTGATTTGGAAGCTGTTTGAGTTCAGTTGGCTACCAGGAGAGACTGAAGCAAAGGGGACAGATAGCCAGTCCCAAGCTAAAGAAAATACCCCAAAATCTAGGAGAGTGGAACAGGAGAAAGTCCCAAGCAGACCTTCCAGTCAAAGGGAAGGACAGGAACCTGGAAAAGATCCTGTTAAGTGAAGTTGTGAGGGGCAGAGAGAAAAGGCTCCAAGCTTCAGATTTAAAGACAAGCTGCAGGAAGCAGATTTAAAGTGAGAGCAGCTTGCAAGAGGCCAGAAGGCCCAAAGAGATGGCTGAAGGTCTGTAATTCTTTGCTATGGGCATGTGAAGCCGTGGTACTGTTGATGCTGAGTCGGAGAAAGAGTGCATGGAAGAAAGCTTGAATGCATGTGGTGACCCAGAAGAGAGGAACATTGGAAGAGAGTCCGGGAAGTGAACCCTTGCGGAAGGCGTCTGTGAGAAAGCGTCGGTTCGGGCAAAGATCCCAAAGCAAGCTTTTCGAGAGTGGAGGTTGGAAACCCTCGTATGAACAACTGAGTTCAGTGAGACTGGTTGGCTTACAGTGACAAGAGTCTGAGGGGAGTTGATGAGAGATCCATAGCATCTGGTTGGGGTGACATCTGTCACTTGGTTTCGGAGTGTGGTGTGTCTGACCATAGGGTGCCTATTGGTTTACTTACTGTGAACATGAGAGTATAAGATAGCTTTTGTAACTTGTGCTATCCTTACAAAGTTGTATATATCTATAAAGGTATTGTTGTGGGTGAAGGAGTATTGCAGTATGATTCATCTTTTCTTATTTAATAAATGTTTTATGCTTTTGTTGAAAGTTCATCATCTGACTCCTGTGACTGTTCAGATGCCACTCTCCATGTATCTAAACAAACAAATAAAATTTAAGATTTATAAAGCTGGGTTGCACCCTGGGATCAGACTTGTCCAATGGTAACCTCACCTGGGGATCATAACATATATTTCTGGTCATATGTCACATGCTATAATCAGACTAAGAGGAAAGGACTAGCATATATATGCAACCACAGGAGATCCAAAAGTTTATTCCAATTAATGAATCACCCTTGAATTCACACTTGAAATGTAGGGAAGCACAGCAACAGTGAGATACATGATACAGTGAGATCCCAGATTATCTGTGTTTGTAATGTTGATTGAATGTTAAACATTGACTATGACACTGAGAATGGCATGCTTTTCTTCAAATAGTAGCATGGGAATTCTTCAAGACTTGTGTTGTGCTCAAGTTAATACTCTTAAGCTGCATGTGCTATTGTGGTTTCTGGTCTGTTACTGGTAGTGCCAGTGTCAAAAACCATTTGAGATATAACATTTGTGCTGCCCAGTGGCTGTGAACTTATCCAGTGAGCAAATTGTGGCCAAGGTTGTCAGTATGGTTATTTCACTGCTAGTTTTCCTATAATGTTTCTGTGAACGAGCTCTGGGAATGCTTGAAATATTTGTCATTACCTTGGAATAACCAAATGCTTTGACAGGATTGCCACCATGTATTGTAATGAAGTGTTTGCATTTAACGTTAAGCTGGCTTGATGCTAAAATTGGGTATTTCTGGTTTTACTTTTGATACCTTGTAACAAGTTACCATGGCCTTCTGATTACTCCGGCTTGTCATCTAACTCTTATTTTTCATTAATCCACTGGTTCTTGAGAGCGTACTCCTCCCATGCTTTTTCATATTTGTGTCAGTGGCGTATCTAACTTATTATCCAACCCTATCGATACTTTTCTTCTCTGATTCCAAAATCCATTCAGCAGCTTTCTCTAGATTACATACTCCCAGGGCAGAAAACCTCTAAAGCAGTTGTCAAATTTTGATCATCTCACTGCTTTTCACTGTAGCGGTGAAGCCTTTCTTTTATAGCTCAAAGATAGTTTCCTTGTGTCTTGTAAGTTTCACCAGCTGTCTTCACTTTTTTTTGTTAATTCTTGGGACGGGTGGGCATCCACGGAAGGCGATGGTGAGCTGCCTTCTTGAACTGCTGCAATCCATGTGGTGTTTGTACATCTGCAGTACTGTTGGGGAGGGAGTTCCAGGATTGTGACTCAGCAACAGTGAAGGAATGGTGATTAATTTTCCAAGTCAGGACGGTGAGTAGCTTGGAGTGGAACTTCCAGGTTGTGGTGTTCCCATGTGTTTGTTGCCCTTGTTCTTCTAGATGGTAGCGGTCGTGGGTTTGGAAGCTGCTATCCAAGGAGCCTTTGGTGAGTTCCTGTAATGCATCTTGTAGATGATATACACTGCTGCCACTGTGTGTCAGTGGTGGAGGGAGTGGATGTTTGTGAATGGGGTGCCAATCAAGCAGACTGCTTTGCCCTAGTTGGTGTTGAGCTTCTTGAGAAGTTTACTATCGTGAAGTGTGAAGTGATGCATTTTAACAGACAGAATAAGGAAGGCAATACAGAGTTAATGATACAAGTCCAAAGTCAGGATCAGAGTGACATGGGTGTTCATTTTTTTATTCTTTCCATGGGATGTTGGTGACAAGGCCAACATTTGTTATCCATCTCTAATTGCCTTTGAACTGAGTGGCTTTCTAGGCCATTTTAGAGGGCAGTTAATAGTCAACCACATTGTTGTGGCCTTGGCGTCACATGTAGGCCAGACTGGGTAAGGATGGCAGATTTTCTCCCCTAAAGGACAGTAGTGAATCAGGTGGGTTTTACAACAATCGATGATAGATGTCTTGCACATCATTCCTGAGACTGGCTTTCAATTTCAGAATTATTAACTGAATTTAAATTTCACCAGCTGCTGTGGTGCCCAAATGGGGTAAGGAATCAGTATCCAGCAGATAGAGTTGGTGGCAGGATATAAAAAATGTGTACTTGGAAGAAATTGTGGCTCATCCAAAGCTGGATGTTGAATAAGTAGCCTGACGACACAATCAGTGGAAGGGTTGAAAAATAGTAGAAAGGTAGAACTGAAAATTGTCAGTATATATGTGGAATTTCTAGATTTTGTCAGTGGCCATATGTAGATGAGGAAGAAAAATGCAAGGTGGACTCGAGGAAACAATGCAGGAGTGATTGCTCAAGCTGAAACCAGATAGGTAAGAGTGGAACCAAGTGAGGGCAGTCCCACTGAATTAGCTTCCGGGAGTGGAGACAGCCGGACCTGCGAGGGACACC